>NW_006286140.1:4601222-4620624 GCF_000327345.1 Myotis davidii
CGGGCTGGAGAACCTAGTGTGAGAGCATGGCTACAGAACCTGGCTGGAGAACCTGGAGAACCTGGCTGGAGAACCTAGCAAGAGAACATGGACACAGTACTTGGCTGGAGATTGTGGCTAGATTTCCTGGCAAGGCTGCTGATCAACTGAACGCTGTCTCCGTGTCATTCCTTCTTCACCGACTCCGTCCACACCTTTGGGGACCCCTGGACCCGCTGGGGCTGGACCCCGGCACCTTGGCAGGGCCAGACCAAATGGTTCCATGGGCCAGACATTCTTCTCCCCTGTAAAGCAAGAGTGCTTCGATGCTTGGACCAAGAATTCATGGGCAAAATTGCAAGAAGTTTAGTGTAACCTTAGTGTCCTGTCTCCAGATATTGCCAAATGCACCCTGGAGACAAAACTGCCCTTGGTTGAGAACCACTGTGTTAGAGGGTCAGACTGTTGCCACTGTGGATGATTGTCTATTCGTTGGGTGGATAACATGGATTTAATTTCTGACAGAATAGCCTGCTAGAGCAGGCGTGTCTCTTGCCCTAGTAGTTTTAATCATATTCTCTTAGTTGATTGATCACGCTCTTGTTTTTCTAGGTAGAATCGGCAGGTGGAGAGCAATGAGGTCTTTCATTTGGAGTCTGTCACTTTCCTATGCTGATGAGAAGGGGGCACCCAGCACCTCTCAATGTTTTCATTAGAAGCTTCTGGGTGCTTTGGGAGAGTAGGAGAAAGAACTCTATGTGCAAAGGACTGGAGATAAGTCCTGGCTAAGCAGATTTTATTTATGGCGTGGAGTGTTTCCTGAAAAGCATTCTCTGTGTTTTCAAGGAGGACTTTAAAGGCATAAAACACAATCTTTTAAGTCCAGGAGAAAAACAACCACACTTGCAATCAGTAAGCAGAACTGGATTGTGTGACTGACACATTGTAGGGCAATATTTGTCCTTTGGGCGTGCATTCCCAATGCCTCAAAAATGGCAGACATGGGGGACGGGATAGGACGTTAAAGCAAAGGCATGGCCACAGCATCCCTCTGTCGGTTTTCTCCTACAGGGCACCGTCACCTTTCACTCCCGTTAGTCAGTATCCAGGAGACCAGTCTTTAAAGTGCAGTATGAGGAAGAAGCATGGCATTTTGAGATTTGGGGAAGAATGTTCAACTTATTCTAATTCTTAGCAGGTAATAGCTATGGTGACACCTACTTCCCATCTCCAACTGACCTCTGCCCCCCTTTTACTGCTTTCTTCTTCCTGTGCCCTGTCCCTTTCCTTCATAAATTTCCGCGTTGTTTACTCAAGAAATGATTACTGAGTGTCTGTTACGTGCCAAGTCTATCGGACTAAGAACAACCAGTACCTAGAGCAGCGGTTCTCAACCTGTGGGTCGCGACCCCTTCGACAGTCGAAGGACCCTTTCACAGGAGTCGCCTAAGACCATCCTGCATATCAGATATTTACGGTTCATAACAGTAGCAACGTTACAGCTATGAAGTAGCAACGAAAATAATTTTATGGTTGGGTCACAACATGAGGAACTGTATTTAAAGGGCCAGAAGGTTGAGAACCACTGACCTAGAGACTCCTTGCTGCCCTCAGGCCACTGGGTGGGACAGGCCACCTGGGCAGGTGGCAGCAGCAGGAAAATGAGGAGTCCCGGAGAGGCATGTGGGGTGTGCAGAGGGGTTTGGCCACTGGACATGGGCAGAAGTCCCAGCCTCAGTTCTCCAGCCTGAATGGGGGTCAGGAATCTAGCACCCTCCTGGGAAAAGGATCTAGGAGGGACTCTTCCTGAAAGGACTGGGGTCCCAGGGAAGTTAAACATAAAGAGACAGAAGAATAAACCAGAGCCCAGTCACCAGGACTGGATGGGGTGAGTCCCCAGCAGGCTGAGCCCCAGCTCTTTGCAGAGGGCAGGGGCACTCCGATCAGAGGTAAAAGCCTCTCTGTTTCTACCACGGCTCACTGGCCACTGAGTTAAGGCCGAGTGCTACTGAGCTATCTGGGCACTGGCCTCTGCTCCTGACATTGCAGTGGTCTAGGAGCAGGAGTGGCCTCAACCTCCAGGAATCCAGTATCCAAGTGTATCTTTGTCCTGAGGGTAGAAGAGGGAGGTGACATTCAACAAAATAGGGATGAGAAAGGAGAATGCTGATGGCTTGTGATTCTCAGAACTGTTTTCTAGCTCACCTGCTTCCTTACATAAAAGTGTGTGTGTGTGAAGGAAGGACTTATGTGATTTCTTTTCTGATGCCACATAAAAATCTCATAATATATCCATTCTCTGAAACAAGTGTTCTTGACCTGAGGTCCCTGGCAAGGCTTCAGGAAGCCTGTGACTCTGAAATTGAAAGCTCTAGGGAATTTTTTTCCTTTGCAAGCCCTCAACACAATCTGTGATGTAGCCTGAGGACAGCCATGCTGAGAGAGACAGAATCCTGGGAGCTGGCGTGTGACAGAGGCTATTGATGTCTCCCCTTCTTTTCTTCATTTTCTTCCCCCTTTTAAAAGTTCCCCTCTCTAATTTGCTACTATTCGGTGAGTATTCTCTCACTAATCCATTTTAGAACACGGAGGAGTATAAATCAATAGTGCAGGCGCTGATTCGATTCCAACGACTCGGAGCACCGCATTCCACACCAGTGATCTTCATTCACGTTATCTTAATCCTCACAGCCGCACCAAGAGCTAGGTATTCTCCCTCTTTTTACTGACACAGAAACCGGAGGTCGGGGAGGTAGAGTGATTTGTCTGAAGCCACACCACACGGAAATACTGGGCTGGGACACAAAGCCCTTTGCTCTGATGCTGGAAACGGCCAGCGATCTGTCCACGACCCCGTGATCCTGCCCGGCTGGCTCAGAAAGGCCCAATCACAGCGACCAGAGGTTTACCGGGTCTCTCCTATGGCACTCATAACGTCACAGCCACAGCCTCCCCGTGTCTTACCAGCAGCTGCTTTCCATCAGTACAAAAGCTAAGACCAAGAAGAGCATTGTCAGCAATGTCAAGAAGTGCAGGAGACTGGGTTTCTCCGTCTTTGTTTCTCCCGAGGCCTTTAAAGAAGTGACAGTGATGGAGAACGGTTATTACAAGTAAAAATCCAGTGTACAAAAATCTATGTCGATAATCGCGGAGTTTGACTGTCTTGCATAGCTTTGGGCTTGCATGCATCCACGCGGACAGGTCTACCGGCTGAGAGGGAGGCCATTAATCAGATTATTCAGGGTGAACAAACACTGGCTTCCATTACCTGAGACATCAGGCATTCCGTTTTTTCTGAAGAGAAGCTTTCTTTGGTCTGGTTTATCTGGATAATCCCCTTGCTCTGAGCTTTGTTTTGCTTGGTGTCACTCTGAACAGAAAGAAGCTGGTATTTTTGCTGCAAAACCATTTACGAACGTTATGGTAATAGTGTTATAGAAACCAATTTTCAGCAGACCAAGGGCTTCTGTTCAATAGGCTTCACACACACACACACACACACACACACACACACGATTCTTTTGCTTTGTGCGAAGAGCACCTTTGTGTTACCTATAGCTTCCCAAAGCTCCCTGCACCTCAGGTGGGAATGCGACATGATATACACATAGATCATGTTGATGATCAGCTAATTTCGCCCCTGCTCGGTGAGCTCCCTCTCCCTTTCTCTTCCTCCGCACCTCGCTTCTTTTTGCTTTTCTAAAAGCCCCAACGACTATCTGAAGAGCTGCGATACCTACAGTCACTCCTTGTTCTGTTACGAGCTCGCGAGTCACACAATGCCAACGCGGCTCAGTAATCTCCCTGTCAAGGCTGCCTCTCCACCTTCCCCTCCTCATTCCGGGAGCCTATTAAATTAATGAGATCTGAGTCAGAGCTACAGCGGTCGGCGTGTTACTGATGTACAGCGCCGGTGCTGTTACAGTGTGCCTGTTTTCTCTCCTGGGACATTTAATTTCCGCTTCTCAAATGAGCTGCGAAGCTGCGAGGCCTGGCTGTGTTCGTTGCCGGCACTCTGTGATGCAGATAATGAGGGTACTGATAGGTGCCTAGGAGACTGTGATGGCTCCGAGCGCAGCCATGGTCTGATAATGCTTTCTGCCAGCCATGTCACAGCGGAGCCACTATCATCCCTCAAGGAATGGTTCATCTTTATGTGTAATACAGCAGCTGTCACCTCAATGGCTAATGGGGAAGCAAAGTAGAACCTTCGTGCTAGTAATCTTTGTCATTTAATAATTTTCAAGGTATCAGACTTTGGTGGATCCTGCAAGTTCTCATAAAAGTGCACTTGCCGATGGTACGCTGTTTGTGGTGGATTACATGCAAATTGAGAAATCCGTGGTATTGTTCTGTGCAAATCTAATTTAGTATAATTTGAATAGCCAAGTAATTAAAATGTATTATAGGTCTAAGATGCTGCGATGGCGGAGTGTCTGCATTTAAGAGGAAGATTTATTGGGCTCGCAGCATCCACTGTGAACCTTCGACAACCACATTAGCTAACATCTGTTGGAAAATGTCGAGATGCAGGGCAGAAGGCATGCACGCAGAATGTGTGCCTTCATGAGTTGGAACAACAAACCGGAAACATAGGGTAGCACTTGTGAGTTCAATTAATTAGTAACGGGACCCTGTGTCTGCATGGGCCCATACATGCGTGCATGAGGGCTACGTGGGTGTGTGAAGGGGCATGTGTGTGTACGTGCAGGTACATCCACACACACATCCTTTCTCTTTAACATCCAACCCTGCAGAGTGGGAATCGAAGTTTGATTGGGCTTAAGGAGCAGGGTAATAATAATGGGACTGTTAATACAAACGATGTCTGTATTGACACTGCCCATTAGTATTTCCTGGCAGATTATTTTGTTTGCTTTGCCTAAGTGCACAAGATTATAGTAGGTGATTTAGTAAGCTAGGGCACTGGGTTCTGAAGGCAAGCCAAGCTCATTTCAATCACACCTACAACCAGACTGTTAATCTTTGGGGAATTATTGCACCTGTGCTGGCAGAGGTTAAGAGGCGAGGGATTCTAGGAAGGCACAGATACGGCAACTGTCCAAGGGAAGGAGCCTATATAGAAGGGACCCGTAATTCTCTTAGGGGATAAATCAAAGGACATTTTGAAATCTAAAAAAAAATATGCTTATAGATAAGGGTGAGAGATTCTGCCAAAACAAACACAAAACATGTTCCAAGGAAATATTGGTCAGGAGACAGTCAAGAGCGCTTGCTAACAGATGAGAGAGAGTCAAATGCCCCTGAAATGTGTGTAAGCAGGACTTCATATTACATTCTTCTCTCTTCATCACCAGGTGGTTTGAGCACATTGTCCAATGTGAGTCCCACTAGGAGAAAAACAACCTGGTGGGATGAGGAAACAGGTTCTGGGTGACATTTGACATTGTTACCTATCTCTGCCTTCCAAACCACTCTGCTCTTGTCAAAGCTAATGGGACATTTCAATGCTACAAAGAACTGATCTTCCCCTGCTGGACTCACTTAGGGGGGCCTCAGGTTACCCTGCACCGGGGTCCACGGGCATCAGTATTTATTTAGTTCAGGACCCTTAAGCCTCCACCTTCTTCACAGCACATCTCAGAAGACCCAGCGACAGCTGCTCATGTGTAAGAGAAAAACACGCGAATACAACAGTCATAGAAAAAATTAGACTGGCAATGCATACATGAAAAAATGCTTTTGCTTAATACAGTAATAACACAGCATTGAACGTATATTAGAATTGGTAAAAATTCCTTTAGTGTTCATTAGGAAATTACTAATCACCAAGAGCTCTTTTAATTAATAAGTTCTATGCAAAATCCATCTGAATTTAGCATTCATTGAAGCCCACTTAATATAGGATGTCATATTTTAGGTCAGATCTTCATTTCATTGCCATTTCAATGGGAAGCATTGTGTTAGTGCTTTGGAAATCATTGGGGAAATGGCTTTTCTAAAGACGTTTTAAAGTCAATATTGTCTGTATTTTTTTTAAAAAAAAGGAAGCTAAAATATCAAATGTCTGACTCCTTCACTCATTAATTCAAACCCAAGGTTTTGCTCCACATAGTCCGCAGAGGTAATGATTATGCATCTGTTGCTGTAATACAGTGAACTGGGAAGAACTAACTACGTGCAATTCAATAAAGTATATTTAGCATATTTTCATTGCACCAAATATCAGCTGATCCACCTCTTATTAGTATAAATGGCATAGATTAGTGTCAGGCATTTTCAACAGTGAAGAAATTACAGGAGTCTGCAAGGCTCATTAGGCTCTGGCTGCATGTTAACGAGGGGCCAGGCCTTATTAATAAAAAGAGGAAAAGATAAAACTAAGCTTCGAGGGGAAAAAAAGGAAAAAAAAAACACTCCTTGAAATATTCTCCAGCGTTTGAAAGTGAGAAGACTGCACTGGGTAATTCTTTTCCTTCCTGCTTTCCTAGTTTCTTAGACATTCGTGGTGGAGATGTGTCCTCTTTTTCTTTGCAGTATGTACAAAAAGAAAACATTGTTTCAAATAATGTCAAATAGCACAGAAACCGTGTTATTTCACATGGGTGATAGTGATATGCTGTCAACTTCTGCTTTTGAATAGCTGTTCTGGAGTTGAGTTGAGTTCAGGTTTTACATTAATAGTAGTTCCTTGAATATTTTCATTTCACTCAACAGTGTTTCATGGGGAAAAACCAACAACAACACAACAACAACAACAAACAAACAGGCTCAGTGGATAGAGCATCGGCCTGTGAACTGAAAGGTCCCAGGTTCGATTCCAGTCAAGGGCACATGCCCGGGTTGTGGGGAACTTGCAGGAGGCAGCCAATCCATGATTCTCTCTCATCATGGATCTTTCTATCTCTCTCTCCCTCTTTCTTCTTTCTGAAATCAATAAAGATATATTTTAAAAACAAACAAACACTCCAATTGCTTTCAGGCTGGGTTCACCGTCTGTGTGGTTTGCTCATTCTGCCCAAGTCTCTGGGGACTCCAGCTTCCTCCCAGCTCCCAAAGCCATGCACATGCAGGTGTCTTTATTGTCCCCTTCTGAGTGAGTGCTGGTGCGGTGTGCCCTGTGATGGATGGAAGAGTGTCCTGTCCAGGGTGGGTCCCACCTGTGCCCTGAGCTGCTCCAGCCCCGATGCCCCGGAACTGGAATCAGCAGGTGGGAAATACGCATCCTACTTGTTTTTATTCATCTTTCTTCAATGTATGTACAGCTCACATTTATTTCAATGTTTAATATTAGAAGTGTCCTGGGTCTTTATCTCCAAGTTTGGTAATGTTTTTGTGACCAGAAACATGACCCAGAAACTTAATTCTTCTTTCTATCAATTAGCCTAGGGCAGTGGTCGGCAAACTGTGGCCCCTTGTGTGGCTCTTTCACAAAATACCACGTGCGGACGCACACTTACAGTGCGATTGAAACTTCGTGGCCACACTCAAGGGGCCAAAGAGCTGCATGTGGCTCGCGAGCCGCAGTTTGCCGACCACTGGCCTAGGGTAAAAAGTTGGTTTTCTTATATGTCCGTTCACTTTAAGTCAAAGTTTCCAAGAACCTATCGATGATGCTAGTGAGGACTTACTGCGCATCTTCTCTTTTTCCCTCAAAATCAGCTAATGAAGGTGGAAAATAACCTGCCTCAGTGACAGAAATGAAAGGATCTCTGTTGCGTCCCGGCTTCATCACCTCACTGTTTGACCATCAGCGTGGCAATATTCAAAAGCAATCCTTCCTTGGAGAGGAAGGCAAAGAGCCTTTCCAAGATGCTACCTCCAGACAAGGCTAATGAGGGCTTTCTCCGCTGACCAAAGGGCAGGGTGATGAACCTGACTGGAGAAAACAACTCCATCATTATAATTTTGCCTAAATTTTGAGAAATTAGTAAAGAGAGGTGCCAGAGTACAGGGAGATAAGAAGTATTCATAGAAGAGTATGAGTGAGGTCTTGGCTAGAGGTTGTTGATTCAGAACTGTGTCCAAAGGCAGAGAACTGAAAGGAAAACCCTCCAGGCTCAGGACATGCTATGCGATGCTTTTGAAAAAAGGAGAAAGAAAAAATAAGGTAAATGTCATGGAGTCTTTAAAACACACACACACACACACACACACACACCACACACACACACACACACATCCATCTACACAGTCACAATGGAGCAATTTTATTGCAAAGCTTTCTAAAAGCAACACCAGAAATAAATGTAAATGGGATTTTTTTTTGTGCAAAAATTAAAACTGCTCACATTTTGCACTTCTGCAGAGTCTTTCAGCCAAGAATATGTCAATGTTTCTTTTAGGCTACATTGTTATAAAAAGATAAGTTTTACATTAAAGGAAAGATAACTGTGCTGAAGTAATAGTCCATTGTTGAAGTCAACAGTAATTAGAGTTTCAGATGTTTTGAATCACCCTCCATTATGTTTATAATATCATCCCAAAAGTTTAAAAATCACATTTCCCTCTACCCATTCCCCTCCACTCTGATTCGCCCATGCTTTCTCCCACTGTGTTCAAAATGAAAGCGAAATGACCATGACTCTCAGTTTTATTTGGAACCAACATTATCACTGGCATCCGTACAGTTCCAAACACTGCCACTTTGGGGAGATGACAATTGTGAGGTGAGATGAACCATTCTTAGCACCAGGCCCATCTCTGTGACTGTGACATGTCTGCATCATGCATGCCAACATAGAAATGCTTGGATCCTGGGATGTAGAGTGGTGGGTAGTTCGGGCCTCTGAATTCCACTGCCTCAAATTGTGCAGGTGACTAAGGCAGTGGTAATTGTCATCTTAGTCTGCATTAAATTTTTTAAAGCTTCTGTTGTCTAATTCTATGAGTCTGTTTTCACAGACCAATAATTGGTTGCAATGATTGCCGATATACAATAATACATTTAGAAATATTTCCATCTAGTAAAATTTTGTGTGTCTACAAAAATTATGCTCTCTCATATTCGAATGTATGCTTATAGAAGCACTGTGTTTTTAAGGCACTGCATGAGGCATTTTCTGAGATAGCAAATCAAATTTCTGGGAAGGCACGTTTTAAAAAATAAGAGTTACATGAATGTGTCCATTTTAACCATATCAGTTTCATCAAGGCAACTTCTGTGAAATTATGTCACAAAAGTTTCTCACAGTCCTTGTGAAGGAAGCAATTGTTCCTCTTTTCTTTTTAATCTCTAATATGAAGACATAGAAACATTTTCTGACCATCATCTTTCAAAGCAGGTTTTACCAACAGAATTGGAACCCAGCTCATAGGAACTTCGAAAAGCTTAAACCTCAAAACCCCCACTATGCAAGATCGCGTGTATTACTTGATTTTTTTAAAGTGACAAGATGCACATTTTTTAAAAAAATTCTCTTATTGTTACATTTCAGGCACGTTTACTGTTAGCCGCTTGGCTTATTATGTATCATAGTCTGAATCTACAAATCAAGCATAATTAGACTTAGCGAACTGATTGGATTTCTAATTAAGCTACATTGGAAACAATGCACAATCAGTAAATACTCTGACTAGGTACATTTTAAAGAGCAACTCTTGGGCTTTTTGCTGATGACTAGACACCAGTGTCATTAAATTTGTTGGTGGCAAGCAAATTTTAAAGCTAAAATAGAGGCAATTAGTAAAGATCTTGAAATATTTAATCACGTTTGTCCAATTAGTGTGCAATTAGGCAGTGGTGTGGCATGGGACAGGCATTCTGCTTCAGTGCTTGGTGCAGAAGGATCCCTTTGAAATTTTGCTGTTTAGTTTATTGATATATAAAAAGGAAGTTATGGTTGTAATTTCCAATTTAAAAAAAATACTGTGCAGATGGTCTGACTATATATTTAACAATGTTAAACAAATCCAAACAAGGGAAGCATGTTACCTGAAATTACACAGCTGTGATCTGTGAATAAGCTCTGGATCATGGTAGATTACAGCTGTGCTTATCTCCATCATTGAAACAGCCAGGCATTTCACACTGGAGAAATCTGGGAACCTGATAAGCTGGCCCAGCAGGTCTTACAATGATTGGCAGCTCCTTACTTGACCAAATACGCCCTTCCTGGTGGTTAGCTCAGCAACCACCAGCGGTTTAAATTTGATGCAGAGGGAGAGATGAGAAGAGATCCTGTAAGAAGTTGATTTAGGAAGTATCGACAAATGGAATAGTAATGTGACCTGGTACTCATTGCAAACCAATGGCTTCTGTCTACTTAACTCTATCCTTGGGATGGGACAATGTCAGTGGGAGGTTTGGAAGGAAGGAAGGTCTCTTACTTTAAACCCTTAATTTGTGTTGTACTGCCGCAGCATAGAGTGCCACTCTCTTTAGTTTTTTCTGGAAAACAAAGAGCATTTTCCTGATATTCTTGTTTGAAAGATCTTTGGAAAGGCAATACCATTTCCATTTTCAGAGAAGCATTAAGGAGGGGCCACAGGGCCCTGTGTTTCTCAAGTGCAGTCAGAATCAGAGTTGAGTGACCTCAGAGAGACACTGGTGAAGTGCTGTTCCATGGAGTTATGGGATAACACAATGGGGTGATGGTAAGAGAAAACTGAGAAGCGTGAACAGCAGGAAGGGTGGGTGAGGGTGGGGAGAGGAGGGAGAATGGGGTGAGTGGGAGGAAGGACTCAGAACTTACGTACCCTGGTATTCTGTGGAACTTGTTTGGGTCGAAGGAATGTCTCCCATTTTCTTCTAGGGCATTAACTTTATGCTCAGTCAGATTTAACAATCTAAATGTCATCTTAACTGGAAGTGAAAGATGTTCATAAATAAATGAACTTGTTTTTCTAGACCCTGGTGACCGAACAGGTTCAAATCAGGATTTCTGGATGCAGATCCAGTTCGCCTAGGTGCACTGGCGTTTCACAGTACCAGATGTAAGTACGTTCTGTTTAGATAACTTGAAAACCGGTTGGAGGAAAACCCCCTGGGTATCTACAGATATAAAGGGGAGAGTTCAAAAGAAAAGTGAAATGAAAAATGTCCTTGAAAAAATGACAGGTGAATTTATGCGGGGGATGAGATTAGAGTATACAGGAATATGAGACCTTATAATAGGTTTACTGGGAATTTAGGAAGCCTTTGTCATATTTACTTCCATATCTACACTTTTCCCCTAATTTTGAAGGCTTTTTATTTCTGTCTCACTTTCTGGAAGCAGATTATAGTTATCAATAAGTCACAGCCAGACATTTTGAAGCCTCCACATATAATTAAATTCTATATTGAGATTTAATTAACTTCTATATTTAGAATTTGCATAAATTTGTAATTATAAATATAATGAATTCTAAATTTTAAAGTTTAGAGTATCAGTAAGTTAGCCAGGGCTTACACTTCTGCCTTGCTCTTCCTCTGGCAGGAATGGGCTCTGGACTGCAGATGTCTGCGAGGGGGAGAGTCCAGGCCGGAGGGATAATGTATGCCCAGGCACTTCTGCCGTCCATGCTGGTAAGGGAGGATGCGGCAGGATGGCCCTTGGATGAGTTTGATAAGTTAAATAACTTGGTGTTTGGCACAGGCCTGCTTTGTTTTGTTCCTCTACAGTATTTCTCATGCCCTCCCCTCAGGTCTGTGTCTATCTCTGTGCTTCTTTCATGCTCCACTGCCACAACCTGCTCTCAGAAAGCCTTCTAGACAGAACTGACCAAATAAAAATGTAGCTGCCCAGTTCAATTTGAATTTCAGAGAAGCAGACAGTAATATAAGCATGTCCCAAATATTACATGGGGTATACTTACACTACATATTATTTATTGTTTATCTGACATTCAAATGTAACCGGTGTCCTGTATTCAGTCTGGCAACCCTACTTCTGGAACACATTCACACTAAAGTGTAAGTATGAGAAAAGTATCATCTTCCTCCCAAGGATCTTAAACTTCCAATGGCCAGGCCAAAGCACAGACTAATTAAATCAAAACTCCAAGGGTGAAACCCAGGCATCAGTATTGCTTAAAGCTCCTCAGTGATTCCAACTTTCAGCCAAGTTTACAAACTACTGAAGTAAGAAAGCGTTCTCAACATGGCTGCATATTAGAGCCACAGAATTGAAAAAAAACAACAACAACACTCATGTCTGGACCACACCCCCACTGGCCTTGGGAGGGATCTGGCATTCATTTAAAAACATATATATTTTTATTGATTTCAGAGAGGAAAGGAGAGAGATAGAAACATCAATGATGAGAGAGAATCATTGATTGTCTGCCTCCTGCACACTCCCTACTGGGGCTGGAGCCCGCAACCCTGGGCATGTGCTTCTGACCAGAATCAAACCTTGACCTCCTGGTTCATAAGTTGACACTCAAACACTGAGCCACACCAGCCAGGCTGGGATTCAAAATATTTAAACTTCTCTAGGTGATGGAGAATTGCTGAGTTACAGAATATCACAAAAGGATCTTTGAGGAGCAATGGATCATCCCAGCTCCCTATAAATCATGCCAGTGTCCTGATGTACCCACATAAAAAGCTATCCATGATGCTTGGCTTCTGTGGCAAAAGATCCCATCTTCCCCCATGAGACTGAATTTATCTGCTGCCCACTGTAAACCAAGGACACTTAGGATGCCCTTGGCAGTTGCCTCAGGGGCAAAATAACCAGATGTAATTGCTCAGTATTGAAGGCATTTTTTTTTAAAGAATAAAATATAGTGTATCTAGCTGAGTTGGATGGGTAAATCAAGGACATGCCATGAAATACATAATCATCAGGAGATCTAAAGACCAAAGGGAGGAAGAGGTTGGACACGAGAAAATGGTCAAAGAAAAGGACAGCCCTGGCCAGGTGGCTCAGTTGCTTGGAGTGCTGTCCCATAGACCAAAAAAGGTTGAGTTCAATTCTGGGTCGGGTCAGGTCAGGGCACATACGAAGGCAATCGATGTTTCTCTCTCTCTCTCTCTCTCTCTCTCTCTCTCTCTCTCTCCCTCTCTCTCTCTCCCCCCCCCCAACAAAAACATCTTCCTCAAAACATATCCTTACGTGAGGATTAAATAAATAGTTACTTACATTTAAAAAAATTCAATTGAAAGATAATGTGGGATGGGAATTAAAATATTCAGAAGGATCCAGTGAACCCAAATTAGGCTTAGCTTGACAGAAGATATTTTTATTGATTGTTTGATGGATTACCCTAAACCAAAACAAACCCTGAGGATTTGATGTGCATGAGTGACAGACAGCAACTAGGAGGGACTAGTAACTCTGAGCAAATTTAGCTGAAATCATCCTGACAAATGCTGTTGAGTAAAATGACGCTAGACAGTTGCTAGACATCAGCCCCATATCATTTGTGACCCAATGTGCCCTGACAGAAAAACGTATTTGCCCATCTTCCATAGATTGTGCAGCCAGAGAATGGGAATTCCTTCAAGGTACAAGCCCTGACAAGAGAGAAACTAAGCTAAACACAGTGCTGGCTGAGGTCAGATGTGGGGAAAGCTATAGAGCAGGCACCAAAATCCCACAGGAAGACCAGTTTGAGGGGATTGAGAGCTGGGCTGAGGGCATGAACTGATTAGAAACGGAAGATGCTAAGCCCTATGTGTGCATATGTGTGAGCGTGTGTATGTCTGTGTGTGTTGAGGATAATCCCAGGTGAGGATCAGCAGGAGTTGAAGAGTAGGTAAAACAGGAAAAACTTGGAAATTTATAGTGAAGTTGCTGGACAGCTTTTTGCTAAATCAAAGCCTCCTTCAAGCCTCTATGCCCCACCTAAAGAGCACAGCTCTGTGCCAGACCCAGACTGGATTTGCAGTACCTGCCTTGGGTGGAGTCTGCCTCACTCAGAGACACTGCAGAAGGTGTGGCCCCCAGCCCATCTTTGAACTATGCAACCCCACATTCCTGTCTCACCGCTGACTGTGACAGGAGTGGACATCCCAAGGAAGGGCAGAAGGTCCTCAGCTGGACAGCACCTACACTCTGTTCAAAAAAGATAAACTAAGCCCTAGATGGTTTGGCTCGGTGGATAGAGCAACGGCCTGCAGACCAAAGGGTCCTGGGTTCGATTCCAGTCAAGGGCACGTACCTTGGTGAAGGCTCCTTCCCAGCCCGGACCCTGGTTGCGGTGCATGCAGGAGGCAAACCAATCAGTGTGCTTTTCTCACATCAGTGTTTCTCTCTTCTTTCCCTCTCTCTTCCACTCCCCCTAAAAATCAATGGAAAAATATCCTCTGGTGAGGATTAACAAACAAACAAACAAACAAACAAACAAAATATAAACTGAGCCAAGCAGATTTTCTCTCTTGGAAATGTGAACTAAGACATCGTAACAAATATATTCAGCTGGTAGGAAGGTGAACTCTCTGGGGTAGAGCTGGGCAAGAGAAGCCATAGAGGGTCATGGGGGATTGGAAACCTTGATGAAACAAGGGCAGCTGATGATAGAAAGAGAAGAACATGGCAGAGATATGCTGAGAAATGAGGAAATGTGGAAAGAAATAATCTGCCCTTGGAGGAAGAGGAGCTGATCCCTAGAGCTGTGTTGATTTCTACAGTGTTTGCAGTTTGTGGTCCTGTTCCAGCCTGTGAGTATGTATCCTTACAACAGCCCTCTGTCCCCTTTTCTTGTGTTCTGAATGGGTCTCTGTTGCCTTAACCACAAGCATCCAACAAAAACAGAAGGGCACAAACAGTTGTGGTTCCCAATAGGAAGAGCTACTAGTAAATGGGCATATAAGAAAAATGCCCCCTTCGTCTCAACACCCTTATGAGGTCACCATAGGGACAGGTCCAGAGCATGGTGGGGCTCAGAGCATCTTTTTGGGGCTGTTTATTCTCTAGTTCTTCACAGTGCCCTTCCCACCATCTTCCTGGATTATGAATGTTCTGCTCATTCTCCCTAGGGTTCTAACTATAAGTTGCTAGAATTCATAACCTCACAATAACATTTTAAGCCATTGGTAATTTCAGCACCAGTGCCAAGTAGAACACCTATCCAAATGGTCTTGGACAGTGAGTCCAGTAGCTGCAGAGCAAACTCCCGAGTTTATGGGAAAAGAGAAGTTCACGTCACCTTGGACTTATCTTCTCTGTGTCTCCCATTCTTTATCCATAAAATGGGGACTGTAACCATAATGATGAGAAATTAAATGAATCAACACCTTCAAAGCATTTAGAAGAATATCAGGGAATATTAAACCCCTCATATATGTAAGTAGTTGTGTTCTATGGCCCACTGGAATGCTCCCCTCTTTCTCCCTAACTTGGATGCCCATTAAAGGTGAAGATGTACCTTTAAGGTTGGCTTAATGTCTTTGACCTAACACCCTCATGCTGACTGCTTCCTCCCTCCATTGCTGAACTTGCCTTGTATACATTTCATGTCTGGAAGATACTTCATGTGTTAATGGAGAGGAGTCCATTTTATCTTTGACTTTCTGAAAAGTCAAAGGTATCATTGGACTTTCAATGGAGGAACGTTAAGGCTACTCAGAGAGGGATTTGGGGCAATTCTACCCTTAACATGAGCATAGACCTTTGCTTCCCCCATTTAACCTAATGGTCGACTAGAAAGCATGGCCATGGTATCTACAAGCCTAGCTCAGCATGAAGCAAGGTAGACTAAAGTATCCCCTGGTTATTCTCTGGGCTGCTAAAAAGAGCAAATACTAAAAGTGACAAAAAGATTCATTACAATTGCACAACATCAACAAAATAATTATGACCATTTATTATGTATACCCACCAAAAACAAAGCGTTATGCTGACCACTTTATACAGAATATCCATTCCTCCTTCAACAAATCTGTGAGGTATAGAGCTTTTCCACTTTATTTTTATTGATGAGGAGACTGAGGCTTCAAAATGTTAAATGGCTTTTCCAAGCTAAATAGCTAGCAAGTGAGAAAGCCAAGACCAGAACCCAAGTTCATCTGCTTACAGAGGCCAAGTTCTTGGTCTTTATACCACATGGGACATGATAACCCAACTGGGTTCTATAGAAGCCGGCCTACACATGTGCTGTCCCATTCTGGGCATCTTGGAAACCACAAAAGAGAAAAACAGACTTTAGGAATAAACAGAAGTATGTTGAGCCCATTTGTAACTTCTTTTTCCTGTTCTGTTTTTAAGGGCAGCAATAAATAACTGAGCAGGTTCTCCTTTTCAGACAAACAGATTCTAAGCTAAAGCATTATGTATACATTTGGGGAAACTAAAAGTTTCAGAACAGAGATTTAAAAACAAAGCAGGTCATTGACCAGAAATATACTTAGACACATTTCAGGTGAATGTTATTTGGCTCGGAGACTTCTCTATGAATTTCCAGAGGCCCTTCAAGGAAATGATGGCACTCAGGGTGGTGAAAGGCGGCAGGAGTCTTTGTCTCTCTTCCCCCACCCACCTTACCTGGTGGCCCTGCTTTTGCATATGATTGAGAGGGAGCGAGTGGTCACATGCAGCTTAAATGTTACTTGTGGGAGAGTACTGTTAAGAAGGGGAGGGGAGACAGCTTCTTTTCTAAAAAGAATTGGTGTTTGACGTAGCTCTGTGATGCAGACACCATGGTTCCGTAGGAAGATCTAACCAGGAGAATGACTATGGCGCGCATAAGGATTGCAGGTTTTGCTGGTCCAAAACTTTCGGGTGGGGAGATATTCGTACATCAAACTCAGTCTCTCCTATGGCCATGACAGTTGCCTGTCAATCTGCCCAGCTGGCGCAGCTTGGATGTGAGAGAGAAGATGGCTTTCCCTTTCGCCCTCCCCTCCTCCCAGTACCCTGGCCCCCTCCCCCCATACTTTACAAAACCATGTGGATTTGCTGAACAGGTGTGTAAAATTAATTATACTGTGAGTGCTTGGTAACCAATGAATTGTAAATTGTACATTATTAAAACAGCATCAGAGCTCTGACTGATCTATTATTCTTTGGGGAATGAACAAAGATAAGAGCTTTATGCGATTTAGAGTCCTTTCTTGCCACCATTCAGCAGGCAAGGAGAGGAAACATCAAGTAGTTTTTTTTGTTTTGTTTTGTTTTTCTGCAAGTTGAATTAAATAGAAAGGGTATTCTTTTTTCCCCTGTTATTAAATCATTATATGTGCCCTCACATTTCTGTCTGTAGCATCTAATAGGGTAGTGTACACTCAATAACCGCTATTCTGCAGTGATTGTGATAATATGTATCCGTATATGCTCCCACACAAACGCAGTGCCATGTCAACCTAATGTGCACAGGAGACATATGACATGACATGGCATGGTAATAAAATAAATTGTGTTGATGTAGTGCTTCCCTGGAACAGCTCAGAACAAATTCAGAGCAACAGTGGGAGACATAAAACACATCGGCTGACTATGAGCCAGGAGCCTTGTGGCTTCAGCTGAAAGGAAGAATCTGGAAGAAACAGGGTTTTATTTGCCTCTTCCTTCTAGACACAACAGGATTGCCCCTGGGAGTCGCTTGTGAATCTCTGTGTTTTTCTGAACTATCTCCCCTGCACAGAATTGCTCAGAGTCTTTCTACCTGCCCTGATCATCCCTTCCAGGCACATCGCACAATTCTCCACGGAAACTTTCTCTTTCCATAGCTGGCCAAGCCTGCAGTTCTTGGGAATGTACCTGTCATCAGCCAGGCAGCATCATCCTCACCAGCAGGCATTCTAGCTAAGAGAACCGAAACAGGAACAAGGCAGGCCACACCTTATTCTACCCCCAAATAAATAAACATTGATAAACCCACCATTTCAGGAAGAAATAGGATGCCTTAGAACTGGGCTGTCCCTGAACGCTGTTTAGGACCAGCTATGTAATTGGGGGGCCCAGTGCAAAGAGAAAACACAGGTCCCTTGTTCAAAACGTCTGAAGAATTTCAAGAGAGTGATAGCAGAGCATTCAACCAAGGGTGGGCTCTTCTATACAGAGCAGTGGTTCTCAACCTTTCTAATGCCGTGACCCTTTAATGCAGTTCCTCATGTTGTGGTGACCCCCAACCGTAAAATTATTTTCGTTGCTACTTCATAACTGTAATTTTGCTACTATAAATATGTAATTATATATGTGTTTTCCAATGGTCTTAGGCGACCCCTGTGAAAGGGTCGTTCGACCCCTAAAGGGGTCATGACCCACAGGTTGAGAACCGCTGATGTAGAGGGTCCTGAGCAACACCACAGGTTGCACACCAGGAAGCCAGCAGAGGCACACCTGCCCAATGGTTTGTGAGGGCTTCTGTATGCTCAGTGAGCTTTAATCTTCTAGTAGCCTGACTGAGCCAGCAGACAATTTCAGCCTTTCTTCCGCCCAGAGAAAGACAGTGCCATCCATTCTCTTTTCCATAGGAGGTACAGTGGGATCACCTCTCCCGTCTCCATGGTCACAGAGTAGCCATTCTGAGTATGAAAATGTGATGGCAAAGAGACAGGCTGAAAAGAAACGATATTTTATGATCAAGCATGAGAAAGTTACATGTGTGGGATGGAGCTCAAAGGTGCATGTGAGGGGCAGACAGAGAAAAATTGCCATAGAATAGACAGAAATCAACTCTCTGAGAGAATTTATATCCTCAGATATATCCTCAGGATTTTTCTGAGCACCACATTGTTGCCGTTTTCTTGTTCTCCAAAGAACTCCTATGATTTTGAGGGAAACATGACAACAGTTTCTTTAGTTCTGTTTCAAAAGAGCATATTCTCACCTATTCCTTTGTATATTCATTTGGTACAAGGAAGCGGGAGAGATGACCAGAGGACATGTTGGTAGAGTGGCGTGGCAGGTTTGATGTTAGAGGGGAGTTGGGGAAGGAGCCATCAAACAAATGGCTCTGGAAGAATGATGTCATCACAGCAGGGAGAGCAGGTGGAGGGAGGCAGGAGGACCGGAGGAGTGGTGTGAGTGAGCTGTACCCAGCCCAGCAGGTCTAGCTTCCTGCAGGCCTACTAATTCCTCGGTGACCCCGTGGCCTCTGTGAACACCTCCACCTGGCTATTGTCCTAGAAGGACAGGCGTGTTCAGGCACGCTTCTTCCCTTCAGCATCCTTCCCTGTCGCCGGAAATGCTTGTGTGCAGTTTAGAGGAATGAATAGATCAGGCCAGAGAGGGCAGTGGTCTGGGTAATAAATTTGGTTACAACAAAAAAGGAAAAAAAAAATTAAAAAAGAACAGCATGCCTTACAATTCATTTGCCACTTTGTTGTAGAAGATGGGTTGTGCTTTCGACACAGAGGGACACCAGTTGAGAAAATAGTCTGCAAAGGGGGCGTGAACGTGCCTCTCTTCTAGCAGCACTGGACTCGCCTCTGCTGGTCATCAGAAGACTGAGCCACGAGGTGGAACCTGCACGGGCGGGGACCGGAGAGGAGGCTCCTGCAGGCGGCCGGCCCTGTTGACGATGCAGTGTGCCCTAAAATTCAAGAGAGGGCAGCAGATAACTGACTGCCTGCAGGGCCAGGAAAGCCTCT
>NW_006286140.1:4620654-4625380 GCF_000327345.1 Myotis davidii
AGCAGGAAAATTTGCTGGTTTATCACAACTCATGTCAGGCAAGGATTAGCTGTGCCAGAAATGTGTGTTTCTAGAACTGTGTGCTTAATGGAAAAGCAAATGTTTGGCTAATGGGATCTAATGAACTTTGGTGATGTTGAGGGCAAGTGCAGGCCTATTGCCCACCATGGCGGCCTCATACCACGTTATTTAGCGATTTCAAAACAAACAAACAAACGAACAAAAACTTGTGATGTCAGCAAAGTCAGGGCCTGAATACAAGAGAAATGGTCCTGCAGTATGAGGTAGAGAGGCTGACGTTATGCTTCTGCTATCTTGGAAGTGCTCTTGCTGATTCTCTGAAATGAGCAGGACCAGCCCCTTCCTGCCTGGTAAATCCCACAGGGTGTGAGACCCAGGATATGAGAGAAAGGCGATTCTCTTTGAGATTTTCCAGTGACTCCAGAAGAAAGTTTGAGATGGGAAGGACTGGCCCCAGCTCCCTGGAGGTTGGAATTTCAGAAGGCTGTCGCAGGTGGGGTGGAGAGGAAAAGATTGCTGAAGGGGAAGAGGCCTGAAGCGCTTGGGTTGAAACCACAGTTCTCAACTCCATCCTGCCAAGGTAAGATAGGATTTCATCCCTAAGGTGACCCCGTGGACCTCTTTATGATCCTGTGTACTGAAAAGAGTGCTAATCAGGTGTCGACCCCAAACACAGCTTCCCTGAGAAGTTCTTCTGTGTCTTTTGGCAGGAAGGAGCAGTGAACAAAAGGGAAATCTTATTTTTAAAATAAGCCCTGAAAGAATATTGCAAGGCTTATGAAACCTATCATTTTTCTGTTTGACTTGGTTTTAAGTAATTATTTTTATTCTTGATTTTTTTTATTAAAAGCATTCTAAAATCATTTCAATCTACCAAGAGAGTACCAGACTACATAAGGAATCTAGAAGATGTTGCCTCTTACAAATTGAACCCTCTGTTTATTTTGAGCGTGTTTTTAATTTCTAGAAAGACTTAAAGATTATTTTTACTCCATCAACAAGTCAGAATATTTGAGACTGACAAATCAGAATATTTAAATTGTAAAGGGCTTCCATTAAGACTTGGGGAAATTCACCTTATCTTTTTTTATTTTTTTGGCAGCCTAAAAGTTAACATCTGCTGTACTGTCTAGATACACACCTGATACAAGACAAAGAGTTTCTGAGAAATATGCCCTAAAATTTTGGACTGATGGAACATTAAACAATGACTACGGAGTTGAGAAAATTGGACCCTTTTTTAGATGCTGGCGATCACAGGATTCTCTTCACATGTGTGATCATAAAAACCAGACTTGGCAAGAGCTAACCGAGCTCCAGCAGATTGTGTATTTCTTTGTATTCTCTAAAATATTGTGGCGGGAGATTATTTTCACTGTTGTTTCACAAGTCATGAAATCAGAGCTGCAATCGATAAACAAATTGCTAGGGTCTCTAGTACCTCAAAGGGTCATTGAGGACACATGAGGCTCTTGTAGGCAGGTCTGCTTGGACTCTACTTGCAGAATAACATAATCCAGAATGATCCTGGGGTCTTTCGCCTCAGAATGACTCCAAATGAAAGGATGCATTTCTCTCTTCCAGAGCAGTCGGTTCTAGAGTTTCGAAAAAAAAAAAAATAGATTGTTCTCTGAGGAACACAGATCTCTCAGGGATGACCCCAGCCAGTCCTCAAATTACAAATGCAAATGAAAAAAAAAAAAAAAAGAAAAAAGAAGGCTAGGTTTAAAGAATTTTTACAAGAGGAAAAAAAGAATACATGCATCAGAACAAACATGAACCTGATATTGTATACCTACACTATCTATTGAACTTGACTAAATCTCCTTGACTACAAGTTGGAGGCCTGAGTTTTGCTGGCAGCTCTGTCCCTACCTCCAGTCATTTTACAAAAGGCACATTTGTACCTTTCAGAGCCTCAGTTTTCTTAGCAATAAAGTGAGAAAATTTGCTTTTATATAAAAAGTCTTATTTTATAGGATTCACTGAAGTACTGCTGTTGACACAATAAACTCCCAAACATTCGTCTCTCTCCCCTGCTGAAGACTTAGTTTATGGCAATGCATAGCTAACTAGAAACCATTGGTACATCATAAGCCTACGGTATCAAAGGTATCCTTTTCTAAGCCATGAAGAAATATACAAATATTATGCAGTTTTCCACTGTAGTCTTTTTGGTAAATACCACTTGGTATATTGTGTACCACTCTTGTGTCAGGTCTTTGACTTTCAAAATTGCTTCTCTACCAGATGATACTATTAGGGCTACAAATTGCTTAGCCCTGAATCTAGGTGTTTATGTGTGAAGTCGCTTCCTTTGTCCCCACCCTCAGCACCTGTCTCAGCTCCGTCACACTTAGCAATCTATCAGAATATACATCGAAAGCAAACAAGCATGCTGCCTGCCCATGTTCACAGAAAAAACAACAGATATTGAGGCCACCATTTTAATTTCCCGTGAGCCATCATCTATGGCCCTCTGCCTTCTCACCACTGCAGTTCCTTCTCACTCCCCAGACGCCCATCTGCCCTCAAATCCTTTCTCTTCCATCAACATTTAGGTCATGCATGTCTTCTGTGTACAGATTACCTCTGGGTTTTTCTGGAGAGAAAGATATGATAGAAAATAGTTCCTGCACTTAAAAGGTTTAACATATTGGTCCCCCGAAAATGTTTGCACATTTTTGAAAAATGTATCTTCCATATTGAGGACCCAATTGCACACATACTCCTTACTCCTCCATTCTCGTTAACCCCATTTTTCATACTGGATCATTTTAGATAATAGAAGATGAAAAGGGGAAGGAATGATTAGAGGAAAGGAACTAAGATATGCTGAATATTTCATGTGCCTGGTACTATGTTAAGGGCTTTGCACACATAATTCTCAAAAGGACTAAGTATGACGATCCCATTATAAAAGGAAGTTCAAATAAGGCTCTGAGAGGGTAAATACCTTGTCTGAGGCCACACAGTAAGTGGCAGAACTCAGAACTTATTCCACAAACTTATTGATGTTCCTATTTATAGTTTTTATTCAATTTTGAAAGAATTAAAGCTATTCTAACCACTGCTTTCAAATTTATGAAAATCTATATACAGTTTTACTAAGAAGAAATCAAATTAAGTCACCATTAATTGTACCATATCCCAATTTTACACGCACACATTATTTTAACATTTGATCGCCATGAATGAAGACAGTTCCGAGGCAAACACAACAGTTGGGGCAAGACCAGTAAGACTATTTTTCTACATCATGTTAGAGGCAATCTCTTAGGATGATGTAATATACTAGGGGAAATGAAATATTTTTCTAAATTTGTTTATCCAGAAGATTCTCCTTACCATGAAATGAAAGTAATACTGCTCATGGGTGCCGGTGCAGATGTACCTTCTTCAAACATTTTTTAGGTCCTCACATAGATGCAATGAGATAATGTAATATGGTAATGGCATCTAAAAGGGTAGAAAATGCCCCTAGGAAATTTAAGATTTAATGGAATAAGTAAGGCACGGTAGGTTGTTATGGATGTTTCAACTTAGAAAGATTGAAATGGGAAGCAAGGGTACAGTGACTCTGTGTCTTAACCTTAGACTTGTCCTAGGGACACAATCCCTCCCTCACTTTGGAGGCAGCTCCCTCTGGGCAGTACCACTTCCCTCTTCACACTAGATATTGTTGCCATGACCTTCTGTTGCTATTGTATTAACCTCTCCTCTTTACTTGATTAGAGCTCCTGAAAAATTAGGAAGTGATGTCAATAAGAAGGAGAAAGACACCATGTGTGGCATAACAGTAATAGCCTAAATAACATTTTGCGGTTACACTACAGTTTCTCAAAATGGAGTTCCTGGGAGGCTTGCCTCAGATTCACCAGGGAATTACTAAAATTCATATTCTTGCTTCCTACCCTACACCTGATTAATCAAAATCTCAGTGGCGGGAGGGAGGAATGGGTGGAACTTTGGGATCTTAAGTTTAGGAATCTCTCCAGATTTTATATATATATACACATACACACACACACACACATATACACACATTTATATACATTTATAACCGTTGTCCTATAAAATATTTTCTTTCATATATGTTTAATTTTTGTATCTTTCAGGAACCTTCTATGCTAGGTAATTATTATTACATCCCCATTTTACAGAGGTGGCCATTGAAACTTGGAAAACTTACTTGTGTGAAGGGACACAACTAATTAGTTACAGAGCTCTGAGTAGCAACCAGAGCTCTGGTTTGGCCAGAGAGCCTGTGGCCCTGCCCCACGCCACTCTGCTTCTAGTGACTGGAGGGTGGGTCTGCACACACAGCTGTGGTGGATATACTTGTCAAGGATAACATAGTGTTAACATTCTTTTATGCTTTTAGTCTTGTTTCTAAAAATTCATCACCAAGCCCAAAGTTGCACAAAATTTCTCCTGTGTTATAGTTTTGCACTTTACATTTAGGTTTATGATTGCTCTCGAGTTAATCTTTATGAAATATGTAAGGTTTGCCCTATCTGGTTTGGCTCAGTGGATAGAGCATCGGCCTGCGAACTGAAGGGTCCTGGGTTCGATTCCAGTCAAGGGCACATGCCCGGGTCGTGGGCTCAGTCCCCAGTGGGGAGTGTGCAGGAGGCAACCAATCAATGATTCTCTCTCATCATTGATGTTCATATCTTTCTCTCCCTCTCCCTTCCTCTCTGAA
>NW_006286140.1:4625493-4633779 GCF_000327345.1 Myotis davidii
CTTCCTTTCTTCCTTTCTTTCTTTCTTTCTTTCTTTCTTTCTTTCTTTCTTTCTTTCTTTCTTTCTACATATGGACATTGAATTTTTCCAGCATCATTTATTGAAAAGACTATCCTTTCTCTATGGAATTGCTTTTGCTCCTTCATCAAAGTGCTTTGAAATACTTGATCCTTGTTATAAAAATACTTTACCTCTGTTCTCTTCTTTATAAGGCAGCCAGATAAGTCCTGCATTTAATAATCATTTGCTTAGGGTTTGAACCCTACCTTCTTAAGAAAGAACATGAGGCAATTTGAGATTAGAATGTGGACTGAGATAAACCACTTCCAAGGTGTTGGGATAGAATCCATCCACGCTGAGTTTTGAGGCCCAGGGTTAGAGATAGAGAAAGCAGGTGCTAGGCCTGACCACCACTTCACCTTTTGAACTTCTGCCTCCTTCACTGAAAAATGAGAAGCAAGTTACAAGACATATTTCAGGTTACTAATCACAGGCATCTATGCAAAGCTCCCAGTAGGGGTAATGAAACTTCTATCTGTAAAAGGTTTTTTCAGTTATTCAGCATGATTGTGTTTTCAGTGATGACGCATGAAGATTCACTGCATTTATTGTGGCTGATCTAGCCTGTGCCACTTCACCAATCCACGAGGAAGAGGCCTAAGACATACATGCAGATACCTGATCACACACTTCCTGGATGCCCCTGCCTGCTGCTTCCACCCTGACCTATCACATCCTGGCCCCACATTTTCAACTCTGGCACTGAGGTGTCTTTGTTTACTTGGGTCAGGAATGTTTCTTTCTTCTTAGGGGACACACGGGATCTGTTCTGCCTCTCTTCTCTCCTTCTCACCTTCTTCTTCCAACTCTCTTTGCCCAAAGCTGGCCATACTCCCTCATTCTCAAGAACACACAGCACATCCATTTTCCCTGTTTAAGGCAGCCAAAGGCTTTTAAAGATAATGACAATCTCTCAACTGCAATTTTTGAGTTGCAAAGAATTTGCGAGATTTGCTGGCACAGGGAGTTACAGGAATGTTCTTCTAGTACTTTGTGGTCTGGATTCCCTGGAGGGTCAGGAATCTACGGCAAACAAGTCGTGTGGAAATAATGATACTATAGCACGGGTGGTGATGGCTGTTTGGGGGATAAGGAAGAGAAGCATCATATAATTTTTGCAGAAGAGGTGATAATTGAGTCTTGAAGGATGGTGAGAAGTGCAGCAACACCCTAGACTTGCAGTGGGGTCGTGGGATCCATCAAGAGTAACACTGTGCAGAGAAAGGGAAACATGAAAGAATATACCCTTTGAATGTTGTATAGGTCAGCCCTACCCACAGGTGGGCAAGTTGACTTAGCCGGTTTGGCTGGCAGAGCAGGTGCCCCTTCCCTGCATTGTGCACATCCTTCTGGGCCTGCCCTCTTCTTAGCGCCCAGGAAATCGATCATGCTGTCAAGATTAGAGAGAAAAGCATGGCTTGCCATCCAGCACATGCAGGACAAGACCTGAGGTACAGCTGAAGCATAGAATGCGTGCTTGAAGGCAGCCAGAAATGGAGGGGAGAAAAGATTGGTGGGGAATGATGACTGAAGGATGTTTACATCCAGGCCCTGGGTTCTTTTTGCATCTTGTGGTGCAGTTCTAAGGAGTAAGCCTAGTGCCAAGCGTGGGGATCTGAAGGAAGTATGAGAATTGCTATGCTCATCGGGCAATGGCAGTGATCTCTAGGAACCAAATCATCTGGCACCTTGTTCTTGGACTTCCCAAACTCCAGAACTGTGAGAAATAAATGTTTGCCAGGCTATGATGCATTGTTATAGCAGCCCACACTGACAACAATGATAAGGAATCCAGAAAGAGTGGCAGGTTTACAGGAGACCATAAATCCTGATTCAGATCTACAGCACTTCCGAGGTGGAGAGGACCTGAGGCTGTTAGGTATATTGGTCCTAAGTTCAATTGTGATTCAGGGTTGATGAAGGGGCAAAGGAGTAACTGTGAGCAGTGGGAAGATAGCCTATTAAGTGGATATTTCTAATTCAGTTTCACAAATACTTTAGCAGGCCCTGGTTAGGCACTGTAGCACGTGCAAGGAAAAATCACGCATAGCCTTCTACTAAGGAGCCCACTTTGTTTTTATTATGGCCATGGACTCAGCTTTAACATGCATGAAAAGTGTTTCCAAGAATTATTGCTGAAGTAGGTGTAAGATTTATGTCTACAAGTTTAGGTCTATTTTCCTGGCTTCCTCTGATGTTTGACATAAGTATGTCCCTCTTTCCTTCTTTCTTTTCTTTTTTTTCCTTTCATTTTACTTATCAGATTAAACCACATTCTAGGATCTGATAAACATGACAATTGATTTATTCTTTATTTTCTATCCTGCATAAATGCTTAACTATACCATGGTTAACTTATAGCAGTCCAAAAAAAAAAAATGCAGGGTGTATCTTTACGGAAATCTCCAATCTTAGAATTTAAAATGGAGAGAGAATGGAGGAAGGTTTATACAGTTTCCTTATTTTTTAGTGAAACTCCGGCAAGATATTTTTCTGTATGTTGGTTAACTACTTTTAGCTAAACACACACACACTCACATTCTCTCAATTGATTACTGAAGCTTAAGCTTATGAAGGGTGTAGTAAATATTTTTTAAAATGCTTAAAATATTTAAGAAAATATTTAAAACATTTCAGTAAATAAGAAACATTCTAAAATATGAATTTGCATAAAGAGCTAATTGTAGGACTGCAGTACTTGCCTTTGGAAATTAAACTTTGGAATAAAAGATTTTTAAATTTGAATTTAATATGCATACTAAAAGTGCTGAAATGCACTTTCTATCATAAAGAATTGAGAACAGTAATTCAAAGCAAATGATGGTGTCTTGGTCCACCAAGAATTTGCATATTTTGCCAATATTTAATGTAATTTCTTAGAAGATTCTTTTCTAAAGTATGAGATTTCTTATTGGGAAAAAATGTGGGTGGATTCACATAATTTATCTTGAGTCTCTTTATAAACATTTTAAAGTTCAGTTCTTCTTTAGTCACATTTTAGCCAGTGGAATGCAGGTAACACATTTTGTTCTTCTTTCCCCAGAAACTGGTGTGTTTATTCTTTTATGGACTCAGAGGGACTTTTGAAATTAACTTCAATTTTTACGGCCCTCTTTTCATATCCCATGTGTGAATTTACTGTGGAGTCTTATGAATGATGGAATTTCAGCCGCCTTCCTACTGAATTGCTTTGCTTGGGTGAGTATAGAAAACCTTTGCAATGTGGTTCAGACCTGAGTTTTAGCACTTAGGGGAAACTTTTTAGAGCAAGCCAGGATATGAATCAATATGAAGGAGGCACTTGAACACAAAACACACTTTTAAAAATTCATTGAAAAACTGAAAGCATTCTTCAATTAAGGACATAGACCAGGGGTCCTCAAACTACAGCCCGGGGGCCACATGCAAATACAAATATTGTATTTGTTCCCATTTGTTTTTTTTACTTCAAAATAAGATATGTGCAGTGTGCATAGGAATTTGTTCATAGTTTTTTTTTAAACTATAGCCTGGCCCTCCAACGGTCTGAGGGACAGTGAACTGGCCCCCCGTTTAAAAAGTTTGAGGACCCCTGGCATAGACTTTAGTTTGTCCCCCATTTTTATGTTCTCTTTTTTAAAGTATTGACTTTATTATTGCTCAAGATAGAACTCTAAGTAAAATCGCAACCCTAAAGCCTTTGGGATAATGGTTCTAATTAATATAATTAATATCTTAGCAAAATATCATGGGTTATAATTAAAAGAAATCATCTGGGTCTAAAGAATACCTACTGAGGGCAGCCCTATTAAGAATAATTCTGAGGAAGCTAAATTAATTTCCTGGACTTGCAAAGCAGCAAAAGGAAGGTTTTTCTTCCTTATAAGCCTGCAGGGTTTGATGTTTGGCCCTGTTGAGATCCAAGGACTATCTGGGCTGATTAACATGTATATAATTAAAGAATGCCAGCTAGGGCAGAGCCAGTTCTACTTGGTTCTGTACTACTGTGAAGTAATTTCTTTATGTCTGCATTATTTACCGTGTGCGTGTGTGTGTGTGTGTGTGTGTGTGTGTGTGTGTGTGTTTTGGGGGTAAGAGGTCTAGTTTCCCTGGACATCATCCTGCTGCCTTCTTTAGGATTACTGCAGACTCCAAAGAGTAGACATGCTTTTCCTAGCATTCAAAGTAGATTTTCTTTCTGCTTATATTACCATTTTTAAGCCACATTTTTCATCACATGGTAAGAAACACTGTAAATAATTGAGGTGATCCATCAAGAGCCCCATTCTTGATAATGAAAAATTGCATAACTCAGTAGAAGTCAATTAAAAACCACAAACTTCAGAAGCCTTTGCTCAGTGAAGATTTATTATTATAGAAGGCATTTAATACAATAGATTGGGAGGAGGTCAAAATTTTTTAAAGTTCTAAAAATTCAGTTAAAGCTTGACAATGACCTTGAGTAATAATATTTACACAATATCAAAGTCTATTAGTTCTTTGAAATGAAAAGGGTTTATTTTTTTCTTTCTTTAACATTAGGTATCTGAGATGTTTAAGATTTTATAACCAAATTTGAAACAACATCCCACTGTGGGACACTTTTTTTTTCCGTTGAAGGTTTTAAATGATTCGTACTCTTTGGTTGTGCCTATACAATGAAAAGTAGACAAATGAAGTGAGAGAAGTCAGGATATTTTCCTCTGTTCAACCAACTATCTGAGCAATTAGAACTTGCTAGATAAATGAACTCAAAATGTTTTTGTTATCTGGTTGCTTGGTTAGGACACAACCAACACTTTAATAGAATGTAATAACTTATACAACTGCATATAATTTTTAAAAAAAACAAACACTGACTTTGTTTCTTTAGATACATCCAATGCTGCGTTAAGAGCCTAAGGAGAAAACGCCAACTGTCTAAAATGTAATACCTATAACATTTTCTTCCCTTTTAGCAGTTTTTCATGCCCAAAATATAAAATTAACAAAAGAGCAATACTTATCTTCAAAAACCAAAAATATTTATCCATTGACTCTGAGCCTCATAATCTTCCCAGCCTAAGTTTACAATGAGCCTAAAGGCTTAGGTAGGTTCAGCAATCAGGCTGACAGATGCTTAACTCCAAGCACCAGCACACGTGACTTGCTTCCTACTGAAATTAAACTGCCAAATAAAACGGAGGAATTGTCCCCCTTTTAATAACAAAGAACACAATCGTTAGAATTCTTCAGATTTGGAATTCCAGCAGCGTTGTGTTTTCCTCTTGATGTGTGACAAAAAATGAATAGTATAAAAAGTAAAAATGAACCTCATCGAAACAAGCAGTCCTTTGACTTTATAAGGCTCAACATCAAACATCAAATTCTAAAAATACCTAAGACTAGTGAATTGTCAAAGCTGAAGGGAGAACATGCTGGGGAGAGGGCAGATTTTTCTAACCTTTCAATTTATTTTAACCTACTAGCATTAACTTTGTTCATTTCTGTTGAGACACTACCAACCCCACTTACTAGGCACCATGATATTTCATATTCCTATATGGGCATTTGACTTTGACCTCATAAAAAGTCCCTTGGGTCTATAATACTTTTATTCTTGTATAATCTGTAACAAATCCTTTCCTTTTAAAAATCAAACAGACCACGTTATACACACAGTTGACTATTTACAAAGCACCCAATTAAATCCTACTTAATTCTCACTCTAAAAATTCCTTGTAACTTGTGTGTAAAGTACTGATCACATTAAATGCACAATGTTCACAGGCCCTGACAGTCCCATCTAACCTAGAAAATATTACCTTCCTTAGGAAAGAAAGTCTTAGAAGTAAGGTTTTGAAGAAAGGAGACCAGAAATCACAGTACAAGACAGATAAATCTACTTTAATATTCACATGTAAAAGTTACACATCACAAGAGATTGGACAGTTTACCGGTAACTAACATAGCTATAGTGAAAATCATTTTTATAAAAAAATAATCTAGAGGTGGTCATCAATTTTTGGTCTACTTAAGTTAATGTTTGAAGATCGACTTTTATCCCTGCTTGAAGGGTTTGCCACTATGCCTTTTTCTTTTTTTCTCTCACTGTTGCCTATTAATATTCTTTGGAGGAAGGAAAGCAGAAAGTGTTCATTTCCAAGAGGTTGTCCTTTGGTAGCAAGCAGAGAACATTTTTCATTTCTATGATTTAAATAATCTGTACAAACATGAAACTGTAGTGTAAAATGAAGAATGATAAGCTTTTTCCCCCCCACTTTGATTTAACAGATTTCATAAACTCCTTAAGGATCCAAGCATTTCCCTATCCCATATGCAAAATCATTCAGAGTCCATGTTGACCTCAATCAAAACACAAATAACAAACACTGACTCTATGTATTGTATTACACTATCAAGCCCTGTACTTAAAAACTGATAAACTATCTTTCCAACATGTATGCTTCAAATACAAGGATTTCAATCTAGGTTAAAGAAAAGGCATTTGAATGGACTCAGAACAAGTTTATTTTGTCATTAAACATTTCATGCAGTCATGCAGGACCACTAGCTATAACTGTTACTTCCGATTCTACACGGTACTTCGCAAAACAAAAACAAATTAAAAGCCAAGCCAAACAGAAAAGACATTCAAAATATCAAGAGCTCTGCAATTGAGCTGAAAAATAATTTTCCAAAAGAAATATTCCCATAGATTTAAAAAAAGACACACATAATATTTACAAAAAAATATTTAATTAAAAATATCTTATAATTACAGTAGTCTATTAAAGCATATACTTTCTCACACTTATAGAACATCTCTATATATACATGGTATGAAATGTCACTCAGTTATCTATACAATATGTAACATTCTTGCAGGGAAAAAGAGAAAGTTCCCTGCCCCATTTTAATCATCTATTTTAAACAATAGATGTAAAAAAATATATATATCTACAATGCTCTGGTATATTAGTAAAGCTTCAAAACAAAAATTGAGCTCCTTGGTCACAAGTAGGCTTCTAAAGTCATATTTACTCTTGCCTTTCTATTTATCAGTTCTGTTACACTTAAGCTTAAAAGTTTAACTGCACCTCAAAAACAAAACAAAACACAGAGTGTACAATTCACAGCGGTTACAGATGAAGAGACAAAAGAGAATACGGGATGTAGAATATTTATGAACGTGCAAAAAAAAAAGATGAAAGTTTTATTTTTCTTTCCTTTCCCTCTCTCTTGGAATGACGGGTGAAAACGTTTCTAGGATTTGCCGATGTTTTCTCCTTTCCTCCGGTGCCTTTTGCTCTAACTTCTGCTCTTCCCCCTCCCTCTCTAGCCTCCTGGCTCCGGCTCCGGCGGCCGCACACCTGTGGAAGAGGAATGAATAGAGGGGGTGTGGGAACCTCCCCGCTGCAGACTAACTGGCGCCACCGACCAAACTCAAGACATGCTTGATCAACAACCCAAAACAAACCACCGGGTCAGACAACACCCGCAGCCCGCGGCCGGCCAGGCGCCGAGCAGGCAGCTGCGGGCCCCCGGGAAGCCCGGAGAGGGGACCTACTTCGGGGCGATGCCCGCGTCCCTCGCTTTTGTGGTTGTCAGAATGCCCCCCGGGGGGGGGGACATCGGGCAGTGCCCACGCCCTTGGCGGGGGAGAAGGCAGCCAGAGCCCGCGGGTCACCGGGGGAGGCCAGGGGTGGCGGGGACCAGAGCGGACCTCCCCATTTAGAGTGAATCCCCAGTTGCTAAAGCGAAGTACAGCTTCAGTTGCTAACTGGCGGGCAGGGAGAGACGGGGTGGTCCGCCTTCTTGGGAGTTTGCCCTCAGAAATGCTGGGGGCAAAGAACTCGGCGGTGCCTGGCACCGGAAGCCCCGGAGGACCGGCGTCTCGGGTGACCGGCCACTCGAGAAGGGAAAGAAAGGCGCGCTCACCTGGACCGCGCGGCTCAGCGGCACAAAATGCTGTCGCCCTGCTTGTTCACCGCGCCGGCCTGCAACAGCAACGGACACCAAGGGAGGTTAGCAGCGCAAACACGCACTCGTCGCTGCCCTCGATTCGCCTTGGGAAATCGAGCTGGCGCGCGAGTGCCCCCACCCTAGCCTGCAGCCCCGGGGACCCCCCCGCTTCCCACCTTCCCACCCCCGGGGAAACAGGCTGGACTTGACAGCCCAGGAAGCGCCCCAGCCCAGTCCCGCCCCGCGCCTTCACCCGGACCCGGGCTCTCCGTGCCCAGCCAAATGTTGGCGGCCCCAGGCGCC
>NW_006286140.1:4634240-4640424 GCF_000327345.1 Myotis davidii
CTTCGCGCCCGGCGCGCTCTGGGCACCGCAAAGCTCTTAAGGATCCGGAGCCCAACAATTGACTGGAGGGTCGCTCCGGGTTTTGCGAAGGGAATCTCTGCTCAGTGGGCGACACTCGGCCGGGACCAAAAGGCAAGAAATCTCAAAAGCACCGGCAGGAAAGAAGCCTACCGGGTCTCCAGTCACTCCCTTCGGAGCTCCGAGTATAGCCCTGTCGCCGCCGCGCTCCCCCACGCCCGAGGTTTCCCCACTCCCGGGACTGACTCACAACCGCGCCTCCTCCCCGCTCTCACCCTGCCCGACGCGCAGCTGTATTTATAGAGCCTCGCGCCCTGGGGGCGGGGCCAGCGCGCGGGCCGGGTCCCCGCGCCAGCCAAGGGGGGCGGGGCTGGGAGCGCGGAGGGAGCCAGCGAGGGCGGAGGCTCGGGGCAGCGCTGGGGGGCGGGGAGCCGGGCAACCCGAGCGGAGGGGTAGGCGGGGGGTCGGGAGTGGCCAGCCAATCAGGCAGACAGTACCACCTCAGGGAATGGCGCTCCGGCCAATGGGAAGGGCACTCCATTCCGTCAACGCCGTAGGTCGGGGCTCTGAGAAAAGAGCTGGGTGGGAGCCCGGCCGGGCTGGTGTGTGCCCTAGGGAGGGGAAAGAGGGAGAAGTTCCTGCGAAGAACTGCGGGAATGTGCGGCTGGAATTCATTCTCCCTGGGCCCAGGCTGCTGCAGGAGCGCTGAGCCCTGCGCGAGGATATCCTGCCACCTCGAATAGCGCGGTGCGTAAGGACCCTCCACCCGCCACCCATCCTCACTCCATACCTGGGATTCCAACGCCTTAAGAAGGACGCTTTTCAAGAAGGCACGTTCCTTCTGTTTTGTGTTTTTCCCTCGCCGTTTCATTATTTGCCTTTTCACAATTGCCGAAACCATAATGATGGAATGGAATGCGTAGCCTTTCCGTTTTCCTTTTAGAAAAGGTTTAATGCTTAAGGGGGCAAAAAGGAAAGAATGCCGAATGCAGATTTTTGCTGAAAGGAAATATAAATAAAACAGAACACGTCGTAGGGTTTTTCTTTTGCCTGTCTAAACACAAAAGTGGGCTCAAGAAATGCAGTTGCTTTTGAGCATTAAATTAGAACATGTAAATATTAAAAATGCATGGACAGGGAGTAGTTAAAATTCTACCATGACATGTAATATCAATCCATTTTATGTAAAATTCATATCTGTAACTTAATGTAGGCCATCAATGCACCGCTTCACGTTATGTCAGCGTATCCCGCTTTAAATAAGATGCTGCGAATATCTCGAGTCTCCTCCTTTTGCAACAAAGCATTAAAATTCACACTTCCAGTCCCTGGAGTCCTGCTTTGGCCTCACTCTGCAGAAAAGCCTGCTAATTAAGGACGGTTCTGTTAGATTTCTAATAGAATAAGATAAAAACTGCCCTTCAAGGGCTCAAAACAAAATTGCACAATGAACTTTGATAGGGCCTTGTGTGAACTCTTTAACAAAAAATATAGCCCTTCCGGTGAGAAATTAGCATACAGACCCGCCGTCAGTGGACACAAGAATTTTGAGTGCCTTCACCCTGCAAACCTCCCATCTTTAGACAAGCTAATACGCGATGCATTAACTCAAGAGTTATTTTCATTCGCGTGCACGATACGAATTGGCACCTTCGTTTTCATAGACAATTGAATCAGATGTGGATTTCCTCTCTTCCTCTCCACCCTCTGTAAGGAAACCCGCTCTCCTTTCCCAGAACTGACGTACCTGCAGCAGGCAGGTGTTTTGTTTAGCCACGTGGGATACCTTATGACTATTGCACTAGTATTTTCTCAGAGCACATTCCTTTTTCCTGATGAAATGAGAAGTATTTAATGCTGGTTTCACCACCCTCCTCTCCCCTAATCCTTATAAATTACTGTGTATAAAGCAAGTGACATTCTCTTTTACTTACCTGCCTATATAGATGGTCTACATGCACACTTATCAAGAAAAGCAGAATTATAAAACCCAAAGGAAAGGCTTTCTTTTCTAAATACAGGCAACGTTTTATATATTCTTATATTAGTATAAAAGCAGAGAAAATGTTGTTATTTTAGACAGAAAGTTGGTTGAGGGAGCACTAGTGGGGGTAAACTGTAATCTTGGAGACAGATCTGCACAGATGATGATAATAAATGGATATATGTACAGACGTGCCATTACATTGATTTTTCTCTTTCCTAGAGTTTAAAAGCTGCTCCAAAACTTAAAACCTAAGATCTTTCTCTGTTTGGAGAAAGTTAACTATGCTAATATGCCCAGGGAACACTCACATTTCAAAACTTTACATATCCTACCTTGATTAAAATTAAATTTTAACTTTTAAGTAGTTGACACAAAGAGACAATCATATTCATCTTTTTGGACTTCAGCAAATCTAGAGGGCCATGGCCAGGGTGTGGCAAGTGCCAAGTGCCTCTGTTTCAAGTTTTGTTGGAGTTGCTCTCTCTGACTGACTGAAAATCAGAAAGGCTGAGTTTCTGTGGGGTTAAGTTCAAAGGAATGTTCCCCAGCCACATGAACAAGAACACCCAGGAAAAATGTGATCCCCAAATCCTGCCAGCAGAGTAGGCAAAACCAGTTATTGTATTCTTCCTGAAGGTTGGAAGACACAGAGACATTAAAAAGTAAAGTGCTACGGAGAATATTATACAATGGAAATAAAGAATAAGACCCTGTGCTTTTTGGTCCCTGAAACCAGAGACTATGAAGGGCTCACAATGTATATTTTTGATTTTTGGGCACAGTCACTTACATGACGTCAAAGCTGAAGTCACAAAAGACTCTCCGCACTGATAGTTCAAAACAGAGTTTACTCAGCAATTACCAGCTTTTGGCAAAAACGTATAAGCTACATTATTTCTATCGTGCAAAGAAGGAAATTTAGTTTCCCACGACTCTTCCTTTTACATCAAAATGCTTCACTCGCACTTGTAAAAATAAGCTGGGCTAGCCAAAAGCCCTTTGCCACGAGAGTGCTAGAGACTAGCAGAATGTTCCTCTATGGGAAGCTGAGATGAAATATTCATAGAACTGCTAGGAAGCCCTGGTGACCAGAGTCATGTGTACACCCCTCCTCCAGACAAAGAGGTCTGCAGCCCTTTCTGGGGATGCATTCTAGAGGCTAATCAGACCCTTGCTGAACTGTAACACCCAGGCTCTCAGAATTCACAATCGCCCTGTGTTTACATGAAGTGAGGGTATCCAAGCATATTGTGCTATTCAGCGCAAATGCCTTTTTAGGACTTGATACTCCTTTCTCCATGGCCGGCAGTGAAACAGTGGGTGGGCTCAGACACACAGATAAACATGAGCGTTCCCATGCCTTGGTCTCTCTCTAGCTGTAATTGGCCACTGAAGGAGGCACAGGCATTCTTTCTGGGCATAAGAAACCACTATGTCCTCTGCAACGGGAATGTCCCTTGCTCCAAAAGAGTAAATTGGGCAATGTGGCAGTTCAAGCTCAAGGCTGCTTTATCTGGCGTGAAGCGCTACTAACTTACTTGTGCTACCCTGGGATTGCTGATGCCAGTCCCGGGAGCACTGATAACCTTTTGGTTAGCCCCATCTTTGAAAAGGCTTACAAGAAGGGAATGTTATATACTGAACACAGCTGGGCAGATGTGTCCAGCAAAAATGCCTACGTTAGGAGTTTTAAAAGGTAGTCTGTTGAAATAAGAAATAGGTGATTTTTTAAAAGCCCTCCTCAAACCAATTAAGGACAGAAAAATGAAAGAAAGAGGTGTCATTTGTTTTTACCGTAGGAGATGCCAAAAGCAAGGGTGCAAAATTCAGGCAGCCTGGGTTCTGATTTGGGCTCCTAGTTTTTTATCATGAAGCTGAATTTTAAAATTCCTGTGCCTTTCATATATATGAAAGGAAGATAAAAATTGTATCTCCTTTAGAAGGTATTCTTATACATATACAAGAACTTGTATAAATTTCTTAGAACAGTGTCTGGCTCATAAGTGTGTAAACAATGTGAAAATGTATTATTATTTTTGGTAAACATCTGAAGTCTGTGGATTGTTTTTTCATTCACTTAAGAATCTTTTGAGAGCAGAAGCTTTTTGTGTTGTTTATCAATTTGTTCTTGTGTAGATTATGTTTTTGGTATTGTATCTATCTGAGAAAGCTTTGCATAACCCAAAGTAACAAAGGTGTTCTATGTTTTCATCTAGATGTTTTACAATTTGGGGAGCTGGGTTGGCTTCATGGGCATTCACCTTATGGAGTCACACAGAGTCCTGTGCTTAGAAGGGCCTATTCTTGGCTTAAAGCTCTGATGAAACCATCTTGCAATGCTCAGTAATTCTTGAACCAGGGTGCTTGGATTTTCATTTTGTACTGGGTCTGAAAATTATGTAGCCAGTGCTGGTTCTAGGTTTTATGTTTTGGTCTATGATCCATTTTGAGGTTATTTTTGTATATGATTCAACCTTTGGATTGAGGTTAATACTGTTGAATATGTATATCCAATTGTTCTAGCACCCTTTGTAGAAAAAAATATCCTTTTTTCATTGGGTTGTGTTTGCACCTTTGTTGAAAATTGTTTATGTATATGAAAGAGTCTATTTCTGGCCTGTGAATTCTATTCTATTGGCCTATTAGTGTGTTTTCGCGCCATGACCATACTGTCTTGCTTACTGTAGCTTTATAATAATCTTGAAATCTGAGAGTATTGATTGACTCGTTTTCAAAATTGTTTTGGTTATTCTGTGTATGTTGCATTTCATATGAATGTTAGTCAGTTTGTGAATTTCTTCAGAAAGGAACTTGTGGGTAAAGGGGGTCAAATACATGGCGACTGAAGGAGACTGGACTTTGGATGGTGAGCACACAACACAATATGCAGATGATGTACTACAGAATTGTACACTTGAAGCTTATATAATGTTACTAACTAATGTCACCCAAAACTTTTTAATTAAAAAAAGAAAGTGTTTCCAAAATATATAAAAACATACCCAGAGTATACAAAGAACACTCAAAACTTAGTAGTAAGAAAACAACCCAATTAAAAAATGGACAAAATACTTGACCAGATAGCCCACTAAATAAGATATACAAATGACAAATGAGCACATGAAAATATGCTCAACATCACAAGTTGTTTCCTTCTATCATGCAAAATTAAAAAGACTAATCACATCAAAGACTAAATGTTGGTGAGGATGTGGAACAAGTGGAACTCACTACACTGCTGGTAGGAATGCAAATTGAGGAAAACCACTTTGGAAAACAGTTTGGCAGTTTCTTAAAAAGTTAAACAGACACATACCATATGACCTATTCATTTTACTGCTAGACATCTATCCAACAGAAATAAAATCATATATCAAGGGTCACAAAGAGGCATGAGGAAATAAAGGGGCATGAGAATGATAGATATGTTTATTAAATTGATTGTAGTAATAGTTTCAAGGGCATATGTCAACACTTGTCAAGTTTTGAAAAATATATATACAATGGGGCCTTGACTTACGAGTGTCCCTACTAACAAGTTTTTTGAGATACCAACTGTCTCTCGGCCGATTTTTTGCATTGATGTTGATAGAGTAATTTGAGATAATGAGCTCCTTAAAGAGCTCGGTCTTGGGACAAATTAAACTCGTAAGTCAAGGCCCCACTGTACTAGTATATGTACATATATACATGTATATATATTATTTATACAACATGTGGCTTATTATAAGCCAATTATATCTCCATAAAGCTGTTAAAAGGACTAATTTTAAAATTAACTACTGGATCTCAGAAGAGTTCCTTCCCTGAATCCACTAGAGTTTGTCTATTAATTTCCATAAATAGGCATTTATAATCTCTCTTAATTTTTTTTATTTTTCAATTACAATTGACATTCAACATTATTTTGTATTAGAGGCCCAGTGCATGAAATTTGTGCACTGGCGGGGGGGGAGGTGTTCCTCGCCCAGCCTGCACCCTCTCCAATCTGGGACCCCTCGGGGGATGTCTGACTGCCGGTTTACAATCCGGAACTGCTGGCTCCTAACCACTCGCCTGCCTACCTACCTGATTGCCCCTAACCGCTTCTGCCTGCAAGCCTGATCACCCCCTGACTGCTCCCCTGCCAGCCTAACACCTAACTGCTCTCCTGCCAGCCCAGTCACCCCCAACTGCCCT
>NW_006286140.1:4640552-4648983 GCF_000327345.1 Myotis davidii
GCCAGTGGTCAGCAAGTGGAGGCCTGGAGAGAAATGGAGGTGCGGGTATTGGCCAGGCCGGGAGAAAAAGAGAGGCAAGTGCTGATCAACAGCTGCCACAAAGGCTACGGATCAGACCCTGCTTCTCTCTTCAGGCCTCTCTCTAGGCCTGATTAGCAGCCCCCTCAGCAGTCAGTGCTGGGTCACCACAGCAACCCAGCGCTGACTGCAGGACTGACTTCCGGTTGGTGGAGCCTCTGGTTGTGTGGGACCCAGGGTTTTTATATATTAGGATAAGTTTCAGGTGTACAGCATAGTGGTTAGACAAGTATATAATTTACAAAGTGATCCCCTTCCCTTTGATTAATTCTGTTACCCACCTGGCACCATACATAGTTCTACAATATTATTGGTTATGTTCCCTATGCTGTACTTTACAATCCCATGACTATTTAGTAGCTATCTATCTGTACTTCTTAATTCCTTTTTTACCCAGCTACCCAAACCCACCCACCCCCAGCTGGAAGCCTTAACTTTTTTCTCTGTATCTATGAGTCTGTTTCTGTTTTATATGTTTGTGGATTTTTGTTCTTTAGACTCCACACATAAATTAAGTCAGATGGTATTTGTATTTCTCTGACTGATTTTTTTTTCACTTAGAATACCCTGTAGGTCCATTCTGCTGTCTCAAATTTTAAGATTTTATTATTTTTATGGCCAAGTAATATTCCATTGTATATATGTACCACCTCTTTTTTATCTACTCCTCAATTGATGGGCACTTGGGCAGTGAACATAAGGGTGCATATATCATTTTGAATTAGTGTTTTGGGTTTCTTCAAATATACACCCAGAAGTGGAATTTCTGGGCCATAAAGTAATTCTGTTTTTAATTTATTAGGGAACCTCCACACTGTTTTTTGTAGTGGCTGCACCAATCTATCTTCCCAACAGTGCACTTGGGTTCCCTTTTCTCCACATCCTCACCAGCACTTGTTTGTGGATTTATTAGCAATAGCCATTCTGACAGGTGTAAGATGTTATCTCATTGTGGTTTAATTTGCATTTCTCTGACCATTAGTGGATGGTCATATGTCCATCATATGTCTTCATATGTCTATTGGCCATCTGTATGTCCTCTTTGGAGAAGTGTCTGTTCAAGTCCTCTGCCCATTTTTAAATTGGATTGTTTGTTATTTTGGTGTTGAGTTGTATGAGTTCTTTATAATTTTAGGATATTAACCTCTTATCAGATCTATCATTAGCAAATATGTTCCCCCATTCAGTAGGTTATCTTTTCACTTTATTGATGGTTTCCTTTGTGTTGTAAAAACTTTTTAGTTTGATATAGTCCCATTTATTTATTTTTTTTCTTTTGTTTTCCTTGCCTGAGAAAATATACCAGAAAAAAAATATTACTAAGAGAACTGTCAGAGTATATTGCCTATGTTTCCTTCTAGGAGGTTTTTGGTTTCAAGTCTTTAATTTATTTTGAGTTTGTTCTTATATATGGCTACGTATATAAGAAAGTAGTCTAGTTTCTTTCTTTCTTCTTCTTTTCTTTCTTTTTTTTTTGCATGTACCAGTACCTGTCCAATTTTCCCAATACCATTTATTGAATTGACTGTCAGTGCCTCAATGTATATTGTTGCTTCCTTTGTCAAATATTAACTGACCATATAGGTGTGGGTTTATTTCTGGATTCTCTATTCTGTTCCACTGATCTATGTGTCTGTTTTTATGCTATTACCATGCTATTTGGATTATTATAGCCTTGTAGTAGAATTTTATATCAGGTAGTGTGATACCTCCAATTTTGGTCTACTTTCTCAAGATTGCTGTAGGTATTCAAGGTCTTTTGTGATTAGATATAGATTTTTGGATTATTTGTTCTAATTCTGTGATAAAATGCCATTGGTATTTTGATAGGGTTTGCCTTGAATATATAGACTGCTTTGGATAGGATGGACATTTTAATTATGTTAATTCTCCTATACATGAGCATGGTATATGCTTCCATTTATAGTCAAACCTCATTTCTCAAATGTCTTCTGTCTTGAACATTTCAGTTCTGGACCCAGTTGTTCACAGAAAAAATGTCTCAGTTGTCCACCAAAACTTCAGTTTTCAACCTGACAGCCCTTTAAGGCGGATACCTCAGCATGACAAAAAGTGTCTCTGAGGCAACAAAGGAGAGAATGCTTTTGTTGCTGGTGGAAATCAATGATTAGCACAATTTTAAAACATAAAGAGTGCTAATGTTGCTAAGGGTGTGAAAGTGCTCACAAAACAACAATCACAGGCAATTGAATAGGGAGAAAAACTGTTGTTGATTGGATAAAGGAAAAACAGTTAGCCAGTGATAGCATTTTGGAGGCAGTGATACATGAAAAATTTGTCTAAGGCTAGAAGGGGATGGTTCCATAAATTTAAGAAGTGTTTATTTATAGATTAAACAGTACATTAGATATATACTGTATATAAGAAAGGTTAAAACGGGATCTTTTGGGGGTCTAGAACAGATTAATTCAATTTACATTATTTGTAAAGGGAAAAAAGTGATTCGGTTTTCTAACAAATTGCTTCTCGAATAGCTTTCTGGAATGAATTAAGTTTGAGAACTGAGGTTCCACTGTATTTGTGTCTTCTTTAGTTTCTTTCTTCAGTGTCTTAGAATTTTCTTAGTACAGGTCTTTTACTTTCTTGGTTAAACTTATTTATTTTATTTTATTTTTTGATGCAATTATAAATGAGATTGTTTTCTTAGTTTCTCTTTCTGATAGTTTATCATCCTATATAATAAAAGCCTAATATGCAAATTGTCCCCTCGACCAGGAGTTTGACCAGGTGCAGTGCTGGCCAACAGCCCGCAGCCCCTCCACCTGGCCGGCCCCTCCCAGGTCAGCAGTGGCAGAAGCAGGTGGCCAGAGGAAGGGAGGCCCCTGCTGGCAGCCGGCAGCCACTAGGGACCCTACCTGTGCATAAATTTTGTGCCCTGAGCCTTTAATTGGTGTATAAAAATAAAACCAATTTCTAAATATTAATTTTGTGTCCTGCTACTTTACTGAATTCATTTATCAGTCCTAGTAATTTTGGGTGTAATCTTTAGGATTCTCTATTGTATTGTGCCATGTGCAAATAATGACAGTTTTACTTCTTCTTTCCTAATTTGGATTCCTTTTATTTCTTTTTCTTGTCTGACTGCTATGGCTAGGTCTTCTAGTACTATCTAAATATATAAAAGCCTAATATGCAAATTGTCTCCATGGGAGTTTGACCAGGAGACCTATCACTCGCTATGATGTGTGCTGACCATCAGGGGGCAGTGCGAAATGAAGGACAGCCCTGGCCATCAGGCAGAAGGAAGGCCCCGATCAGCCCTGATCGCCAGCCAGGCCTAGGGACCCTACACACGCACAAATTTTGTGCAACGGGCCTCTAGTGTTGAATAAAAGTGGTGAAAATGATCTTAAGGAAAACACTTCTAACTCTTTCCACTTAGTATGATGTTAGCTGTTCTCTCTCTCTTTTTAATACTCCATATAATATTGCTTTCAGTCAGGTACCATCATACTAACTGAATGCTGGTGAGATACCCTCAAAACAGAAATGAGACATATATACTGATTTAATGTTTTCAGTTGTCATGGTACCCATTTACATATTCAATCACTTGCTGGACAGGGATTATGCCAGTGATGGCGAACCTTTTGAGCTCGGCATGTCACCATTTTGAAAAACCCTAACTTAACTCTGGTGCCATGTCACATATAGAAATTTTTTGATATTTGCAACCATAGTAAAACAAAGACTTGTATTCTTGATATTTATTTTATATATTTAAATGCCATTTAACAAAGAAAAATCAACCAAAAAAATGAGTTTGTGTGTCACCTCTGACACGCGTGTCATAGGTTCGCCATCACTGGACTATGCTATAAACCACATCTACTCCTCTCTGCTTTATATTGCTCTGACATGTATTGAGGCCCCAACAAGGACCCAACCTGATTATTTGAAACTAGTGGCCCAGTGCACAGATTCGTGCACATTGAAAGAAAATTAATTAGAAGAAAGATTCGTGTGGTAATTACATTATTGCAAATAATTACATGCCAGAAAGTATATATAATATAGTATTAGAAAATTAAAACACATGTGCAATTGGCCCTAGCAAGAGCTTTATATGTATCATGCACGTGTGAGTCAACGTTTAATTTTAAATTGCCAGTGCGTGTCATATGTACCAGCCGGTCGGCTGGTCGGCTGGTCAGATGGACGTATGGTCGGTCACTTAGCCTTTTATGTATACATAGATACTTTATCCCTTGAACAAAAACTAAAGCTGTGTTCTGGACTCTCATCTCTATGCTTCACCCTATGGTAGCCTCCACTGTCTGACTTGCCCCACATTAGCAGCTGCCTTGGGGCAAACACACACTGGGTGGAGAAAATAAGAAGCCCCACCATTCTATATTCAGGATGGCCTACCAGTTTTCTCTCTCCACCCTTTCCTTCTCAAGAAAATAAACAATTTACTAAGATGGAATATCTTCTGTCACTTCCAGAGCAGGGAGCAAAAATTCCCAATAGGAACCGTATTTTTGCCTCTAAAATTCTATGGCTCGGTCCCTGTAGACTCAGATACTCCATCTGGCAAGAGGAAGGATTTACAGGGATGGCATGTGAATTAACTTCTTTGAAAGCCCCAGGAAAAAGGCAGTAAGTGAACAATAGGGGGCAGTTGACTTGTGCATAATGAATATTCAGTGTCCACTGATGTTTATGCCTTTATTTAAAAGGGCTTGTAATAGGTAAAACAGATATTAAGATGCCAAAAAATCCCAAGTTCTTGGTTTAATTCATCATTATCCTTTAGTAGAGAAATCCAACACAAGAATCAATATGTATTTATTTATTATTTAAAATTTTATCTTAATAGATATTGACATGTATCTGTCTGCTGCATTCGTTCTTTGAGTAATACCACAAGTGAAGACATGGCTTAGAACTGTTCTACTCAGAGCATAAACTGTTGCTAGGTTTATACTGATGGGGATTTTAGTTTTACTTCTCTTTCTTTAAAAGTGAAAACAAAATAACCCCAAATATAGAAAAGTATAATTAAATGTATTTTAACTACATTGAAGACAGATGCTTAAATAAACAGTAATTGTTTCACATCTTGGAACTGAATACTGTATGAATCCATCACAATAAATCTGCCTTTGCTAAGAGAAAATACTTTCCCATTTTGTTGATATCTAGGTCATGGTTCCTAAGAACGGATACAATGTTCAGGAAACAGTTGCATTTTTTCCCCTGAAGAGTAATTTTTGAGACATTTCTGTAGATCTCACATAGTTGTCATTGGCTGTTGGATGGCTTGAAATGTCAGCGAACTGTGTATCTGCAGAGGAAAATGACAGTGGAAAGTAGATGAACAGCATGAAAACTCACATGTGAAATAATGAAACTAGTACTTTTTTTTTTTTGCCAGCAAAACATGTACAACAAAATATTTAAGAAATTAAAAATGCAGAACAAAAGGAAAAAGGTCTGAGAGTAAACTTTTAACTTTATCAACTTTGGTAATTGTATATGAAAATAGTCCAAGTTTAAATAAGACCATCCTTTGGGAGGGGTTACAGGTAGAACTATTTTCCCTTGAATAGAATTAAATTTTATAATCTGTAATTAAATTTTATAATTTTATAAGCATTAATGAAAATTATTTTCTTAAAATATAATGAACAGAATAATCTAGAAATTTGTTAAAGCATTAACCAGATCATTGGTCTGATGGAACTTTATTTGCCATTTTAAAAACATCTCGTTCAGCCCTGGCCAAAGTGGTTGCCTTTTCCCGTGCACCAAAGGGCCTCCGGTTTGATTCTTGGTCAAGGGCAAGTACCTGGGTTGCAGCTTTGATCCTGGCCATGTCAAGGTATGTGCAAAAGACAGCCAATCAATGTGTGTCTCTCACATTGATGTTTCTCTCTCTTTCCCCTCTCCCCTCTCTCTCTAAAAATCAATGACAATAAAAAATTATTTAAGAAATGCTGTCTATCTTTTGAAACTTAGAATTGTTTCAAGCAATGGGAAGAAGTAGTGGCCACAGTTCTACCCTGCTGCTGTTGGCACTGAATTTTCAGACAATTCCTGAGTTTATGGATGAGTAAACAGGGGGTGCAAGTTTGGCAGCCAGCTCCAAAGACCATTTCTCAGTAGCCCATCAACTTGCTAGTGAGATGGTACATGGTAGAGAAGGGAAATTGTCTGAAAGGCTTCCTATTAGTTCTCATATCTTTGTCATGAATGAAGCCACAGTCTAGATATGGCTTCTCCTCTTGGCCATTTAATTTAGTTTTATTTTATTTTTTTGGTAATCTTCACCCAAGGATATTTTTTCCATTGATTTTGAGAGAGAGGGAGGGAGGGAGAAAGAGAGAGAGAGAGAGATGCCTAGGGATGCTGTAGTGGGTCAAGGGAACCCACTTATATATGCTCTCTGACTGGGAGCAGGGAGTGAACCCACAACTCAGGTACATGCCTTTGACTGGGAATCAAACCTGAGACCCTTTGGTGCATGGGTTGATGTCCTAATCACTTAGCCACGACAACCAAGGCTTGGCCATTTAATTTTTATAATTCTACCAGTGATTATAATACATACCGAGTAAACACTATTTTATAGGCAACAGAAGAATTTGGGCTTGTAATTGGGAAGAATCTGGGCATTAACAAAATAAATCCTTGAACAAACTTTTCAGAGATAACAGAAAAAAAATATGAGGGGTAGAAGCAGGAATCCAGGTCTGACATTTAGGAATGTAAGTACAAGGAGGAAAATAAATACTAGAGATGGAACTTTGAACCAATGAGCTTTATTAACAACAGTTTAGTCATGATAACTCTAGAACATGATATAAATATTTACTAGATAAACACACAGAATTTTCTCTATATCCACATATTTAAAGCAGAATATATGATCTGGACTGGAAATGTAAATTTCTGTGATATCTTGGCATTCTCTCATCATTGTGCATGCTATTCCCTCGTGATTTGCAATCTCTAATTAGCTTTGCAATTATAGTTTTAGTAAAATGTGTCACTGGTCTTCACTTCTAAATGCCTAATATCACTTTACTACAAGCAGCAAGGAGATTAACAGGCACCTAGGTGATGAGGTACTTGTCCTATGTCAATAATGCTAGTATTTCATCTTGCAAGAGATTCAGCACTTATTTTAAAGCATCTCACTTACTTTGTGCATGCCTTGTACATTACCATCTAGCACAAGAGTCTCATCTACAACTTGGAAGATATTTATATTCATGTAGTGGCTGTGTTTTAGAAATACAAAATATGGCACTATATTATCAATTCTGATTTCCATAAGTCATCCAAGAAAAGTAGTCTCATTATGCTATAGTCTTATTATACAGATGAATTCTGGTTATCTTCTACATTCTTATTGACTTTTTTTTTCTAAGAAGAAGTCTGTATAGTTCTAAAAAGAATTTGCAACAGCTTACCTCAAACACAACAGTGTATTGTCAAACTCAATCATCTAATTAAATCAGGGAAATAAATAGCCAGTTTCCCTATAACTATGTGACTTGGAGTTCACAATTTAGGGAAGTACTTGTATTCACTTGTTCATCTCTTCAAATACCTAATATATTTAAGCCTGGAGGAGGCTTGAATCCATTGTATTATCATTAATTCATTATCTACAAATTTGTACTAGGTCCTTCTATTTCCTGTGGAGATTTAGACCTTTATAATAATAACTAGAGGCCCGGTGCACAAAATTAGTGCACTTGGTGGGGGGGGATGAGGGGGTCCCTCAGCCTGGCCTGCACCCTCTCGCAGTCTGGGAGTCCTTGTGGGATGTCCAACTGTAGTGGGACTAAGCCGGCAGTTGGACATCCTAAGTGCTGCCACAGAGGTGGGAGAGGTTCCTGTCACCACCGCTGTGCTAGCCAGCTGTGAGCCCGGCTCAGGGCTTCTGGCTGAGCGGTGCTCCCCTTGTGGGAGCACACTGACCACCAGGGGGAAGCCCCTGTATTGAGCCCCCTGGGGGTCAGTGTGCATCACAGTGCCGTTTGGTCAATTTACATATTAGCCTTTTATTATATAGGACGAGAGGCCTGGTGCACAAAAATTTGTGCACTCGGGGGGGTCCCTCAGCCCAGCCTGTGCCCTCTCGCAGTCTGGAACCCGTCGGGGGGTGACCACCCACTGGCTTAGGCCCAGTCCCCGGGGGATTGGGCCTAAGATGGCAGTCAGACATCCCTCTGGCAGCCTGGGAGCCCTTGGGGGATTTCCACTTGCCAGTGGGGAGCAGGCCTAAACTGCAGTCAGACATCCTTAGCGCTGCTGAGGAGGCAGGAGAGGCTCCCACCACCTCTGCTGTACTGGCAGCCATCCCCCTGGCTTATGG
>NW_006286140.1:4649228-4662955 GCF_000327345.1 Myotis davidii
CCACAGCCCCCAGCCACCCAAGCTCCCAGTGGAGGCTGGCTGGAAGCAGGTATCTGGGATTTATTTATCTTCTATAATTGAAACTTTGTTGCCTTGAGCGGAGGCCACAGCTGGTCAGGGCAGGCGGGAAGCTTAGTTTCCTCCATTGCAGGGGCAACCAAGCCTCCTGCTTGCTCCAGCTCTGTGGCTGCCGGCCGCCATCTTGGTTGGGTTAATTTGCATATAGTTACTCTGATTGACTAGTGGGTGTGGCTTGGGCATAGCAGAGGTGCAGTCAATTTGCATGTTTCTCTTTTATTAGATTAGATTATATATATTATTTATTCTGATGAGCAGGTTCTAAAGAAGTATATTCTGCAAATAGAGGTTACTTTAAGGATGTAACAAGATAAATCTCTGTTTCACCATTTAAAAAACCACTTTTAAAAGTGATGGTGTCAATGAAATGGTAGGGATTGAAAATAGACTAATACTGGCTCCCAGATATTGGTGTGCAAAACAATCTTCTATGTCCTTGCTTTAAATACAGATATCTGGAAACCACCCTTAGTTATTCTGCTTTAGGTAATTTGAATGCAGTGACTCAATGGACACCTTTTGAAAAATGCTGGTCTAATCAACAGTTAATATAATAATAAATTTAAAAAACAAACACTGGACATATGGAATTTCAGGATTATTTGCACAGAAATTTCAGGAGCTGGCTCACTAGGAATGGGAATGCATTTATTAGGGAACAAAGTGGAGACAGATGTTGACGATGGTGATGTGACAGATTATAGTAGCTACCATTTATTGAACTGTGACTAAGCACTATGAAATGGCTAGAAATTTAGATATATATCATTTAATTTTCACAATCCTGAGAGGCATCATCTCAAAATGAAGGTTTAAATGAAATTAGCATCTGCAATCGACAGTAAATATAGATAAAGAACTATAAGAGAGCAAAATAAATCAATCAGAGATAAAGAGATTAATAATCTATAACTATATCCATATTTCTGCTTCTAAATATACATATGTACTCACTTTCAGAAGCCTAATCACTCATCACTAAATACTAGCATTCATGTAAATGCTATATTTTCAAGCTTAGAATCATTTCAGGGAAGTTTAGGGGGAGAAATTGTCAACAAATAAATGCAGAAGATGAGCTGGGTAAACTGGTTCCCCATTTACAGACTCTGAGGAGGGAAAGGAGGAGTAGCGTTCACCCAGCCAAGTTTCACTTTGGAGGAGAACTCCCCATACAGTGTAGCCACAACGGCCGCCCTGGCATTACTGTGTATCATAGCCAGCAAAGGGGAGGGTGGAGTCCCTCTTCTGACAATGAAAACTTGATAGAGTTGGGTCAGAACAACATGATCTCACTCCCTAAAAAGATCTCAAAATTCAACAAAATTTTAAGTCATGAAAAATATATTGTTAAGTTTTGTACTTTATTTTAAAACTGAAGTTACATAAAACATATCCTTTTATAAAGCTGAACTAGGCAGCTTCTGAATTAGGTTATCTGAAGATAAAGCCAAAAGGTACAAAGTTTCAGTTAATGCAAGATAAATAAATTCAAGAGATTGACAAATAGAGTACAGCATAGAGCCTTTAGTTAACAATACTGTATTGAATACCTAAAATTTTGCTAAGAGGGTAGATCTTATGCTGTGTTCTTATCACAATAAACAAACAAACAAACAAACAAACAAACAAATAAAGCAGGAGGAAACATTTGGATGTGATGAATATATTGATGGCATGACTGTGGTGATGGTTTCAAGGACACATACTTATCACCAAACTCATAAAGATGTATACATTTAATATGTACAGCCAAAGGGAAAAAATCAGCTGATCTTGGTAAAATGTGACTTATAATCTGCAAGACATAAGAAAAACGCTTGGATCCTAGCTCCGGAGAAGTGATGAGATCTGCCACCTCCTCTGGCCTCAGCTCTCCCGCTGCTTCCGTGAATCTAGTGTAAACTTTTCCTTTTCAGCTTCCCTGTCCGTGCAATGAGCAGCTGGAACTGATTGGTCTATAAGGTTCTGTTCAACTCCAACATCCCATGCTTCTAATTAATGAATGAATTTGTTCACTTGGGGTCTTGTTTTCAAAAACTGTTAGGGTGCAAGCCATCATGATTTACCTTCTCCAAGAATAATATCAGTTTTTAAGCAAAGTTCAGTGCTATATCGACAGGCATCGGGGATGAGCCTCAGACACCTTTCTCTATTTCTTTATTTTTTTCTGTTAATCCTTATCCGAGGATATTTTTCTTTTTTTAAAAAATTTTTGTTTTATTGCTTAAAGTATTACAAAGAGTAGTACATATGTCTCCTTTTTTTCCCCCCTTGACCTTTCCCCGGCCATCCCTACCTCCCAGTATTTTGCGTCCATTGGTTATGCTTATATGCATGCATACAAGTCCTTCGGTTGATCTCTTACCTCCCACCCTCCCTCCTAACCCTCCCCAGCCTTCCAGCTGCAGTTTAACAGTCTGTTCAATGCTGCTCTGCCTCTGTATCTATTTTTGTTCATCAGTTTATAATGGTCTTTATTATCCATAAATGAGTGAGATCATGTGGTATTTTATTCCATTGTGTAGATGTACCACAGTTTCTAATCCATTCATCTGTTGATGGGCATTTAGGCTGTTTCCAAATCTTAGCTATGGTAAATTGTGCTGCTATGAACATAGGGGTGCATATATCCATTGATTTTTTTTTTAAGAGAAAGAGTGGAAGGGATGGGGAGAGACAGAGAGAGTGAAACATTGATGTGTATTGGTTGCCTCCCCCACAACCAGGGCCTGCTATGGCATCTGCACATATCGAGCCTGCTAGGATCGGGCCTGCAAACTTCGGTACTTGCCCTTGACCAGAATGAAACTGGGACCCTTAAGTCCTCCGGCTGACTCTCTATCCACTGAGCAAAATCGGTTTGGGCAACACCATTTTCTAGAACACAAGGACAGAGGTAGGCAGGAGGCTTTTACCAGGCTGATTCAGCAGAGGCGGTAAGAAGTAAGTGTATATAACTTGAAACTATGGTCTATGGGATTTGCCTACTCAGCAGAGGCGGTAAGAAATAACTTGAAACTATGGTCTATGGGATTTGCCTATACAGTAAAATGAATGTAGGTTGTTAGGGGAAAGAGGAGTAAAAAAAAAAAAAAAATTGTAGTTTTTGGTCTTAACAACTGGAAGGACAGAATTGGCATTTATTAAGAATTCTGTGTGAGGAGTGGAGTTGAGGGAAAAACAGGTTATTTTGTCCCATATTCAATTGAGATGCCTACTAAAGATCCAAATTGCGATGTTGAGTAGGTAATTGTATATCTAAATCTAGGGTTCAGGAGAGATGTTTGAGCTGGAGATATAAATTTGGGAGTGGTTATCTCCACATTATTGGTTTGTAAAACCATAAAACTGGATAATGTCATCTAGGGAGAGAGTGTAAAGGGGGTCCAAGGATCCAGTTCTATTATCACTTCAATGTGCAGAGGTTGGGGAGATGAGGGAGAAGTGTAAAAAGAGTGACCAGTGTAAAAGGGAAGTCAGGGGAAGAATTAATTTCAAAGAGGACGGAGTGCCTTAGTTAGGTCAAATGCTGTTAATATGGATGGTACAGGCTGGAAGAAACCTCACCTACAATGACAAAACCCATTAGAATTGGAAACTACCTTCCCTAACTTGTCTTCCACTTTATCCTTTGTACCTTGTGACAGAAAGAATAGAAAAGAAGACTTTTAATTTGATGTATTCAGAATACAGATAGGAACATATCAATTTGGGTTAAAAAAAAGATACTATTGCCTACTTCTAAATTCACTCTGCTAGGGTACCATGTAGTAATTTCTTCTGAGAAGAACTTTTGTTTTTCTGAGTTTTCAGTGACTGATGAAGATGATGCAGTTATCCAAAGAGCCTGCTTTCGGACTGGAAGAATGCATTATAGAAGGGTTTTTTTTTCCTCCCCCCAAAATCTCTAAGTGAAAAAAATTTCTTTTTCTTACTCATCATTTTAACTATTCCTGGATTTCCTTGTAAATAGGATGCATGAAATGAATGAGTGAGTCTAATAGGGTGTCTGTTGATTAAGAGACACATTCTAGGCTTTTGCAGAGAGATTTGCGGCATGCCTGTAGCTCTGAGCACTCTCTTCAGCCAGCATACTTTGACTCTAGTATCTGTCATTCAGAATACCTCTTATCTACAACGCTCTTTTAATTCCAACTACCCCAGATCAGGTGGTCTGCGAGGTCACCTATATCTTTACACTAGTACTTTCTCAACTGTGGGCAGAAAACAGCTCTGACAGCTGCCCAGGAATTCTGGTTATGAGTCTGGTCTCCTCACATGTCCAGTTGCTTTGTCGGGGTCAAACACAATTTTTCCCACTTAGGTCATTCCCACTGGTCCCTCCTCTATTTGATCCTGTTTGCCTGTGGCTTTCAGAATCATATCTGTCAGCATGCTATTTTCTCACATTCTCAGAGAGTATGCTCTTCTTGGTGGCTTTGGGGAGAAGAGGCCCCTTTACTGGCCTGTGGTCTTGCAGAGGAGTGAATAACAACAATTTTATTATTAAATTTAGAATCTCTATAGTACAAACTGCACAGCTAGTTTTACTATTTACCTGATATTTGAGGTCAATGGATGTTTAAGAATTTGGTTCTCTGTCGAGCAAAATAGAGACAGACTCATAGAGAGCAAGCAAGTCAATGGATGTTTAAGAATTTTGGTTCTCTGTCAAGCAAAATAGAGACAGACTCATAGAGAGCAAGCAGACAGCTCATGGGCCGCGGGGCAGGGGGCGGGGATGATTTGCAAGGGGGATAGAAGAATTGAGAAAAAAGAGAAAGAGAGAACTATGGACATGAACAACATTGTGGTGATTTCGGGGGTGGAGGGGGATGGGTGGAGATGGAAGAGGACATAAAGGGGATAAAAGGTGATGGGAAAATTAAAAAATTAAATACATAAATAAAATTTTTAAAAAGGGTTTAGCAAGCAAGTGCTGGGAAAAAAAATAATTTTGATTCTCAGTTATGCAGATTGTATTTGTGTAGGCGCAAACCATGGGAGTAGCCGGTAAGACATGCTTCCTGCTATGTTAAGCTGTATATTGTTTACTGACATTACCTAGAAACATCTGCTTATCATAACATAATTTAGAATTTCATTTTGTTTCCACAGCCTCAATAAATGTCATGTAATGACAATACATTGAATGTTTCCTTTACTCCTTATTTATGGCATTAAATATTAATTTAAAACAGTGGTTCTCAACCCTTTTCATCTCATGGCACACATAGCTAATGACTAAAATTCTGTGGCACAACAAAAAATATATTTTTTGCTAATCTGACATATAATTTTGATTGATTTACAAAAAAATAGTAATAGTAATTACCTATCCTTCTTGATCCAAATGATTTTTTAAAGGGATTTCCTAAGGTTTTTATTTTTTTAAAAAAAGTCTTTATTGTTGAAAGTATTACATATGTCCCCCTTTTCCCCCCCATTGACTTCTTCTAGCTGGCCCCTGCCCCCTACCCCAGGCTTTCACCATCCCAAGTGACTTTTTAAAAAATCAGGTGCCTATACTTGTATATAAGGGTTTCTGGTACCAATAATTAACCAATCAGATGCAACCTTATTATGCAACATGACAATTAGATATAACTCTATTACATGACCTATATATTTATGGTTCAAAACAGGGCATAGTAACTGTATGGCTATTATTGTGTTAGCTGTTGTCATTTTTTTTTTTATGATTTGACTATCTAAGGCAGCAATTTTCAACTAGTATACCCCAAGAATTTTTAAAACATGTACTACCTGACTATTTTGTCAGGGTCACTGACCTCTTTTCCCTTAGATTGTAAGATAAACAAAATAACCACAGCCACCACAACAATAGCTGTCTGGTGGGAATGAATAAAAATTACACCTATTTTTTTTGTCAGATTGGCAAAAATATAGTATATTTTTTGGTGTGCCACAGAATTTTAGTAATTAGTTTGTGTGTGTCATCAGGTGAAAAAGATTGAAAATGCTGATCCCAGGGAAAAGAGTTCAGTGACCCTGACCAGATAGTCATATATTGCATGTTTAAAAAATTCTTATGGCGCACTGGTTGAAAATCACAGATTTATAACAATAAAAGCAAAATACATTTTCAAATCTTTACTTCCCAAGTTTTCCACAACAAACATGAATTATTGGTACAAAAAGAGAGAGAGAAAGAAATACACTGCCAAAGAATTTTTACTGCAGGTATTTTTAGTTTCTGCTATGTTTTTGTTTGTTGTTTGTTTAGTGTTATTATTAAAAGAGTATAAATTACTTCGCAGTGACTTTTCCAGCTTAATAAGGGATCCTGGGAATTTCAGTTCTGGGTAAAGACAATACGCATAAAATCCAAGATTCATGTGAGTTTTCCCTAGTCTATGAGTATAAAATGTAGTCAGTCTGGCCGACAAGGTGCAGCACAGAAGGATGCTTATATAGGAAACCATCAGTTCTCTGCATTTGGGGGTGCCTAAGACACAGTGGGTTGTAGTATTACGTCATAGGTCCATCTTTGAGTGAATATGATTACACTGTAGGTGATACATATGCTTTAAACATAATTCTCTTCACACTCCAACTTTTTAAGAAATAAACTTTAATTTGGAATAATTATAGGTGTACAGCAAAGCTCCAAAAATAGAGAGTTTCTGTGTACTTGTTACTCAGTTTCTTCAGATGTTAACATCTTCCATAACCCTGTACATTTGTGATGATTAAGAACTTAACTTTATTATATTACTATTAACTAAACTACAGCCTTCATTTGGATTTCACAAGTTTTCCTATTAATGTTCTTTTTCTTTTCCAGGGTCCAATCCAGTATATCATATTGCATCTAAAACGCTAACTTTAAAAAAAAAATTAAGAGCAGAGTTAGGACAATAAAGACAGACCTAATGGATAGCAATTGATATTTAGGATCAGGAAGAGAAATTGAAATGGCACAGATGTAAGCCTTAAGAAAACCTTGACTTCAAAGATGTAGCCATCATTTTGTTGTCCTTCAAGCAATTTGTGTTTCTGATGCTACTGTCGGGTCATGTGGTAGTTTTCTTTATTATAGGAATTTAGCAAGGTTTCTCTTTTTGTATTTTTACTTTCTTTGTATTTTTTAATTAAATTAAATTTATTGGGGTGACCAATGTTAATAAAATTATATAGATTTCAGGTGCACAATTCTATAACGCATCATCTGTATATTGTATGGTGTGTTCACCACCCCAAGTGAAGTCTCCTTCCATCACCATTTATCCTCCCTTTACCCTCTTCTACTTCCCCCACCCCCTTTCCCTCTGATAATCACTATACTGTGGTCTGTGTCTATGTTGTTTTTTTCTTATTTCCTTCACGTTTTTCACCCAGTTTCACAACCCCCCTCCCTCTGACAGCTAACAAAGGTTCTTATAAGTCAAAAAGATTGAAAACCTGTTAACTGTGATATACTTCTGAACTTAAGTGAAGGGCCATACCTCAGAGATTTATGAGTATCATCTAAATAAAAATTAGTATATAATACTCTCAGGTATTGTTATCATCATACATAGATAGTACCTTATGTATCTCATCTTATTCCAGTTTAGCCCTTATTCCCTGACCTGTAGCTACAGTAAGCATCACAATGTTTCTTTAATTCATTCGCTCATATAAAACAGGTATTGAGGATCTCTGTGTGCTAAGCACTGGGCTGAGCTTTGTGGATCCAATAGTCTTTTGGTTGAACCCAGACAAGATAACCAGGCTTTACTATGCAGTGGGTAGGGGCTGATGGAGGTATCCCTAGAGTGCTGGAAGGGAGCATAGAAGACATGAATGAAGCAGAGTAAACCCCTGCAAAAGACATGAAAGCATGGGCCTTGCCTAGGAGATGAGAGAAGAACTGGAACTGTAATTGTGGGTGGGGGCTCAGAGTCACAAAGGCCTCGGATGCCAGCCTCAGGGTCTAAATTCCTCCTGAAGAAGACAGGACACCAGTGATCAGATTTTGGTTTGGAAAGGTCAATGTAGAGCCAAACCTTCCTAATGCCGCGACCCTTTCATACAGTTCCTCATGTTGTGGTGACCCCCAATTTCATTGTTACAAATTGAACATAATTAAAGCACAGTGATTAATCACAAAAACAATATGTAATTATATATGTGTTTTCTGATGGACTTAGGCGACCCTCATTCGACCCCCAAAGGGGTCGCAACTCACAGGTTGAGAACGGCTGACATAGAGCATGGATTGATGGAGGAAAGAATTTGAGGCAGAGAAACCAGAGAGTTTGAGGGGAACTATGGTTCACCCAAGAAACCAGAAAGACCTCATTCTTCTTATTTACTTAACCAACAACTAAATCATCTACGTCAGAGAAAGATAAATATCACATGATCTCACTCATTTGTGGGATATAAAGGACATAAACTGATAAACAAAAATAGAGGCAGAGTCATAGAAGCATCGAACAAACTGTCCAAACTAAGAGGGAAGGCAGAGGAGGGAAGGGGAGGGTAAGAGATCAACCAAAGGACTTGCATGCATGCATATGAGCATAACCTATGGGCACAGGCAGTAGGGGGGTGAGGGTATGTGCTGGGGGGTGGGAGCAGCTGGGGAGAGGTCAATGGGGGGGGGAGAGACTTGTGTAATACTTTCAACAATAAAAAATTTAAAAAGAACGAAGAAATGCTACTTCCTCTGAAAAGCCTTTCTTTTCCCCTCAGACACACCTAGTCACTCCCATAGTTCTTTGTTCATATCTCAGTTAATATTATTTATCAGGGAATGTTGTAAGGATTGTTTTGGTTTCTATCTCCCTACTACAATGAGCTTCTCTAGAAGGTCAGGGCCTGTGTCTTATTAATCTTGGAATCTTCAGCATTTAGGGCAGTGCCTAACACAGGGTATCTGCTTAAATATTTAATGAATGAGAGACAAGATGATTATTTGTCAAACGTGGATGTAACACATGAGAAAGTTAACCTTTCCCCCCAAACTGAACATTCACTATTAGCCACATTAATTTTTGCAAAATCCCATGCACAATCATTTAATTATTTCAATTGAGGAAATAAGGAAATGAGACTCAATTAAAGAAGAAATTGTAGGTCTTCAAGCAATTGATATAGATTGGAATTGGTTATGACTAGATAATCAAAATTTGTGAGTTAGTAAAAATGAGAAATGTTTATGGATGAAAAATTGTTGCAGAATATATTATAACAACGATATTGTGTGATTTACCTAAACTATGTTATGTGGACAGAAATTTTTTTTTAGTTCTGAGGGTTATACATTAGGGTCAAAATCTCTGTTGCTGCTAGGTGTTAATTTTCTGGAAAAATAACTCAGTTTAGCCTATTTGGATTTTTGTTGCCTAATTTATCATGTGAACCACCAGTCACAAAAGCAAATGGCTATAGGGACCAGACAAGTAGCAGAGTGAACAAAAGCGACTGGTATAATAAACCAGGATGTTGGAAACACTTGTGAACTAGAATTGTGCCTAACGTATCTCAAAGTGACAGCCCTAACTCTGATTCAACAGATTGCTGACGTGCAGAAACTTGGGGTCAGTTTCTAATTTTTTCATGAGAAGCCAAATATCTCATAAGATTTTATGGAAACTTATCTACTGATGAGCACTTGGGCTATTTCCAGATCTTGGCTATTGTCAATAATGCTGCAATGAACATAGGGGTGTTTTTTTCAAATTAGTGTTTATTTATATAAAACACATAGACATTGACAACAGTGTGGTGATTGACGGGGGGAAGGGGTGAGGTCTAGTTGGAGGTCTGACAAAGTTGGGGGGAAATGGGGATGGGAAGAGACTGTGCCTGGGATGATGGCACACAGTGCAGTGTGCAGATGGTATTTTACTGAGTTGTACCCTTGAAACCTGTATGGTTTTTGTGTACCAATGTCAACCCAATAAATTTACTTTAAAAATTGATGCTGTATGGGTGAATCCTCTTCCAGCAATGACAGCCTAGGTTGTTTTGAACTAATAGAGAGGCTAGAGAAGCTGGACTTAGTATTAAAAATTTTTTTTTAATGTAAAATCATGCAAAGCCAGCAAAGCTGTGAAGAATTGTGAGGTCAAGATCTGGGAGAGGATGAAAGTCCCTAGAGCTGAACCTGGTATTTGGGTCCACTTTTCTCCTAAAGGTGATGGCTGATTCTGAAAGCTGTTGCTCAGAGGATGAAAACTGAGTGCGCTTTGGACAGACTCATGGAGGTGGGACACTAGAAATTGGATCTGAGTGTTTGCCAAGGTGTAAGGCAGTCAGTTTGGCTATGGAAGGGTTATACTGAGCAGTAACAGTGAACTAGAAATAGACCAATTGTCACAGGCCTGAAACCCAACAGCAGATAATCTCCATTTTCTGATTCAGTTAAGGCATTTAGGGATTATAGTGCCTCTAACCTAGCTGCCTGATCAAAGTCTACCTACATTCTCTCTGGAAGAATATAGGATTACTAGAGGCCCAACGCATGAAATTTATGCAAGAGTAGACCTTCCTTCCCCCAGCTGCCAGCACCGGCTTCCCTCTGGCACCCGGGACCTGCGCTTCCCTTGCAGCCCTGGCTTCATCTAGAAGGTTGTCTGGTCTAATTAGCATATTATGCTTTTATTATAGATACAGTCTCTTGACAATTTTCATATAATGTCTGATGATCAATAATAATCAGGAAAGCAAGGAGATAGGATATAACCAAAGCTCAAAAGAAAAATAGACAAGAGAAACAGACTCACAGGTGATCCAGATAATGAAGTTTTCAGACACAGACTTAAACACCACCACCACTTATATTTAAAAATATCAAAGGCAAGATGGAAAATGTCGACAGAGAACTAGAAACAATAATAATTACCCAAAAGAAATTTACAGAATTAAAATTATCTGGGCCATAAAAAAACCCAATAACACACACATATACAGGATATGAGATTTTGAGCATTGCTCTAAACATTCTGAATGCAGGTGTAGCATAATGACACCAGTGCAATAAATTGAAGATTGCCCTCATTTATAGGATAGCATGAAGCATTTAGCAAAAGTAATGAATTCTTACTTTGTGGTCCACAAAGGATAGCAAAGATTATAGATATCAAAAAAAGTTGAGAGAATTGATGAGGTTCAATTAGCTTCAACAATGAGTTGGCCCTTCAGTAACTCTTACAAGTATGAATTAACCAATCAAGATCTCCAATCCAAAAATCATACATGAAAAGTTTTGATAGGGAAATGCTGAGAGATAATATAGTAGGTCTACAGAATCAAATATATCCAGGTTTGAAACCTGGGTCTGCTTTTAGTGGGTTGGTGAGTTTGGGCCAATTACCAAACTCTTTGAACATCAGAGAGTTCAAAAATATGGATAATTGATTTGTTGAAGCTGTTAAAATTAGAAAATGGCACATAAAATTCCTGAGCCCAGGAGATCCCTAGAGTAGGCATGGTAGTTCACTCATCGAGTTGTTGGCACAGAGATGGTTTCCACCCAGTGTTCTTTCCCCTGTGTAGCACCTAGAGCCCTTTGCACCCTGGGGCCTCCAATCACATGCATTTCTTCATCCTATCCTTTTATTCATTCCTCTTACTTTATCTTGAGAGAGAGACAGTCTATTTCATGTAATTAATTACCCCCATCTGGTATTAATATATTTTAATATGTTATCTGGCATATATTTACATATATATATGATAGTGAGTATACTTTAAAACAGCATTGATTTAAATTTATTCTGAAAGGATAAAAAATGACCTTTTTACTTTTCTCACAATATGTCCAGCATAAAATATCAGTCTGAATTGTCTGTTCAAACTGAAAAGAGAGCGGGTTATAGCTTCATAATTGCGTGGCTGATGGCCTCCCTTGTGATAAGCAAGAGGGCTTAGCAGAGTCCTCAGTCCTCAGCAAGACCCCCAACTGCTTCAGTCAATGCGCAGAATGCTGGCAGAGGAAACACTTTTAAATGCATTATCTGAAACCTTTAGTTTTTGATTATTTTTACACCTTCTTCTTCTAAGTGTAAATTTCTACTATACCTCACCATATTGAAAGACAAATATCATGAGTTATGCAAGATTCAAAAATATAATGTCTATATTCCAAATTATTTTTAAATACCCATAATAGGGGAAATGCTATTTGATAAGAGACTTTCAGTAAACTAAAGAAACATATTAGAGAACAATTTTTATATAAAAAATACATTATATGAGCACTTTTTATTTTCAGTATATGTACTTCAACCATTAGTACTTAGGAGAATTTTAATGTGTTCTTTTATATGAAAAAGATATTGAACCTTTCTTCTTTACTTTAAACTATGTAAACATCTTCTATATGATCTCTTTTTATGTGTTTTTGGCCTCAATTTTAACCTCTCCTTATTATAAAGATGGTTTTCCTACAGATTAACATAAAAATGGCCATATTCTTAAAGAATAGAGTTTGGCCAAAACTGGTTTGGCTCAGTGGATAGAGCGTCGGCCTGCGGACTGAAAGGTCCCAGGTTCGATTCCGGTCAAGGGCATGTACCTTGGTTGCGGGCACTTCCCCAGTAGGGGATGTGCAGGAGGCAGCTGATCGATGTTTCTCTCTCATCGATGTTTCTAACTCTCTATCTCTCTCCCTTCCTCTCTGTAAAAAAATCAATAAAATATATTAAAAAAAAAAGAATAGAGTTTGTATTATTTTCTGCACTAAGATAACAGTTTCTCTTACACCATGCTTTCTAAAGGTCAGGGTAAATTCTGTTGAACGATGAAATTTTTTGTTAAGCAAACAAACAAACTATATACAGGATGTCCCCCAAAATGCAGACACACTTTAATAGCTGATAGCTCTAAATTCTATTACATTTTGAAAATGAAATGTATTTTTAATAAACACTGTATATACACTGTGTATACATTTTTGGGGACACCCTAAATATATATAAATAAATTCAGAAGGAAAATATTCTTTTACTACCTCTTGCTAGTTCCTTTTTGGAAATAAACTGTAATTCCGTAAGTATGCATTTGACCATTTATGAAAACCAGGCGCTGGGGGAGTCAGTGAGTGTGACAGTCCTTGCACTCACGGGGCTCTTGGGGCCAGGTGCCCTGGGCCCTTCCAGTGAGCCCAGGGTGTTGGAGGCGGCCTTCTCCCAGGTTACTTTGTGTTTTTCTTTTCCTCCTCTCCTCCTCTCCTCCTACTCCTTCCCCTCCTCCTTCTTTTTAACAAATTTTCATTTTTAGAATAGTTTTATATTTACAGAGTCATTGGCAACAGGAAAGAGATATTCCATATACTGCACACCCAGCTTCCCCTGTTATTCATATCTTACCTTGGTATAGTATAGACAATTAAAAATAATGAACCAATCCTGACACATTGTTCTTAACTAAAGTCAACACTTTAGCCAGATTCCTTTAGCTTTCACCTAAAGTCCTTCAATATTTTAGAATCCCATTCAGAATCCCACATTACATGTACCGTATTTGCCGGTGTATAAGACGACTGGGCGTATAAGACGACCCCCTAACATTTCCACTCAAAATACAGAGTTTGTTATATACTCGCCGTATAAGACTACCCCCTCTTCCGCACACCTTCCACACACCAAATAAAAGGTAAAACAATATCAGATTTGATTTTAACATTTTAA
>NW_006286140.1:4663320-4679322 GCF_000327345.1 Myotis davidii
GCCTTCTTTAAAATTCAATGCATATGTAAAGAAATATACGGTAACCCGAATTTACCACACTCGCAAAATCGCACACAGCCAACCATACACCCAGTATGGTATCGCGATTCGTGATTTTGCGCTATCATACTGGGTGTATGGTCGGCTGTGTGCGATTTTGCGAGTGTGGTAAAATCGCATAACAGCAAAATCGCATAACAGCCGAGCATACACCCAGCAGCGCTGCTGATGCCTGAACGGTATGTGGAATGAAGTGGACGGGCATCGGGAGGCCACTATGGCATGGGGCAGGCACTATGGGCAGTCTATCTGAAGTGTACCTGGCGTATAGGACGACCCCCCACTTGGAGGCATATTTTTCAGGGCCAAAAAATCGTCTTATACGCCGGCAAATACGGTAGTTGCCATGTCTCCTTAAGATTCCTCTGACAGTTTCTCAGACTCACCTTGTTTTTAATGATCTTTGATAGTTTTGAGGGAGTGGTTTGTTTTGCTTTAAAAAAAGACAAAAGGACTTGATCATAGGATGATAATTATAACTCGTGATTATTTGTGTAGTTGAGGCAGGACTCCCACCCACTGATAGCCCTGTGGTGAGGGCTGGGCAGTTTCTTCCTTCAGCTCCTGAGCCCTTCAACAGTGCCCTCCTAGGCTCTTCTCTGAGACGCTCAGGGCACCTCCAGGCAGCAGCTGTATTTCAGACCACTTTCCTGACTCTGGCCAGTGAGGTTTGGCCTCTCCAGCCCTGTTCTGGTCCACCTCATTTTGATTCTAAATATTTCTTTATGCCTAAAGTTCTAATCAACTCCTTGTAACTAGCAATGAAGTCCAAATTTTTATCAGTAGATCTTGTGCCTCCTTACTCAAGGGCAGTGAGAACTCAGTCAAAACCACAACTGCCTGGTCTCTGCTTCCTGGAGTGCAAGGAGAGAAGTTGTTTGCATTCCATCCTTCCTCCAGAAAAAAAAAGAAAAAGACAAAACAGTTGAGTTTACATTTAGAAATAGATTAAATGTTCATATTCCAGTAGACATAGTCACAAAAGCAGAATTAGCCTTGTTAACAGAGGGGCACACAAAATGCCGGAAGAGCACAAAGAAGGGAGAACTAAATCTATTGCTTAAGAAAAGGAAGAGGGGCAGGAAAGAGACCGGCAGAGACTAGGAAGCTCCTCATAGGTAATATCTGAACTGTGTCTTCAATAATGTGTGATGGGTAGTGCCAGCATCTCAGACAGAAGTAATGAACTGAGCAAAGACATGGGGGCATGAAAGAGCATAATGTTTAAGGAACTGCAAGGCATTCTGAACTGGTGCAGAGGGAATACGAGGGGGTTGTGGGATTGAGAACGGAAAGGTCAGTGGAAATCCATCAGACTGGGGATGTTGTTGGATGCTGTGAGGTTAGATCACCTTGCTGGCATAGCAGTAGGGTTTAAGATCTAGACCAGAAAGTCTAGGTCCTAGGATAAGAAGGTCAGGAGTTCATGCACTCAAGGAAGATGTCTATCATCCCAAATGGACCATTTGGTAAAATGGTAAAAGAGCGCATTTAAATCTTGACTGTAAGTGTTCCTGGCTTGCTGAGCCTGTGGGTTGACTAGGAGTTGGCAATGTAAGATTTAAGACTCGTTTTTTTGAGACCTTAAAACATTGGCTGCCTGGACTGAGATGCTCCTTGGTCAGAGAAGTCCAGGAGGCTATTTGCCCTCTAGTGGCAACCACAAAGCATTTTCTGCTTTGCTAGAAATAGGACTAGAATGTACAGGACAGAATAGATCAACTCAGGAAGTTAGGGCTCACTATAGCATACTTTTTGAGCTATTTGAATTAGTACCTAGACTTGAATATCTAGCTTAATACACAAATCTAATGTGAATTAGTTAAAACAGAAAAAAGGTAATGTTTAACAATAAAAATCTATCATACAAAATACTAGGTTATTATCACTCTCATTGAAATTACGTACTACAGCTTTTTAAAATTATGCTTACTAGATAGAAATGTCGCATTGTATTATAAATTATATCTTTAAGATTTTAAGTATAGTATTTAATTATTACTAATGTACAATATAGGAAAATATTTGGAGGTAGAGTTGTAAGTTTTAGGCTCTCTGATCTGTTCATTTAGATTTACACTTGCCACCTAAAGAACTTGGCTACACAATGTAGCATTATAGAGTTTCCAGTTCATTTCTTTTTCTTTTCCATATAAATGGTTTATATCCTATTGATGAATCAGTTTTTAATTTTTAAAATGTTCAGTCTTCTGAGAAGAAATGTTTTCTCCTGCCTTTGCTAAAGGCATTTTACAGAAACATATCATTATTTATTTATAAGGGTAAGTCTCCAGAATAAGGTAACATTACCACTGGCCTACTATTGCCTGTACACACATCAATGCATTCATAATTGATGGAATAGTCTACACTAGTGTTGCAGCTAGAACAAACTTGAGGTCAGATCTCCGAGAGAGCAAATGTCATTATATTTATTAAGAAATAAATAAGGGCACATGTTTTAAATTATCTAAAGGAGACTTATATATCAGATGGCTGGGGGGGAAGAGAATGAGGTGTGGGAAAGAGGAGAGAAAGCAAACTAAGGAAAGCTAGTCCAGAAGAATATTTTGAATCATGCCTTGCTAAGAAAGCAGGTTTTGTTTTCTTTCTGACTTGTCTCTCTTGTTGGGGCAGGTTAATGATTGACCAGGATGTAGCCTTTCTTCCACCCTGGCAGCTGGGCCATCAAAGAAACTGAAAGTCTTTGAGAAACAATGGGAGTAAATTGCTTTAGGAAATTCTGATCTGATGAACATCAAACAGGCAGGTGAGGTTTTCCCTAGAATGCTTCTGCACAGGTTTCCTCCTGTGGGAAGTGAAAGTATCTCACTAGAGAGTTCTCCATCCAATGGATGATGAATGATGAGGATGTAGAGTGATTGACATAGAAAGAAATTCACTCCATGTGGCTAAGGGGAGGGAGAGGGTTACAAATTGCATAGTATAATGTCATTTTTATACAAAAATATATATATTTGTGGATAGAAAGCAATCTGGATTTGCTCTAAATGCTAATAGGAATTTTCTCAGGTTAGTGGAATTGTGGATAATCTTAGCCCTTGCCAATCCTTTTCCAGTTATCTATGTTTTTAAAAATAATTTTTTAAAAAAGATACAAATGTTTTCTTAGAAAAGATACCTATATTGTGTAGGTAGCTAATACATTTATGTATGTATATATGATTGATTTGAGTTTTAAACTTAATATCATGCTAGAGCTAAAAGAAATCAATGCTAGTCTGACTTTAGAGTGGTATTAACTTCTTGAATGTGTTAAAGTAAACAAACAAAAATATTGATTTACTTTACCTTATAATTTTAAAAGCCTCTATAGGGTTTAAAGTGGAAATACTGTTTAAATAAGGATTAAAGACATATATCAAACTCAGATAAAATATTCACAATATATAGGACCAATTACAAATGTTTAGCACGACACCTGAAACAAGGTAGGGGTTTAATAAATATAAGCCATTATTATTTATATTAATAAATATAATCTATTTTATAGCATATCTGTAAGAAGAACAAAAATTACTCAAAATTGGATAATCAAAATGAACTAACAAGTTCCTGATCATGCACTAGCTAATAAACACATGGAATCAAGTACAAACCAATAGTTAGAGACTTGCATGTTAAAATTATACATGTATATACAATTTATGAATATATATGTCATTCATTACCTATCACATGAACAAAAATTATTAAAAAAAGAAAGTTTTCAGTACTGACAAGTTTTCAGATAAATGGATACGTATAGGATATGTAGTGAATAAATGAATCAGTACAAACTTTGTAGATGGTCATTGATCAATAAATATAAAAATCTTAATACAGGGTGTTCCAAACATGTATACATACTGTAACACCTGATAGTTCAATTTGAAAATGAAATCTATTTTAATAAACACTGCCTTTATAATTATTCCAAGTGTGTGGACACATTTTTTAGACGCAATATTTGTATCTTTCAACCCCACAATCCCATGCCTAGAAATTTATCTTAAAGAAACAGCCAGGAATACTAACATATACTCTTTAAAGACCCAGTAATTTCACTTGTCGGGATTTAGCCTACAAATAAACTCTCACGTGTGTAAAATGACACAGTAGTGGGGTTATTTTGCCAGGTTTGTAATAAGAGATTGGAAGCAACGTAGGTCACCATCACTAGATACTGAGGAAGAATAACAAAGTGAAAAGGAATAGGCTATATAGGGGGAAATTTAATATTTTTAAATTTAAAAATATATGAAATAGTGTACAAATGGAGAAAACAGGAATTTATTTCTATTTGTTTGTATAGTATCTATTTAAAGAATGCTCTGAAAGGGTACCCAAGAAATTCATAACAGTGACTTCTGTAAAGTGTGGGTGGATTAGGCAGCTTCTCTTTTCCCATGAGAGGAAGAATATTCTCTTTTATTTAATTTTTGAACACGTGAACGCATTATTTTTTAACTAAATGAGTGAATTGGATTTTAAAAAATAGTCACAGAATGCAGCTATTAGTGTATGTTAGTGTATAAGCCAAGTATCTCTTATTTTATTGATTTTTAAATTTTATTCTGATCCATGCATCCTTTATTCCATGACCAACTGCTGAGCCCCATCCAAGCAACAGTACCCGAAGCACCTTTTAAAAGTGCAAACTGAATAAATACAATACCTGAAATTAACTGTGCTTATCTTTCCTCTTTGAGGACAGGAAAAATCCTTTTCTTCTCTCGGCATCCTCACATGAAAAAATACCTGACACATAATAGATAATTCAATTAATTTTAGAGAAATTAATAAATCAGTAAACGTTTAAAAGTCGTTAGTCACCAAGGAAAATGTCACAAGGAATTCTCACTTCTAGGAGATTTATTTTCAACAAAAAGTAAAAATATTTTTGGTAGAAGACTGAAAATACAAGTTCCAAGGGTCCAAATAGCTATTGTAAAGTACTTACCTCTTTTATCAGCTCTGATCCTAAAGAGGCTGTTCATATAGATTATTAAAGCTAAAATAAAATCAAGTAAAATAACTGCAAGGCAATACACTCCCCCACGATGGTACCGCATAGGTTCATAAACCACGTTTATCATTTCCATTCAATAATGAGACAAATCTTTTTTCCTTTTCTTGCCAATGAGGGACATTAGGATATGTTCACAACTCAGCCAGGACAGTTAATGAGGGATGGAGGACAATGAGCTTAGAATATGTCCATACACCATCAAAATCCCCCACAAAGCATACCACGTATTAAAAATGATCTAGTGCTAGTGTAATAGTTAGGGGAAATGTTCGGGGGCAGAAATGCAGTCTATGGAATGAGCAGGTGACTATATATTAGATTAGTGATTCTCAACACTGGCTGCACATTATAATCAACTGGGGAGCTTTTAAAAATACTGATGCCAGGGCTGCACTCCCAGAGAGTCTGATTAAATTTGTGTGGAGCACAGCCATTCCTTTTTTTTTTTTTTTAAAGCACCTGAGGTGATGCTGATGTGGAGTCAGGGTTGAAAAACATTGCATTTGAATATGAGAACGATGGAGGGAATTATTTTACAGGAAACGATGACTTAAACAACTTGTTCCACCCATTATAATGTATTCAGAAACAAATTCTTTTTAGATTAAACCCTTCCCTTAATTTTCTAACCTCCCGAACCCAAACTTTATCCAAAACTCTATGTCTGGACTATTAAATTATCTCCTATAAGTCTGTCTCTCTTGCTTTCACTCTTACTTCATATTTCCACCTTGCATAACAGTAACAAATGTTTTTCCTTATATCAACAACTCTGCTATCTACAGCATGTATGCAATCTAAATTTCTCAGCATGGCTTCCACTCTGAGCTCTGACATCACCCAATGAAATCATTTTGCTGTTTAGTTTATTCGACTACATCGAAATAATGGGGATTGATAACTTCTAAAGTACTTTTCAGCTCTAAAGTTTTAAGTTCTCTGGTTCATAGTCATACCACCCACCGCACTTGTAAAGATCCAGTCTTCCACTGCCCTACTTATTTCCTGCTCTTTTCCCCTCCAGTGCTGTTTCCTCTCCTGAAAGTGTTTTCTTTCCCCTCAGCCTAGTAGATCCTCAGTCACCTTCCTCAAGTACACCTCCTCCAGAGGCTTTCAGGAAATGACACCACTTTACATCCATCATATTCTTACTTTAAGATCTCTTTATTACTTTGTAGTGTAGACTCTCACTCAAAGTTTGGTCTGGGGACCAGCATCACTTGTATGCTTGTTATACATCCATAATCCCAGCCTTCACCCAAGTCTGCATTTCAACCACATGCACATTGAGTGGCAATGGCTTATAACAGATGATTAGCATCTTCTTTTGTTTTCTAGGTAAGAATCCTATCTTTTAACTTTAACAAAAATTCAACTAAAATTTTTAGAATTTACTATTCATATAGCAGGTATCCCTGAACTGTGTGTTGAATGCATGAATATAATTATTGTATTTACCAAATACAATTATAGGAATAGTAAACTCAAAATGTATTATTAAAAGTTGATATACAGAATGATCGGCTTATGGAACTTTAAGGGTCTTAAGAGAATATCTCACTAAGTCTCCTTTTGCAAATGAAGAAAAGGGAGGCCATGAAAGGGAATTGACAACAGCAGGGAAGGCAAATTTAACATCTATAATCTTCAGGCTACATACACTCTCCAGTGTTCCAGCTTCAGTAACAATGTATCACCGAGCTTGAACACCGCCAAAAAAAGCGAGCACCCAAAATAGATGTGTAGGGACTCACAAGCCTTTAGGCAAAGACTATTTCTCATATTTTAGAATCCTTAACTATGTGTCTGAGAGAGCGCTAAAAGCTGGGGTACTGAAATGACCATGAGTTAGTGCTTAGCTTTCTGGAGATTACAGTCTAACGGACAGCAAGGCAGGTCAGAGAAAAACAAAACAGAGCAAAACAAAGACACTGAAATATTGAAGCCCCTTGGATTCTTTACCTTCTAGAAAGATCCTCAAAAGCACTGTAGTACAGCACAATGGAACAATGGAATAAAATGCCCGAATCATGAATTTGGTACATTTCTTTCTTTCTTCTTTTCTTTTTTTTTCTGTTTTGAGCTCTTTCAAGCTCTCTGATTTCGTGTGTGTGTGTGTGTGTGTGTGTGTGTGTGTGTGCGTGTGTGTGTGTGATACCAGCACAATGCAGGCCGCACAGTGAGGCCGCAATGAATTAATTTAACACTTTCAAAGTCCAACTTATCTGCAGAAACAAGTGTTTTCTCTTTCTTCTTGAGTCAGTGGCCTGGTGGCAGTGAGTGGAAAGCAAATCCTCCCTAACTGAAGCCGGCCCAGCCCCGGGGCCTCCCTGCCTTCCTCCGTGGGGCAGCGGGCAGAAGGCAGGGCCCCTCCGCTGGCGCCAGCCGGGCGGTCGCCCTGACAACGCAGACGCCAGCCGGCACAATGACTTCCAGCTGGAGCGGCCAAGCCTGCCTGAGCGCTCTCTCGCTCGTGCTGAGTTTAAGATCTCGGGGTGGGTTTCTTTCTTTCTCCCCCCCCCCTCCCCTCTCTTTTCCCGGCTCCTGCGGGTTCCCCCCGTCGGGAAATGAACTCTCTCTAGTTTTCTAGGGCTTTGGTCCCAGTCTCTTGTGAAGCGCGCTTGTAAGGCGCCCTTCCTCTGTCGCTGGCTCCCGGGGCTCTGTGTTTTTGCTGGGCAACATCCCACGCTGGGCTCGGCAGGCCTGCTGGCGGTTGGGTTCAGCCCTTACAGCGCTAACACCTGCAGAGTTGAGGCTGCTGCCAAAAGGCGTAAAGCAAAAGAGGAAAAATTCATTGCCATAATAGTGAAAATGGTAAACCTCAGCTGTCTTAGAGAAGAATGTCTGAGTAGGTGTTGATTACCTCCCACAATCACAAAACTTTCTTTAAAAGAATTTGCACCATCCCTCTTAAAACGCGGTGGTTCTTATTTTGTTTTTTGTTTTTTTACGACAGTTAGGAACTTAATGCTCCTAAATGGATAAATATTTCCAGAACAGAAAATAAATCTGGGAAGTTGTGTTGTAAATTAGAATAGAGTGTGTGAGGATCATATTGGGGCGGAGGGAGGAGGAATGGAAGGGGAGGGCAAAGGAGGGAGGAAAGGGAAAGGAAAAGGAGGAGGGTGAGGGGGGAAGAGAAGAGATGGTACAGTTTTGGAAGTTTCTTCCCAGTGGGGCAAATAATTCAGCACACAACACATTCCCACCCTCACTCCAACCATATAAGAATCTTGAAGCCCTGAAGGGGGGGGGGGGGGGCTGAAAGCGGGGCGGGGAGTAGACTTTGCTGTTGACTAGAGTTGGGTGGGAGGTAATTCCTTATGCTTCATCTTACATTTTTGCCAAATCTCTTGCTTCAAAACAGCTGCATTTTGGGATGTAAGTCCACAACTAGAACTAAGCGAAACCTACCCATGGATAGCATAAATCTGCATTGTTGAAGCTGCTCATCTGCAGGATCAATGAGCCCACATGATGCAAACTCCCTTCCAGCTCTTGCAAAAATACCTCCAATAAAAACAAGCACTTTGGCCCCTTTCTACCAGTCCAGATTTCAGCATATTCTTTTGTGCTTTGTTATTTATTGTTTCTAAATTTGGTCCTATCCTCGAACAGGTTTACAACCCTTTGAAGGCAGAGAAAGACTCTTCCCTAAACTTTAAATCTTCTGGCCCATCTGAATAGATGCACAGTGAGTATCAATTGATGATGGTACTAAGGAATAATTAATAACCACACAAGGCATTTAGTTGGTCAAGTTATCATTTATTGGCTCATAATAATCCTTGGCTTCTATGTTTTCAACACACTAGAATAGTTTTATACGAAGAGACCTTCCTAGGTAGTAGTTGATCATTAATAAAAGTAACTAATATATTAGGATACAGTCCATGGTCAAGATAGAAATATTTACTGTTCACATATTTCCCAGGGTTAATGCTGGTAGTAGTCAGCAGTTTGTTAAAATAAACAAAACAAAAAAAAATGTGAATTCATTTTGTTACTTATAAAAAATGAGGACTCAGTGAAACATTAATTTTCTAAAATTGCTACATATTTAAGTGTGATTGTAATTGCTCCTTAGCATTTTAAAATTATAACACTGATACCAAATGCATTAGACTCCAAAGAACAGTCTATCAAGGTTGGCATTTTTATTTAAAATGGTCTATAACATAATGATGACTGATTATCCCATCCACATTGTTTAAATTCACATAAATGCCAGGTTTCAACATTAGGGTGAAAAAATACTCAAGAAACCTAAAACAGATTTGATTTGAATGTTTAGTTTTCCTCTTCTTTTCTACCTTTCACTACACTTGCAGGTATGCCACTCAGTAATGGTGTTGCTGGAGAAATCAGTGAGTCCAATTTCCCCCAACACTAGTGGGAGTAGCATGGATCTTATGATATCTTTAGAAAAGGAATTTTCTAAGACTTGCATAGGAGAGTGAATGGTTTTATTGGCGTAGGATTATATTTCTCGGATTTCAAAGTCCCATTGTCCTGAAGCCAGTCATGGAAAATACATAGCTGGGGCTCCAGCAGAATCAAATACAGGGCCAGTGTCCAGAGTGCCGGTTCCATGGTGGTTTGAGTCTGGCACAGCATTAGGCTACTCACAGTCCATTAGTCCATTGTGTGGAGTCCACATGGCTATGGGCCAGGTGGGCAAGTGCAGAGAGGGGCTAGCAGCAAGAGACAGAGAGCCCAGGGAGCAAAAAAGGGGCAAACTTCCTTTGTTCTGAGGTTAAGAATCTCTGATTTCTCGCCCTTGCAGTGGCCACACCTCTTCTGGCCACTGACTTGCTCCCAGGTGTGACTTGTTAGATAGGCATCTTCCTACATCACCCAGACCTTACTGGGCATGAGTCTCCAGGCCCTTTCCCCAGCAATCTGTGGGGAACAGACTAGGAGAATGTTAACTGCAGCTTTCTGGCAAAGCTGTGCAAATGGCATGCCTATATTATCTAATCTCCCCTTTGCTCCTTTCCTGTTAAATAATAACCAGGTTATTAATGGTACCAAGAGCACTAGCCACCAGGGGTTTGGAACCCAAGTCGTACTTTAGAAGTACCCTATGAAATTTTTAAAAATGCAGTTGGCTAGGTTCCTTCCCTAGAGATTTATATTTACCTAGTCTGGGGTATGGCCAGGGCATCTTTTTTTTTTTTTTTTTTTTTTTTTTACTTTTTATTTTGAATTGTAGATTCACAGGAAGTTGCAAGCTAGTAGAAAGGTTCCATATATCCTTCACTTTGTATCCACTATTGGTTACATTATACATAACTATAGTACAATAAAATCAGGACACTGACATTGGTATAAAGTGTTCTTGTAATTCTGTCATCTTATTATCTATATATTTCTTGAAACCACTGCCACAGTGAAGGCACAGAACAATCCCAGCACCACAAAGATCTTCCCTATGTAATCTCTTTATAGTCATCACCTCCCCCTCCACACACAACATCCTAACCCTTGGCAATCACTAATTTATTCTCCACTTCTATTTGTCTTTTTGAGACTGTTATGTAAATTGCTTCTTCCAAGCTTGTAATCTCCTGATTGGCTTTTTTCACTTAGCATAATGCCCTTGAAATCCATACAAGTTGTTTCATGTATCAATAGTTTATTCCTTTTTGTTACTGAGGAGTATTTTATCCTATGAATGTACAACGATTTAATTATTCACCTATTGTAGGGCATGGTGGTTGGTTGTTTCCCTTTCGATGGCTATTACAAATAAAGCTGCTACGAACATTCCTGTGCAGGTTTTTGTGTAGATATAAGTTTTTATTTCTCTGGATGAATGCTCAGGAGTGTGATTGCTAGCTCATATAGTAAGTATATGATTATTTTTTAGGAAACTGTCAAACTATTTTCTACTGTACTTGCTGTACTATCTTACTTTCCCAACAGCAATGCAGGAGAGAGCCAGTTTCTACCATTCTTGCCAACATGTTTTTATTTTAATTGTTCTGATAGGGGTGTAGGGGTATCTCACCATGGTATTATTAATTTGCATTTTCCTCGTGATGTTGAACATCTTTTCATGCCATTCACATATCCTCTTATTTGCCATCCATATATCCTCTTCAGTGAAATATCTCTTCATGTCTTTTGCCCATTTTCTTATTGGATAATTTTTTTATTACTGTTGGGTTTTGAGTTCATATGAATTTTAGATATGATTCCTTTATCAGACATGAGATTTGTAAGTAATTCACCCCGTCTTTTCATCTTTTTAACAGGATATTTTGGAGAGCAAAGTTTTTAATTTTGATGAAGTCCAATTATTATCATTGGAGTACCCTCTAAGTCCCCACCTGTTACCGGTGGAAATAGAATTCTTGGGGTGCCGCTGGGAAAATAATTTCTGGGGGTTCCCATGGGAGGTTTTGTGGAAAGCTTTATTGATGATGTAAAATTAAGGGAGTTCTCCAAGGTCTTATTACCCTTCGTCCCGCCAAGGAAAAAAAACCATCTTGTCTTCAGCGGGGCTAGGATTAAAGCCACTGCCCAGAGCCCCCACTCCATATTACAGCACAGCCCCATCCAGCATCTGACTAGCTGCAGCCCATGTGTGGGGGATCTATATGGCCATGGGCCATGCGGCTGCTAAGGCCCTGGCAGGCTAGCACACAGGTGAGTGAGGGTTACCATGGAAAAAGCCAGTAACAGGAGAGAGAGAGAGAGAGAGAGAGAGAGAGAGAGAGAGAGAGAGAGAGAGGAGAGAGATCTTTTGTCTGGGCATTATAACCAGGAGCTTAATTCATTAACCTTCAGGATTTCATGGGCTTGCAGTGGCTCTTCCCCTCTAGCCAGTTATCTTTTTTCCCAGGTTGGACTGACAGGCAAGCACCTTTCCTATGCCATGCTGACTGCAGTGTGCATGCACCATCTCCCCCTTTGCTTTCTTCTTATTATTAATAAACTAGCTAATTATAACAATAACGTAATTGTCCCATTTTTTTCTTTTATGGATCATTCTTTTGGTGTCATGTCTAAGAACTCTTTACCGAGTCCTAGGTTCTACAGATTTTCTCCTATATATTTTTTTCTAAGTGTTTTATAGTTTTATATTTAAGATTATGATCCATTTTAAGTTAATTTTTATATAAGTGTGAAGTTTAGAACATAGATTTTATTGCCTATGAATATCCCAATTTGTTGATAAAGACTGTTCTTCCTCCATTGAATTGCTTTTGTACGTTTGCAAGTATCAGTTGGTAGTACTTGTGGGGGTCTATTTCTGGCTTCTATATTTTGTTCTGTTGATCTGTATATCCATCTATCTACAAGTACCACACTGTCTTGGTAACTGCGACTATCAAATAATCCTTGAAACTGAGTAGACTGGTACTTCCAATATTTTTAATTTTTATACATTTTTCGGTTATTCTAGTTCCATTCCATACAAATTTTGGAATAATCTTAATATCTAGTCAGAATAAACCTTGCTGGGATTTTGATAGGAATTGTGTTAAAACTGAATATCAATTTGAGAAGATTGACATTTTTATTATGTATGAACATAGTATATATCTCCACTTATTTAGATCTTTACTCGATTTCTTTCATTTGCATTTTGTAGTTCGAGCATACAAGTTCTGAGCGTGTTTAGTTAGACTTATACCCTAAGTGTTTCACTTTGTAGAGCAATTGCATATGGTATTTCTGTTTACATGTGCCCTCTGCTAGTATATAGAGAGTTAGCTAATTTTCATATGTTGAGCTTGTATTCTGTGACCTTGATAATACTCACTTATTTATTCTTCCAGTATTATGTTGATTAACAATGATGAGATAGGACATTCTTACTTTGTTCCTGATATTAGATGGAAAGCATTCGGTCTTTCATCATTAAGTATGACGTTACTTATAGGTTTATTTTATTTTTTTTCCATTTGAAGAAGTTCCCCTTATTCCTAGTTTTCTGAGAGTTTTTTTTAATATTATGAATGGATATTGAATTTTGTCAAGTGCTTTTTCTGCATCAATTGATAGAATGATATGATTTTTCTTCCTAAGCCTGTTAATATGGTAGATTATATTGATTGATTTTTTAAATGTTGAACTAGCCTTGTATCCAGGAATAAACACCAGTAGATCATGATATCTTATCCTGTGCTGACATAGTGCTAAAATCTATGTGTTAAGATTTTGTTAAGGATTGTTACTTTATATTTATAAGAGATATTAGACTGTAGTTTTTCTTTTTTCTTTTTGTATTCTCTTTGTCTGATTTTGATGTCAGGATAATATTGGCTTTCTGATATTAATGAAAAAGTGTTCCTCCCTCTTCTATTTTAAGGAAGAAGAGAATATGTTAATTTTGGTGTTAATTTTTCTTTAAATGTTTGGTAGAATTCTATAGTAAAACAATCTGAGCTTAGAGATTTATTTTTCTGAAGTTTTAAATGTATATATCTACTTTTTAAAACAGTTACAGGGCTACTGAAATATTTGAGTTGAAGTACTTTGTGATCTTCGAAGAGTTGATTCATTTTATCTAAGTTTTCAAATTTATGTGTTTGATATTTTCTTACTTTCCTTTGATGTCTGTAGGGTCTATAGTGATATCAGATATTAAAGCTTCATTCCTAATATTATTAATTTGTGTATTCTCTCTTTTTTCTTTCAGTCTTGCTAGAGATTGGTCAATTTGATTGATGTTTTTTTCACAAAACCATCATATGTTTTATGAATCTTCTTTTCTGTTTTCAATTTCATTGATTTCTACTCTGATATTTACAATTTCTCTCTGTTTTCACTGCATTCCAAAAATTTAATATGTTGTATTTTCATTCAGTTAAATGTATTTTTTAATCCCAGTCCTTTAATTTTGATTGAGATTTCCTCATTGACCCATGGATTATTTAGAAGTGTGTTATTTCGTTTCTAAGTGTTTATTTTCCTGTTATCTTTCTGCCCATGACTTCTAGTTTGATTTTTATTATGGTCAGAGAATGCGCTGTCCAATTTAATTCTTTAAAATTCTCTGAGGTTTGTTTTATGGCTCTAGATCCTATGGTGTATGTTCTGTGTTTGCTTGAAAAGAGTGCTGCGGTTGTTGGGTGGAGTGTTCCATAAGTGTCAGTTAGCTTCTGCTAGGTGACGATGCTGTTGACTTCTTTAATATCTTTGCTGATTTTCTGTCCAGTTGTTCAAGCAATTATTGGGTTGAAGTCCTTCTGTAATTGTGGATTTGTCTGTTTTTCCTTTCTTTTTTTTAAAATATATTTTTATTGATTTCAGAGAGATCACTAAAAGGGAGAGAGGGAGAGAAAGATAGAAACATCAATGATAAGAGAATCATTGATCAGCTGCCTCCTGCAAGCCCCACACTGGGGATCAAGCCCGCAACCCAGGCATGTGCCCTGATGGAGAATTGAACCATGACCTCCTGGTTCCTAGGTTGACACTCAGCCACTGAGCCATGCCAGCAGGGCTGTTTTTCCTTTCAGTTGTGACAGTTTTGCTTCACATACTTTACAGCTCTGTTGGTTGGCTCATACTCATTTAAAATTGCTATGTCTCACCCAGCCAGCATGGCTTAGTGGTTGAGCATCGATCTATAAACCAGGAGGTCATGGTTCTATCCCCAGTTAGGGCACATGCAGGGGTTTCAGGCTCAATCCCCAGTGTGGGGTGTGCAGGAGGCAGCCAATCAATGATTCTCTCTCATCATTGATGTTTCTGTCTCTCTCTCCCTTTCCCTTCCTCTCTGAAATCAATACAAATACATTTCTCTTGACCGTTTTTTAAAATGACTGGAACAACACACCTGGGAATGCCAAAAAACAAATGGGAAACTAAGCATTCAATATTACAAGATGGTTACGAATTTTTTTTTAAAAAATTTGATTTGCTAATCTTTGCACTGTAACTGCAGAGCTACAAGGTAGAATAGACAGTAGAACCAGGGGCCTAAAAAGATTGCAGGCAAGTCATAATTTCAGTAAATACCCAAAGTGCATCTCATCACTTATTACATAGCTCTGGGGCACTTAAGTGCTATTATCAGTTGCATGAATCACCATGGCAATTGATGAATGTAAAAACGCGATATATATTTCCTCCCTGTAGTGTTTTAAAACTTTTGGTTCTGAAAAATACCTTTTGCCCTATCTCTCTGTCTCATTCTCTCTCTAGCTCTCTCTCTGTTTTTCTACTAAATCTAGGCAGCAAGGAAGCATTTTTTCTTTTCTGTAATTTAAAAACTTTTTGTCAGGTTTAAATTACTTGGGGGGGAAATCTGAATATTGACTGCTGACAAATCTGAATATTGACTCCTGACAAAAGTCCATAGTCCATCCATTTTATAAACATTTATGCCAACCAAATTCCTTTCATGTCTCCCTATTAGTATGTTCACATTCACTCCTAGGACTGTATCTCCAGAAGCACGAGAAGGTATCTCAGCCAGTGGTTTTTGCACTGTGATGAAGAAAACCTGTCAGATGTGAACTGGGGCTGACAGTCTCATAACAGACCACCTACTAACATTGCACCAATGCTAAGAGTAAAGCAGAATGATAGGAAATGTTAATGATAAGTTAACATATATGTAGATATACATGTATGTGTGTATTACATATACACATAAAACATAAGCAAATATAATATATGTATATCCTTATCTAATAAAAGAGAAACATGGTAATTGGCGTACGACCGCTACCCTTCCCATTGGCTAATCAGCGAGATATGCAAATTAACTGACAGCCAAGATGGGAGGCGGCAGCCAGGCAGCTTAAACTGAACATGAGGCTTGCTTGCTCCAGTGATGGAGGAAACCAACGTTCCCTGCCTGCCTTGCCACCCACCTCTGAGCCTGCACTCTAAGCAACTATGTTGCAATTATAGAAGCTAAACAACCCAGAAACCTGCTTTCAGCC
>NW_006286140.1:4680290-4684143 GCF_000327345.1 Myotis davidii
TTGGCCCTGCTCTGAGCCCAACCAGGGGCTGCACCTAGGGATTGGAACTGCCCTCTGCCACCCGGGAGCAGGCCTAAGCCAGCAGGGCGTTATCTCCAGAGGGGTCCCAGACTGCGAGAGGGCACAGGCCGGGCTGAGGGACCCCACTCCCCCCGAGTGCACAAATTTTTGTGCACCGGGCCTCTAGTATACAATAAGTATATATATTTCCCACTTTTCCCTGTGCCCCCAGCTCCACACACCTTCATGGTGCACTCTCATTCATTTGCTACCAGCACTAGTTCACATTCATGTCCCTTCGACTCAGTGAGAGACTCCCAACCACTGGGCTTGGGCTGAGTAGAAAGTTATTCTACAGCCATGCACTTACAAAAAGAAATAACCAAACTCATCCTTCTCCTCAGTGACACTTTCTCAGCTCTGCTTCCTTGAAAACCAAGATGAGCCACACTAACGCTGAGAAGTACGTGATGACCATGATCAATCTGTTCCACAAATACAGCAAACCTGATGACATGATTGACCAGCCGGGCCTGCTGATGTTGCTGAAGGAGAATTTCCCTAACTTCGTCAAGGGCTGTGACAAGCGGGGCAACAATTACTTGTCCCATGTCTTTGAGGAAAAGGATCGGAACGAGGATAAGATGATCCAGTTTTCGGAGTTTCTGTGCTTGTTAGGGGACATAGCCATGGACTACCATAGGCAGAGCCACGGAGCCCCGCCCTGTTCTGGGGGAAGAGAGTGAGCGCGCCCAGCCCCAGGCTGCCAGAAACCACAAGAAATAAAGGGTCCCTTTTGCCCAGAAAAAAAAAATAAAAAAGAAAAAAGGAAGAAATAAAGAAATAACCTTACAATCATTTGAAACAAAGCCAAGTATTACTTTTAAAAAGCTACCTGCTTTCAATTAAGCAGGAAATTATCTAAGAAGCCACTTAATTTGCTTTGGTCTGAAGTCCCACAACTGCTTTATGCTGAGTGGAGCATGAAATTAAAAATGTAACAACTATTCTAATGGTAATGTTTCAGAATGCTAGCGTTGGAGAATCTTCGGTATTCTGAGGGGTAACAAATAAAAAAACATACAAATCAAAGACTGGCTGCATTTGGGTTTGAGAAAAAGATAAACTATTATTAATGTCCTCTATGTATTTGTATACATAGTTATATACGTTATATATTTTTTAAAACTATTAAGTTTAAAAATGATTTTCTATTACACATACAGGAAGGGTAGTCATACATGTATGGAGAAATCTCTCTGACAATAAAATGCCCCTTACCCCCACCCATGGAAATTCTTACACTGTTTTTCTTGGGTCCAACTATAAAGTGGATTACTGAAGGATCTAGTAAAGGAGAAGGTCATAGTGAATTTTTAACATTTGTTGAATAAATGCTAATACTAATCCCTTGTTTGAGGTATTCATCTTTGTTAAGAGCCAAGAATACATACTGTTTGCAATGGAGAAAGTGTTTATGTAGACATATAAGGGCACTAGTTTATGCAGGAGATTTTAGAAGCATTACTAAAGTGACACTTCAATTCATACTTAACAATGTTGTAAATGCTAGATGGTTCTCAGAGACTCCTATTTATTTAAACATTTTTTACAACTTTGAAACTATTTTTATACTAGATAAATCTTTTCAAACACTAATCATATTACATGTAAACGTTTAAAAAAATCTCTGTATAAACGCAGATAAAAGCATCCTTGTCCTTTTGTAGTTTGTATTCCAAACAAATCCTTTCCTTTCTTTTATTTTTTATTTATTTATTTATTTATTTATTTTAAAAAAACTAGTTTAGACATCCTGCCAGGTTTACCAGGAAATTTTGACAAACAAATAGAAGAATCTGGGTATCTTTGTCCCCCATGTGTGAAGAAGCAGGGCAAGGTTGAACTGAGGTAGCTTGCAAGGTTCCAAAGTTACTCTGGCACTCATTAATTTTATGCTAAAGATGCTTAAAATTCTAATTTCTGTCAATGAGTCCAATAAGACTTGATGATATTGTTAAAAATATTTCTAGTTTTATAAATTATTATCTACAAAAATTCTCCGAGAAGCTACAAAAAAGATATCATGGCAATTTATGGACTTTTAGATATTTTTCTAGGACAAATAGTTTCCCTTCTTCTTCAGTTGTTCTTCAGCTTTTCTTGATCAGAGAAAGAGCATAGAGCTTAATCACATAGGATCCTTGTGCCAAAATCTGTGTGAGCTGGAGAGAGATGCTTACCTTCTTCTTCTTTTTTTTTTTTAAAAAACTATTTTTATTGTAGCAAAGATTTGGCCATTCTGAGAACAAATTCCATGTCCTAAAGTCTGTCTACTTCAAGCCCCATGGAATAGAGTTAGAACTAGTATTATCCTTCACTCTGTCACTAATGTTTCATGACAAAAGACACACACTAAAGTGGATAAATGTTGATTTCAGAGAGGAAGGGAGAGGGAGATAGAAACATCAATGATGAGAGAGAATCACTGACTGACTGCCTCCTGCACACCACCTACTGGGGATCATGCCCACAATCCCAGCATGTGCCCTTGACGGGAATCAAACCTGGGACCCTTCAGTCCCCACACTCTACCCACTGAGCCAAACCAGCCAGGACAATACTTAACCTCTTTGAGTCAAAGTCCTATAAACTGTAACATTGTTTATGTATACAATGGGGATAATGATTATTGTTTATCAGAATTGTGAGGATTGCTTGTGTAAGGTAAGTATCCTTTAGAGTGATTAACACATAGTAGGGCCTAATTATCATGATTTAATTGGCTTCAATTAATTGGTGGATCATTTAAGCTTTCTTTTCTGTCTTCTGTCTGGCTGTGGCAGGTCATATGGCAAGCACTCCATGTATTTTATTTTATTTAGTTCTCCAAACAACCTGATGAGATAGGTCTTGTTATTATCCCATTTTCCAGCTGAAAACATTACTCCCCATTGCAGGAAGAAGCAGGTAAGGGTGGCACTTTGAGTTCAAGAGGACTTTTTGCCTGAAACTCAGCCAAAACTTTTCCCTATAGTAAGATGTACATGCATTATTGTCAGCCTGCAAAACATTTATCCACTTTAGTGTGTGTCTTTTGTCATGAAACATTAGTGACAGAGTGAAGGATAATACTAGTTCTAACTCTATTCCATGGGGCTTGAAGTAGACAGACTTTAGGACATGGAATTTGTTCTCAGAATGGCCAAATCTTTGCTACAAAAAAAAGATATTATAGTTCAATTGCATTTATTAGACAAGCACCTACAAACGAATTTTAAATTATTTTAGAGTGTCAACGTAAGAAACATTCAAACCTATAGAGAATTGTTGTGCGTTTATTTGAGCCAAATTGTTGACAGTTGCCAAGAAGTACAATCTTAATGGATTGAGATAATGCTGGAGAGAATGGCAGTTTTGCATCTTATCTTATACATTACAATAAAAGGGAAGACATAAATGGGTTACATGAAATCCATTGGTGATAGATTAGGGAGGCAGAAGAAAGCAAAGTGGGATGGGCTGGGGGAACCTCTGGGATTGGAAAAAAAGTACAATGATAGACATAGGCCTCCTTTACATAGGTTCCTTTACATGGGTGGGTACTGGATAGTTAACAGTCAACAATAACAACGAGAGGAGTTGTGGTCTCCACCCTGAGGGGTCTGGAAAAAAGGCAGTTCCCCTGAAATCCCAAAGGCATGTTATCTAGATGTGGAAAGACGATAGATAGACTCAATTAAGGTGAAAGTTGACTTTTGTCAGGGAAGCTTCTAGCCTAGGGCATGACCACCCACCATAAACTGCTTTTAGTTTAAAAGGTTTAATTTCAGGTTATCCTATGTGGTTACTC
>NW_006286140.1:4703264-4755986 GCF_000327345.1 Myotis davidii
GTCCTATAAACTGTAACATTGTTTATGTATACAATGGGGATAATGATTATTGTTTATCAGAATTGTGAGGATTGCTTGTGTAAGGTAAGTATCCTTTAGAGTGATTAACACATAGTAGGGCCTAATTATCATGATTTAATTGGCTTCAATTAATTGGTGGATCATTTAAGCTTTCTTTTCTGTCTTCTGTCTGGCTGTGGCAGGTCATATGGCAAGCACTCCATGTATTTTATTTTATTTAGTTCTCCAAACAACCTGATGAGATAGGTCTTGTTATTATCCCATTTTCCAGCTGAAAACATTACTCCCCATTGCAGGAAGAAGCAGGTAAGGGTGGCACTTTGAGTTCAAGAGGACTTTTTGCCTGAAACTCAGCCAAAACTTTTCCCTATAGTAAAATGTACATGCATTATTGTCAGCCTGCAAAACATTTATCCACTTTAGTGTGTGTCTTTTGTCATGAAACATTAGTGACAGAGTGAAGGATAATACTAGTTCTAACTCTATTCCATGGGGCTTGAAGTAGACAGACTTTAGGACATGGAATTTGTTCTCAGAATGGCCAAATCTTTGCTACAAAAAAAAGATATTATAGTTCAATTGCATTTATTAGACAAGCACCTACAAACGAATTTTAAATTATTTTAGAGTGTCAACGTAAGAAACATTCAAACCTATAGAGAATTGTTGTGCGTTTATTTGAGCCAAATTGTTGACAGTTGCCAAGAAGTACAATCTTAATGGATTGAGATAATGCTGGAGAGAATGGCAGTTTTGCATCTTATCTTATACATTACAATAAAAGGGAAGACATAAATGGGTTACATGAAATCCATTGGTGATAGATTAGGGAGGCAGAAGAAAGCAAAGTGGGATGGGCTGGGGGAACCTCTGGGATTGGAAAAAAAGTACAATGATAGACATAGGCCTCCTTTACATAGGTTCCTTTACATGGGTGGGTACTGGATAGTTAACAGTCAACAATAACAACGAGAGGAATGAGGATTTATGGCAGGGGTGGGCAAACTTTTTGGGTCAAGAGGGGGTCTGGAAAAAAGGCAGTTCCCCTGAAATCCCAAAGGCATGTTATCTAGATGTGGAAAGACGATAGATAGACTCAATTAAGGTGAAAGTTGACTTTTGTCAGGGAAGCTTCTAGCCTAGGGCATGACCACCCACCATAAACTGCTTTTAGTTTAAAAGGTTTAATTTCAGGTTATCCTATGTGGTTACTTTGGGTCTCTGCGTTTCTAAATCAGCCACACAGGCCTCCTCTGAGCTTGTCAGGTTTAGTATGTGGCCTCTTATCGTCCACAGGAGAGAGAGAGAGAGAGAGAGAGAGAGAGAGAGAGTTTTCTTACTTTTATACAAAAAATTGTATTGATTTTTAGAGAGAGGAAGGGAGAGAGGGAGAGAGATTTGTTCCATTTATTTATGCATTCTTGCATGTGCCTTGACCAGAGATCGACCGAAACCTTGGAATATCGGTGAGTCAGTCAGTAATCCAGGACAAGCGGAACAGGGAAACTGAGACAGACATGGGCTGGGGGAACCTCTGGGATTGGAAAAAAAGTACAATGATAGACATAGGCCTCCTTTACATAGGTTCCTTTACATGGGTGGGTACTGGATAGTTAACAGTCAGATGAACAAACTGACAGTTGTATTTTAGCTCCAGACCCAGAAAAACAGCAAAACCAGGTGGGCAATACCAGGACCAGCTTCGATTACTGATGACACCCTGCCCCGACACTAACCAATCAGTGGAGACCACGACCCTGGAGGAGCACAGCTATAAAACTGATTAATATTCTGTTGAAACCTTCCCCTGAGACCTCCCCTAAGATTCCCTCCTGTGAGAAAGAGATAAAACATCAAAGCAGAGGACGCACTCATGCTCTTCCTCTGGGGAGCAGCCCCCATCATCCCCTCTCTGCTTCCCTCACTTCCCACCACAGGCATGCATCTCCTTATCTCGAAGGGAGCCCACCAGACTTGCAGCTTGGGGGGCAATGAGCAGTGGCAGCTCATGGCAGACTAGTCCCCTGAGCCTGATCCCAAGGCCCCCCTTTCTCTGACTGCCCAGAGAGCGAGGGCAGCCCAGCCCGGGCTCTCCTGTTGCTGCTTCTATGCTACACCCTTTCTTCTTTCACTGTCCCCAGCTTTAATAAACGTTCCCTCATAGTCGCCTGGACTGGTATTGTGAAATTTTTCCTGCACAAAGTCAAGAACCACACACTACGAGCCAACCCTAGATAGACCTGCTCAGGGCCAGGTCTCCTTTCCTCGTAACATTGGGATGATGCTCTAACCAATTGAGCTACCCAGCCAGGGCAAAAGGCAAATTTAAAGATAAAAATAAATGCCTTTCCATAGCTGGGGGTGTGATTTATTTTTACACAAGGGGGTTTACTTTTCCAATTAATGAGTGGGACTTTAGGCATTAATGTCCATCAGTGTTAATGAATAATGCGTGTGTGGTTTAATAGATTGCTGTGCTAAACGCATGGTGCTCCCTGCTGATACCATTGTAGTAATATGGTTATTAACAGGAGAGGAGTAAAGGGGGAGACTAGATATAGGCACACCATTTATACAGCTTTGCCAACAAGCTACATTTAACACTCTCCAAGTCTATTCCTTGCTGATTAATGGCAGGAGGGACCAGACAAAGTCAGTTTAGACGCATGCCCAGTAAGGTCTGAGTGACTTGGGAAGGTATTTGCCTATCAATCAAACCTGAGAGCGAGTCAGTGGCCAGAATGGATGTGAACACTGCAAGCACGCAACATCGAAATATGTAAACTTTCAAACAAAGGAAATGCGCTCTCTCTCTCTCTCTCTCTCTCTCTCTCTCTCTCTCGCTGAGCTTTTTCTTGAGGCTCCTGTTGCAGGGGCATCTCCCTTGTGCCCACCTGGTGCACCACCATGTGGGGCTCCACACATGGACCGATGACTCCCACAGCCAACCTTTTGCAGTCCCTTCCCCCGGCTGGCCTGCCCTGATCGACCCCAATCGGCCCCGATTGCTGGCCAGGCTGAGGGACCCTACCCATACATGAATTCATGCACCGGGCCTCTGGTGTTGTATAAGATGAATGAAATATTGTAATGTTTAAAAGAATAGTATTTTTAACAAAGACATGCACCATGAAATATCACTTATCAACACCATTAAAATGATTGCATAAATCATAAAAAGAATATCTTGTTCAAAAGGCCCTCTGAGTAAATATTGGTCTAGAGCAGCAGTTTACAACTTGGATGCCACAACACACTGGTATGCCACAAGAATTTTTAAAACAGACAAGACCTGTTTTAAAAGGGGTCAGGGACACTGATCTATTTTCCCTTAAGATTGTCAAAAAAAAAAAATGACAAGAGCCAACACAATGATAGCCACCCTGTGTGAATGCATCAAAATTATACCTATGCTAGAGGCCCGGTGCATGAAATTTGTGCACGGGAGGGGGGGTCCCCTCAGCCCAGCCTGAACCCTCTCCAATCCGGGCCCCCTAGCCTTGCTGTGATAGGAGCCTGTGGGCCGCGGGGAGGGACTGAGAGGTGCTCCATGCACTTCCTGGTGACCTTTCATTTGGTCATTTTGGTCATTACGGCTATTGGCCTTTTATTATATAGGGATAGTACACAAACAAAAAAGTATTGTGTATAGCTAAAATTTTTCACAAAATATCCCTGTAATGCATTCAGATCAAGAACTAAACTCTTTATTATCAGCACTTAGTTTTACATTTAGGTTTTTGACACATCCTGAGATTTAAAAAACATAAGGTGTAAGGTAGGAGTCAAGGATCATTCCCCCCCCCCCCATATGTTTGTTTAATAATTTTACTACATTTATTGAAAACATTTTCCTTTTCTAAGTTAAAGGAATGCATATTTACCAACATCAATTTGACCCCATACATATGGGTCTATTTCTCCACTCTATTCTGTCTTAATGGTGTCCTTTGATGAACATATATTCTGGATGATAATATATATGTTAAAATACATAAACATAACTTTATAGTTAGAGGTTATTGGTCCTATTAATGAGATTTTTGCTTACTCCAAGGTCATGAAGATATTCTCATGTATTTTCTTCTAAAAGCTTTTTTAAAAATTTTACCTTTCACATTTAGATACACAGCCTCTTTGGGACAAAGATTTTTGCATGTGTATGATGTGAGGTAAAAACAAAGATTTACTTTTTGTTCATGCCTTATCCAATTGACCTAGAACCTTTGTGGAAAAGTCTATCATTTCCTCCACTGCATTGCAGCGAGTAGCCCCTTTATCATAAGTGAAATGACCCCACATTTTATGTTTTTAGTTTCTGGACTCTGTTCTGGTCTCTTGATCTATTACTCTATTTTTATGGCAATCTATACTGTCTTAATGAACATAGCTTTGTAATAAGTCTTGACATCTGGAGTGTGTCCAGCTTTCTTCTTGTTCAGGATTGTTGAGATGATTATTAGCTTTTAACACTTCCACATAAATATCACATTTCATTTGTCAATTTCAACGGATATACAAAAATTTGCTAGAGATTTTATTAGAATTGTACCCACCTATTGTTTGGGAACATTGTTAGCTCCACAGTATCGAGCCTTTTGATTCATGCACATGGTAACCTTCCATGTGTTTAAGCACATCTCTTCATATAATTTTGTAGTTTTCCACACAGACATCATGCAAGTTTTTTCAGGTTTATGCCTAGCATTGGATTTTTGAAATATTTATGATGATGTTTTCATGTGTTAAATTGACTAGACTACAGTCCCTCCTACACTGGTCTAGCTCTTCAATCAAATACTACTCTGGGTCTTGCTGTGAAGGTGTTTTGCATATATAATTAGTCACTCTCATCACTTTGGCTTCAGTAGAGAAGACTGCCCTGGATAACCTGGGTGGACCTGACTGAACGAGTTGGAAGGCCTCAGAATCAGGGCTGAGGTTTTCTTTTTTGTGAGAAGGACACAGTGTCGATGGATAACAGCTTTGGCCCCAGCCCATGGAGGTTCATTTCGCTCATGATCCTTCCTGGCTGCCCAGCCTACGGATGGGATGTTGGGATTGCTTAGTCACCCCCACAACTGTAAGCCAAATCCCTGTGACAAATTACTTAGCTACCTAGCTAGCTATCATCCAACTATTTATCTATCTATCATCTATCTCCTACTGGTTCTACTTTTCTGACCCAAATTCAGATTTTGCTACTAGAAGTGGTTCTAGAAGAACAGAATCTTAAGGATGATTTCTCTGAATTGTTGCCAGGAAACCCATGGAATGGATTCTATAGCAAAATAAATACTCTGTGTGTGTGTGTGTGTGTGTGTGTGTGTGTGTGTGCGCGCGCGCGCGCCTTTGGATGTCCCTAATCAAATCCCACTACCTCAGAAATACTGAAAGGTTTTAATCAAGGGCACTAGATAGCACAGGGCAGAGTCAGGATTCAAACCCAGATCTATCAGACTAAGGTCTTAACAACTATGCCATACTGCCTTCCCAAAAGGCACTGGGGATTTCATTAAATAGAAATTAATGTTTTAATGCTCATACTCTATGTAACACTACATGTCTAAACAAATGACTTTTTCTCATTTTGGTAGTCTTGATTATATGATTTTGGGGATGTTGGATAATGGGGAGAAATATAGTGGGATCGACCAGCATTTTCTGATAAGGTTTGGAATATTTGGTTCTCTTCAGATCTTCATCTACTTCTTTCTTAGTGTCTTGTTTTCACTTTTCTGATGTCAAAGAGCATATTAATTGGCTCATATTCAAACGCCAAAGAAACTTAAAAGCCAGAGAGAATGCATTTAAAAACAATTTGCTTGCTGTTCCAGCAGACTAATATTTATGAGTCTTCTCTTCTTAGAAGGCAGGATGAGCACTAGCTGCTCTAATGGACTTGATTTCCTTGGTCAGCACGGGCAGAAAGTATTTGCATAGAGATTTGCAGAAACAATACCTGCTGCATTTTAATTTTATAGAGATTGAAAGAATGTGTGAGCTGAATGCACCCCATGTGAACTTCACAGCCCTAATCTCCAAGGGAACCAGGAACTTAATGATGCCTCAGCCAACTCTGAGCAAATGCACCCAGAGCAGACTGAGTCGGACCAGGCAAGCGGAGCACAGAACTCAGTCCCCTGGAGAACTGTTATCTCTCTAATTCTACAGTATGGGGTTTGGAGAGTCTGTTAGGGGGAAAAAAAACAGCCTAAGGAAAAAAAGAGGAAGCAAGAAATGGCAAAACTTTGAGTTCAACAGAAATTAAAGGTAAAATGTGTGGGAGTAGAGAAAGACCCAAAGATGTGGCCAGGAGCGGGCAGGAAGAGTGACAGCTTGACTCTGTTTCTCTGTATGGCAATAGAAGGATTTCTGGCTCTTTCACTGTGCCTTAGACATCAACCTGGGGTACGTTCTTGGGAGAAACATTTAAATAATTAATGTACTTTGTTTTGCTGACCTTGGAATTTGCAGAAGGCTGAGCGCATTTGTATTTTCATATCTCACACGAATCCAGCGAGATGGAGTTATGTTTATTTCCCAGGCAAGCCGTGTTCAATGACTTGTCTGAGATCCCCCAGGAGCCTGAGAGTTACAGCTCTTTATACTTCTTAAGCAGTGTCTTGAAGAAATAATGACCCTTATATATTCCCAAAATCTATTTTGGGAGTCTCTTCATTTATCTGATTTCAAACAACATTTTGAAGTAGGCAAGGTAAGTGTTATGATGGTAAATGTGCCTCGACGGGGAAACTGAGGCTTAGAGAGGTGAGTGACACCACGATTCAGCTATGGAAGGCAGAAGCCTGGGGCCACATCCATCTTATTCCTACTGTGCTCTGTGACCTTCACCCGGGAATGTCCACCTGTAACTCCAACTCCTAAGCGACATATGGCTTCACCAGGAGAATGGAGGGAATCCCCTACCCTATAAGCTTTTGGGAGGAGGCACAAGGTCACCGCAGCCAAAGCTGAACCTGGGCTGGTACCTGCGGGGCTCACTTCAGCCGGGAGCTGCTAGAAAAGGAGCTTGCAGGATGCCCACCAGCTCAGAAAAAGAAACTCTCTTCCCCCTGGACAAGAAAAACTGATTTGCAAATACTACATATTTGGTAGGTGTGTCCCACAGATTCACCAGGTGAAAGTAATCCAGCCATCATTGTCTTTGGTTCAGCCATTTCTCAGTTTGAGAGGCCCTCTGTCTCCTTCATTAACAAAGCCATCTGCTAAACAGTCTGCTGTTATATAAAATATCCACTGCATTTTGCTCTACCAATAGGCTACTGAGATGTAATAATAGCTGTCGTTGACTGAGCGCTTACAAAGAGAGGAAATGCTCTATTTACATTGCTTCACTAGAACCTCTGGGGTTGCCCTAGCCAGTTTGGCTCAGTGGATAGAGTGCCGGCCTGCGGACTGAAGGGTCCCGGATTCGATTCTGGTCAAGGGCATGTACCTTGGTTGCAGGCACATCCCCAGTAGGGGGTGAGCAGGAGGCAGCCAAACGATGTTTCTCTCTCATCGATGTTTCTAACTCTCTATCCCTCTCCCTTCCTCTCTGTAAAAAATCAATAAAATATATTAAAAAAATAAAAATAAAACCTCTGGGGTCATTACAAAATTACAAAAGGGAAAATGAGCTTGGTCCAGGTAGATGGAGGTGCCTGAAGTTACCTACGTAGCCATGAGCCGGAGCAGGGCCTGGGTGTGCCATGTAGTATTGTGCACGTTTGACTTTTCTTAATTCCATGTACTTTGTCAGGGCAGGAAGGAAGGTCATGTTATACTGTACTTGTCGCCCTCCTAAAGATGCTACTGTTGAACCTTCTCAGGGAAGGAGCTGAGTCGCTGGCACTGTGCACTTTAATGTTACCTCACACCCGAGGCTCTCCCAAGCTTATTAGACTGCATCCTAAGGTGAGGAAAGTTCTTTTTAAGCATTACTGCTTAATGGACTTCAGCTCAAAGCAACTGAAACACCTACAGTGTGCCTAGCACTGTCTGGGCCCCGGGAAAATGAAAGCAAATTAAAGCTGACTGTATCTTCTAGGAGCTTTTAGCTTTGGAGAAAACATTACATTCAAATGAAGTAGATAGACATTTTTATTTTTATTTTTTTTACACAGTAGAATATTTTATTTATATATTTATTTTCCCCCCTTTATTGAATAAGATATTACAAATGTGTACTTTCCCCTCCAATGTCCCCTCATCCCCCCAATCCTGCCCCTCACCCTCACCCTAGATAGACATTTTTAGACAGACCCTACCTAGTGACAATAAATAGAATAAATAATGCAAATAATAGATATTTGAAATAATTTGACAAAATGTGCTGCGTAATGTAGAGCAATGATCATTCAGAAAAAAGATGACAAGTAGGATTTGAATAGTACCAAGGAATATTTGATAACAACATTTACCCTGGTATTAATGATAACCTTGAAAGTTAATTTGTTTCATGAAAGACAGTTTAAGAAGTGTTTACATTGTCACGTAAATATTTTTGATATAGATTTAGAGAGGGGTGGTCAAGGAAGTCAATCATACAATTTAATAAATTCTGATAAAGTTAGATGAGAAATATCATTTCCAAATGTAAGTATTCCATGAACTAATATAAAACATTACTCTTTAGAATAGTTATTGGTAAATACCAAGAATTCATGCAGAGAAAAAGGAATCCTTGTGCACTGCTGGTGGGAATGCAGACTCGTATAGTCACTGTGGAGAACAGTATGGAATTTCCTCAAAAAACTAAAAATGGAACTCCCATTTGACCCAGAGATCCCACTTTTAGGAATATATCCCAAGAAACTAGAAACACGTATCAGAAAGGATATATGCACCCCTATGTTCATAGCAGCACAATTCACCATAGCTAAGATCTGGAAACAGCCTAAGTGCCCATCAGCAGATGAGTGGATTAAAAAACTGTGGTACATCTACACAATGGAATACTATGCTGCGGTAAAAAAGAAGGGGTTCTTACCATTTGCAACAGCATGGATGGAACTGGAGAGCATTATGCTAAGTGAAATAAGCCAGTCAATGAGGGAAAAACACCACATGATCTCACTCATTTATGGAATATGTTGTTCATTAACAACATAAACTGATGAACAAAAACAGATCCCTTAATCAATAAAGAAATTAAAAAAAGAATTTACCAAATGTTAGATATTATTATGATCTCTTTGCTGAAGTGTCTATCTGCTGGAAAAAATCCACCAAAAGAAGCACTAAAATATGTTATATAATGCATACTGTTCTGTGATTGAATTAGATTCCATCAGTATATTACCTTTTCCATTTTGTATTTTTGTCAATACAAGTAAAGTGCTTTTGGAGGGATGCATAGTTTTGTAGGCCAGCTCAATAACTATACTCCCTCAGGTAATTACTGGTAGTTACTTCACAAATTCACACATTTAAAAAAGAACAGCTATCCTTTTAAGTAATTAAAAATGTTTTCTAAGTACTTGTTTATATTCAAAGTCTGTTATCTTGCATGAACATTCTCCAAAAACATGTACCAGGCATTTTTCTTATATTTTCGGTTGTCAATCTGAAATGTACTTAAAATTTCCCACAGCATCAGTTTTCTTTGTAAGCTTCTTCAACACATTTCATATGCTTTGATAACAGATAATGTCTTGTTCTGCAATTACTTTTAAGAAAATGACTTCTGTGGTTTTGTATCTTTAACTCATATTAAAAATACACTAATAAGCCTGTCACAGGAACTATCTGTGTGTCAAACTGAATGTAGCATTTGAAAAATTCATTTGCGTTGAGAAAGGTGTCATTCCTGAGCACTGCTGACATTAAGTTGTTGAATTATCTGACCAGGTAACATTCTCAGTAATGGTCGTTTTGCTCAAATGACTTGCATTTTGTGGAATCTGAGTTACTTGGAGGTCAGATCAGCACTTGCAAGGTGAGGAAACATTTTTGAAAAGTTTCTCAATACCATGAAAAACATGAACGGAATGGGTAGACATAGTGGAGTGGAACAAATTGCCTATCAGGACAAATTTGCTAGCAGCCCGTTCCCTAGAAAGGCGTCCATGTGTGTGATTTTCATTCCTTTCTGTATACTTAAAGCCAATATTATGAAAGGAGTGATTCTCATAAAAATTTGGAAATTGCATATGTTAGTGCTTCTAATTTTAAATTGTTTTTTAGTTTTCAATTACGATTGACATAATATTATATTAGTTTCAGGTGTACGCCCCAGTGATTGGACATTATATAGCTTACTAAGTGATCATCCCACTAAATCTCATGCCCATCTGACACCATGCATATTGACTATATTCCCTATGCTGTACTTTACATCTCCATGACTATTCCATAACAACCGATTTGTACTTTTTAATCCCTTAGTGCTTCTTTTGTTGGATTCTTTTCCAGCAGATAGAAGCTACCAGTTTATTGAGATTTTATCCTGTAATTTGTTTAGAACGTATTTTCAGGTACATATTCTTTTTCTGGATCAGACATTGGCAATTACAAGGCACTTAAATTATTATATTCTGATTATCAAAATTCAAGCCCTTGAAATAGGATAGTGAGCTAATAATGTATTCCACATCCCAGCATCTCATTTGGTGATCAATGTAATCAGAATCAGTGATGATAACCTAACTATATACTTGTCAAAATAAACTTATTAAAAATACATTAGTACTAAATGAAATCTTGTATTGATTTGTCATTTGTTTTATTAATAGAAAACTTTACACCTGCTCTCAAATCATCTAATCAAAAAAATACCTGTTTCCCAGACAGATTGAAGTTCAATGATTAGTACAATTCCTCGGTGTGCATGGGAGAGAGGATACTAGCTCATCAGCATGCACCATTGGCATGCTTACTTTCAGAAAAACAAAGAGGAGAGCAGCTATGGAAATCAATTGATATTCCCGCACAGGTTGGAGTTGATATGCAAATGGATAAACACAGTGTTTCCATTCTGAGCAAGCTACATAGAATAACGCCAGCAGGGGTTTGATACTGTATTTCCTTCTGTTTTAGCTCTGTTGTCATTTCAGAAGCGGTGAGACTAGGAATCTCTAAGAGAGACATTAAGGGACTCAAAACCCCAGTAGAGAACTATGTAACAATCAGCAATCATACAAACAACAACAACAACAGAGCATGTAACAATACAAGCAATACAAGGAGGTATTACAAAATGGCTTTACAAATTCGGGAGGATATTAGTTTAGTGTGACTTTGCTATATCATGAGTAATATAATTGCTTACAGATATTTTTAAATAGTGTATAAATTGAACTGATCTGGAGCTAGTTAGGTAATAGTTTTTGTTTTTAATTAATCTCTGTCTTACTCAATATCTCCCCAGGAGTCTGATACATATTTGGGGGGGAGGCTGGGGGAAGGTTATTTCTAAGGGTCCCTCACTAAAATGTAAGTACAGAAAAATCCCCGCTTTATGTAGCTCTACTTTTAGGCACATCTCTTCATTGAGTTTTAGAATTGCAGGAAAAACAGTGAGGAGTGAGTAAAATTAGAGATTTAAGGTCATTATTTTACCAAATGGAAACAGGCCGATCAGATCCTGTCTCACCTTCTGATGAGCAGTCACCTTCCCCCACAGCTTTACCAGTTGTCCCAGTAGGAGGCAAACAGCCTCCCTGTGTTTAGAACCAGCCCTGACTTTAGAAAGTCAAGGTTCTGTTACATTAGATTTAACAAACCTAAAAGTTACACTTGCTATTGGTACTCTGCCCTGGAACCCAGTCATGGATTTCTGGTTAGCTCCTGCTGCCCAAGTCTCACCTTGCTAATAATCCCTGTTATCACTGACTAGTAAAGAGATGGGCTCTATTATCTCTATAACCCCAAATACAAATATATGGAAAGGGAGGTATAAAACATACAGGAGAAGAACACAGGAGTTCCGGATGTCTCCTGGGTCCTTATCCCTGGGCATCTGTGCTCAAAACATGTCCTCAACGCCAGGGAATGAATTTGGCTTAGGTCCCAACTTCCAGTCAGTGTCCTTATATTGTAGTTAATCTAATCTGCTTGTCCTATCTAATAAAAGAGAAACATGGTAATTAGCATACATCCACTACCCTTCCCATTGGCTAATCAGCGAGATTTGCAAATTAACTGACAGCCAAGATGGCGGCCAGCAGCCAGGCAGCTTGAAGCTAACATGAGGCTTGCTTGCTTCAGTGACGGAGGAAACCAACGTTCCCCACCTGCCTTGCCGACCTCTGAGCTTACAGTTTGAAATATTGTTACAAATATAGAAGCTAAACAAAACCCCAGAAACCTGCTTTCAGCCCACTGGGATCTCAGAGCTGGAGTTGATACAGTGTTTCGATTATAGAACCCAAACAAACCAGATACCTGCTTTCAGCAGCAGAGGCCTCAGAGCTGGAGCCAGAGCTAAAGCTGGCCCAGAATAAAAAAAGAAAAAAAAAAAAAGGAGCAGTCACCCGCCAGCCTGAAAACAGCCCTCAACCCCTCACCCAGACTGGCCAGGCACCCCAGTGGGGACCCCCACCATGAAGGGGGTGTGACCAGCTGCAAACAGCCATCATCCCCTCACCCAGGCTGGCCAGGCACCCGAGTGGGGACTCCCACCCTGATCCAGGACACCCTTCAGGGCAAACCAGCCGGCCCCACCCATGCACCAGGCCTCTATCCTATATAGTAAAAGGGTAATATGCCTCCCAGCACCAGGATCAGCAGAGCCACGAGGCTTCCTGGCACCAGGATCAGTGTGACAGGGGGCAGCGCCCAAACCCCCTGATTGCCCTGCAGCTCTGTGTGTGACAGGGGGCGGAGCCAGAACCTCCCTATCGGCCCTGCTCTGTTCATGACAGGGGAAGGCGCCCCAACCCCCTGATCAGCCCTGCTCTGTGCCTGATAAGGGGGAGCTCCCCAACCCCCTGATTGCCCTGCTGTTGTGTGTGTGACAGGGTGCGGCGCCCCACATTCTCTCCCCCCACCCCCCGCCACAGGCCCTGCTCTGTGTGTGATGAGCTAGAGCCATAACCTCCCCATCAGCCCTGCTCTGTGGGTGATAGACAGTGGTGCCCCAACCCCCTGATTGCCCCTGCTCTGTGCGTGACAGGGGCTGGCACCACATCATCCCCCGCCAAGTGCACAAATTTTTGTGCACCGGGCCTCTAGTCCTATATAATAAGGAGGTGATATGCAAATTGACCATCACTCCAACACACAAGATGGCCGCCCCATGTGGTCAAAGATAGCCACCACAAGATGGCCTGCAGAGTAGGGCAGTTGTCGGTGATCAGGCCTGAAGGGGAGGGCAGTTAGGGGAGACCAGGCCTGCAGAGGAGGGCAGTTAGGGGCAACCAGACTGGCAGGGGAGGGCAGTTGGGGGCAATCAGGCTGGCAGGGGAGCATCTAGGCATTGATCAGGCTGGCAGGGGAGTGTTAGGGGCTGATCAGGTAGGCAGGTAGTCAGGTGAGTGGTTGGGAGCCAGTAGTCCTGGATTGTGAGAGGGTGCAGGCTGGGCTGAGGGACACCCCCCGCCCCCATGAACAAATTTTATGCACTAGGCCTCTAGCCTAATTATAAAAACAAAACAAGTACCAGTGCCAATTTCATTAAATTATATGGCATGGCCGTCTGAACATGAACCCCATACAGGACTTTACTCTAGTCCATGTATCTGTCCTTTAGCTTTTTGTGTTTTCTTACTCTGTTGAACCTGATGATGTAGCAAAATGAAGTTTTGTATATGTACCTTAGAAAATAAATGGTGGTGATTGGATGGTTAGGGATGGTCTGTTCACTAAAATAAATACATTCAAGCCGGAATGATGTATTTGATGGGTTGGTCTCAATTTAGGAAACAGAAGGCCCTGAGCCTTCTCTCATGATCCTAAATTGGCCATTGCATTGTCAAAATTCACAAGATACAGGGCCTTTTCAAAGGCAGAAAATGGGGCGTGGTGGGGGGGTGAGAGAAAGCTTGCTTAAGCCTTTCCTTTGTTAAGTAGCTGGTGCAACTCCTTTGTGTTTGTGTCTTTGAGAAGCCCCAGCAGACATTCACTTAAGCTTATTGAACTGATCAGGTCACATGGCCAAACCTCTGCTCTAAAGGAGGCTAGAAAGCCAATATCCTGATTTTTGTCTTCATAGTAGGATATAAAGCAAGAGAAAGGAGTTAGGAATGGTTGTGGTGTCTGCAGCAGGTGGTCTTCTCATTTCTGCTTTTTCAGCCTTCAAGACAGGTCCTCTGAACCTTCAGCTCTTAATATTAGTTCTTCATATTTACTCCCTTATGCTTTTGGTTATATTTTTCTGTGCATGTGTTTTGTTCCTTAGTATCCCTCCATCGCCAATGGGGTAAAGTCCAAGTTCCAGATCACAGCACGGAGACCCTTCATGCCCAGTCCCTGCCATCTTCCCAGATACCTGAACTTCCATCGTCTTAAAGACACGGCTGTTCCACAACTCGGATTCTCTTATTGTTTTCTAACAACTGTGGCATACGGCCTCATGCCCATGTTGTCTCAAATACACGGTGTTTACTCACTAATCAAGATAATTTCAATCAATATCTTTTCTGGGAAGCTTCCCAAGGGCCATCCTCCTGATCAGTGCTGACCTGCTGCCTCATAATGGTTTTCTTACATGTCTGTGTACTCCTACACTCAAGGATTTCTTGGTCTGTCAGAAAGAGATATAGGGACAGTGCCTGGCACAGGGTAAGCATTTAATACTAGTAAGTGTGCAATGAAGGAGACTCTGGGAAGCTCGAGGGAAAAAAACTACCTTTTAGGATTTCCTCCCACAAGAACCTAACACAGTTAATAATTAGTAACCCAAAATCATTTGTTAGAACAAACTAATTTGATTAATTAATCAACTGAGGGAAAACATTTTTAGCCCTACATTGATTGTGATTAATACTATTGTTAGCCCGTCATTTTACTGATTATATAAGACACCAGTTGCCCTATACAATAGATTGAACATGATAACTCTTCTCTTCTCCCAAGTGTGTGCCTCTATGTGTGTGCTAGTGTGACTTTCTTATCTTTATTTTTTTTTCTTCTGATTTCCTCATCATCAATGATGGTAGTTTTATATTCCTTATTGTTTGTTTGCTCATGTCTGATTATCATTATCACCGGGTATAAGACTTGTCTCTGACTCAGTGGAGCAGGAGCCGTCTATATCCAACAGCTGGGATAAGTCTACATCTTCTAGCATGGAAGTCATTTAATATTCACAGCCCTCACCTCTGGCAGCAGCTATTGTTCACAATGCCATAAAACTTGATTAGTCAAGGAATGAAGAATTATTTTCCCCCCAAAGACTTCTCATTCTATTAAAAATGACAATACTGAATTTACATTGCTTATTACATACTAATATAGAGAGCAGAACATTCTCTGACTTGCTTTACCCCTTTCCATAGGATTTGATATCTACAGAGTGTCTATAGAAGTTGACAGAGAGACTTACGGAGTAGTAAGTAGCAAGTCAGCTAACTTGCTGTGAAGTAAAAGAGTACCTTCAGTGTAACAGGGACCATATAAATTGTGGCAGAAGTATTTATTATGCATATTTATGCTTTCTGATTAAGATGTAACTGACACATAACATTGTATTAGTTTCAGGTGTACAGCATAGTTATTTGTTATATGTATATATTGTAAAATCATTATCACAATACATGTAGTTAACATCCATCACCACACATAGTTAAAAAAAAATTTTATGTCTGTGATGAGAACTTTTAAGATCTATTCTCTTAGCAACTTTCAAATATACAATACAATATTGTTAACTATAGTCACCATGCTGTACATTACCATCCCAGGATTTATTTATTTTGTATCTGAAAGTTTGTGCCTTTTAGGATCTCCACTTATTCTTATATTTATTTTTGTGTTCTCAATATACATACATTTTTATGTTTGAGCTACTGATGCATCTTGGGAATACAAGCCTGTGAAATTGGAATTACTTAGGTTGGCCATATTAGATGGTAAAAACATCAACAAACCTATTCTGCCTGTTTGATTTACTCTGAACTGTTTATAAAGCAAAATTGGGAAACCTGTGTTTTACTATTCTTACTCTTTCATAAAACATTTAGTAGTTACTGCAAAAAAAAAAAAAAAAAAAAAAAAACCAACAAAACCAACAACAACATATCCTCTGGGAATTAGTCAGATGTAAGAATGAAGCCAGATACGGGTTGTGTGATGTTGGGTATGTTGTTTAACTTTTACCTCTATAAAATAAGGCTAATCTATATACATAAAAGCCTAAGTGACCAAATGACCGAATGACCGGTCGACTGAACGACCAGTCGCCATGATGTGTACTAACCACCAGGGGGCGGACATTCAACACAGGAGCTGCCCCTTGGTGGTCAGTGCACTCCCACAACCAACCTCCTGAGGCCCGCCAACCTCCCTCACTCCCTTCTCCTGGCCCGCCAACCTCCCATTCGGCCCCAATCGCTGGCCAGGTCCAGGGACCCCACCTGTGCAATAATTCATGCACCAGGCCTCTAGTATTTCTTATAGTAAGGGTGGTATGGGTGGTGCAGTCACTGGTGGCCATTACTGTTAGTATTATTACCACTGTTACTGCTTCTAATGACCTTCTCTAAGAACTGCCTGAGGAAAGGCCCACTCCTTGCTCACACAGAGCTTGCACTTGACTAGCGGTGGAAAACCATAAAGAACTAATTATACCATAGGCAGCATAATTTTAGGTCAATAATGAAAGTATAAAGAAAACATTGTGAGATTAGAAAATGGGTAAATTTGGACTACATGAAGACATCAGAAAAAGCTTCATGAGGAGGAGTCTGTGCTGGGCCTTTGGAAATGAGCAGGACCTTACTAGGTAAAGAGGAAAGGGGCTGATTTTCATGACCAGACCCCAGCCTGCTCTTTCTGTAACCTGTGTGCTTGTAATGGTTTCTACCGCATTCTCCCTCCTCTCTATGAAAATGATATGCTATTGTCTGTGGGGGAGACACTCTCTATGACTGTATTTGTGTGTAACTCCTGTGTGGAAGGTACATGGAAGGTCATATGGTGATAAGGCACTACTGCGTTATGTTCTGTTCGTAAAGGTCAGAATCCTACTGGATTTGAGTGAGAACCGGATGTCTTGAAAGGAGTATCTCAGGCTGGACAGCCAGAAGCCAGAGAGTTAAGTCCAGGTGAGCTGCGGGATGTCCCTCTTGGCCTGACCCGTGAAGTGAGCCAGACAGTGGAAGGGTGGTTCCCTTTGGAATGCAGCGGCACTGTCCCCACAGAGATAGATTGGCCGTGGGGAGTTAGGAAACCCAGGCGACGTAGAGTTGAGGGGTCCTTTGGTGCTCTGGATGAGCTGGCCCTCAATGTGAGTCAGCGGTACTTTGTAGGGCCAAGCACACCTGGGTTTGAATTCCAGTGGGGTCATTTACCAACAGTTGATCTTGGGCAAGTTACTAAATCCTCTGAGTCTCATTGCACCACTTATAAAGCATGAATGATAAAATCTTTATATGATTGATGTGAAGATACGGTGAAATAGCTCCTAGACATGGGAAGCTCCTAGACACAGAGTCATAGAGTGTCAGTGCCCATTTCTCCTTCCCTTGCCTGTTTTCTCCATTTGCTGTGCCCCTGCCAGCTTTGTGCTTTAATCCAGAATAAAGACTTAAGTATTCCAGTCAGTATCAGCTAAGCTAAGAGACACTAAGAAAAGAGTTTTTAGCCAGGAATGACTCAGAATATTAAAGGGAGAGCACGCATTCCTGGGGGTCAGCCTGGGGTGGCTATGGTAACCAAAAGGAGAGAGCCCCAAAGAGATTAAACACTGGTAAAGGGGGAGGGAGGTGAGGGAGAATCATACCCTGAGCAGCCAACCTTGCTCACTAGGAAACTGCCCTGCCAGTGCAAAATGTTAATGGCTCTGCGTTTTACTAGCAGAGGGCATACATACTGTATCTTATGTAAAATGAAGTAAATATGCAGCTTCTCCTAATGGCATTTTGAAATGAAAATGTTTGCCCCCCATGAATATTATATTTTCATTTAGCCCCTCCTCCATGTCTACTATGTAAAACAAACAAACAAAATCAGAAGAGAAAAAAAATACGCCTGGCTATGTGGTTGCTTTCATTACAGTGAATCGGTCTGCTTCTGTGCGATTGAGATGCAATCCGTTTCTGCTACACCTCTCATTTACTCCCAGGAAACAGTCCCAGTTGTCTAAAGAGTCAACACCTTCTGACAGGCACCATCTGGCCAGCCATTCATTGCCTCCCACAATGCCGCTCATGAATTTGCCGCTACCCATGACCAGTGACACTGTGGAGAGCTGATGTAGCTTAAAGCAATATTGTTTTCCTGTTTGGGTCACCCAGGGATCACCAAGCATGAGTTCTATAGGCAATGTCCTACCTGGATTTAATACTTCAGGACATTTTGGAAATTTAAAGTTGAGGATTATAAATAGCAAAAGAATAAAGGTTTTAAGTTGTAAGTGAATCATAAATTATGAAATATTTTTTGCTTGGTTTGAGGATGGAAAACAATGTAGAAAAGTACCCCTTGGGAATACGTTTTTTGAGTGGTAACTAACAAACGGAGATACATGATCTAGATTTATTTATTGGGTTACATCTGAAAATCCCTTCTGCTTTTTTGCTGTATTAATTACTTTTATTATTTAATCAGTTTCTCTTGTTTCATATCCCTATACCCAAAAGTCACATGGACTAGTAGAAAGAAGAGAGAATCTGAAGACAATGCAAGAATGTAAGTAACAACTTGTACTATTTCTATTTACATGACCTTGTACTGTAGCTTCTGAATATTTCTTTTCCTTGGTTTTATAATTGACAATGGGACAAAAGTCCCAAACCAACTCTCCCAATCTCACATAGTTGCTAAAAGGTACTGTTTCTATAAATGTCAGATAAAATAATGCATGTGAAAAAGTATATAGTTCTTCATTGAGCATGTACTTTGAGTTATGCAATATTATACCAAAATATAAAGTATTGAACTTGCTCATAAGGAGCTTGCAGTCCAGTGGAGAGATGGATGCAAAAATAAAATCTATGACAAACCATTATGATTCCTAAAATCAAGGTCTGAGGAACCATGATAACACTAGAGGAGCCCAACAGAGGAGGCAGGGTATTTTGGGCAGAGGGACCAGCATGTGGAAAAACAGAGGTGAGAGGCAGAGAAAAGGCAAGACCTGACATAATAAGAGTAATTCACTGCAACTGGGAAACTGTGGCAAGAAGAGGTTAAGCAACTTGGCTAAGGTCACATAGCTGATAAGAAGCAAATCATCCAATCTTCTGTCTTCTTTATTAAGATCAAACTGCCTACCTACAGTTGGGAACAGCATTTATTCAGCTGATTTTGTGCAAACTCTGTATACATGACCAGTTTTTGTTTGCTATGGAAAGCCATGTGGGCAATGGAAAGTGTTGCAGAGTTTTAAACAGGAGACAGAGATGACTAGAAACTCCATGAAAGACTCTGTCAGGGGAGGTGGGAGGAATGATAGAGCAGACTGAGCCCAGATATCGGAAGCTCACTCGGGAGTCTACAGGAATAGACTCATGCTGGAGATGATGAGAAAAAACTAGAATAGCAACAGTGAAGGTGAAGAGGAGCTGAACCATCAGAAAAATGAAGTGTGGAATATCAAGGCTTGTGGGCATCAGAGTTAAATTAATTCAAAAGATCAGATAAATGTTCCAATCTGTTTCAGGTTCATTTTTTCCCCCTTCAAGTTTTCCTAAAAATAAGGCCTTCTTCCCCATTTTGTGAGTTATTTGACCCAATGTGAGTCTTGGAAGGATTCTTCTGAAATATTTCTGATGCCAAAAATGTTCCCAATAGCATCACATTTCTAGAGTAATTCTTCCAAACTTTGAGCCCCGTGAAGGCAGAAACCAGCCCTACTTGCCAACCCTGTTGTATCCCTAGTACATGTTTGTCACAGAATTGATGGTCAATAACAACTTGCTGAATGTATTGACTGATGGTAAGTTATGCAGTGCCATGCACACAAGGTGCCCTGAGAGGTCAGAAAATAGATCTAGATAGTAAAGTAAATAAGGTCCATCAATGTAAGCAAATTCAGTAATGGTAATAACAATAATAATAATAACAATAATAATGGAAAACATTTGTTGCATTCTTGTTAGTACCACACACTGTGATAAATGCACTTTGCAATATCTGATTTAATTCTTATAACAACCCTTTGTGGGTGCTGTTTTTATTCTCATTTTTCAGATGAGGAAAATGGACCTTAGAAATTATACATCCTGGGTTATTATTTAGGGGCAAAAACCCACATTCTAAATTATGCTGGATTTAATGCCCCACTGAATAAAGAAAGTTCTGTGAACGGTGACTATTTAAATAGGTTAATTCTTTCTTTTATCCTTACATTTTTATGACTTTTATACCTGGATTATTCCACATCACTTCTCACTACATGAACCTAGATTTTACAGGCATAGATGCTATGTAGTCATGGTGTTGAAGTGAATGGGCTGAGCAGTTAGTATATGGCGTGAGATACCAATACATTTAACATAGACCTATGAGCATCTTTTCCTTTCTTTGTGAATTATCTCCTTCCTAATGAATTTATTCATTATTCATTACAAACAGGGTACTATGGCAAAAGCAAACCTCATATACATATAGCAGGGCAGATAAAATGTTTGCTCAGCTTTTTGGTCTCTGAGGCATAGCTGTATGTATCATGTATCTTCCACTGTGAGCTAGTGTTTGAATAGGGCTCTACTTTTATTTTTAATCCTCACCCAAGAAGGATATTTTTTCCATTGATTTGATTCCTTCTCCCCCCTCCCCCCCCAAACAAAACAAAACAAAACCCTAGAGGACATTTTTCCATTGATTTATTATTATTATTTTTTAGGGAGAGCAAAAAGGACGGAGGGAGGGAGAGAGAGACATGGGTTGGTTGCCTCCCTCATGTGCCACTGCGCCACACCAGCCAGGACTTTCCATTGATTTTTTTTTTTTTTGAGAGAGAGAGAGAGAGAGAGAGAGAGAGAGAGGGAGAGAGAGATTGACATGAGAAAGACACATGGATTGGCCTTGCACTTTGACGTGGGGAAGTATGTGCCCTTGACCAGTAATCTAAGCCAGGACCCTTTGGTCCTCAGGCTGGCCCACACTCTAACCACTGAGAAACCGGCCAGGGCTGAATATGGCTCTACTTTTTAAAGGTTAAAACTGCAATACAGGTTTCCCTCACTATCCAAAATAGTGGTCCTATGAAACCTTTCGTAAACTGAAATGGCAGGAAGCAAAGAAGCAATTACCTTTGGACATACCTTGCTAATGTGCAGAATAAATGGAGATGAAGCACGGATGCCCAAAGACACAATTCAAAGCTATGGTGGCTGGATGCTGAGGTGTTGAGTGTGGTCCCTGGGAAGGAGTGTGGCGGTGTGGCTCTCTCCGCTGGGGTGAGAGCTGCCTCCACAACAGCGCACTGCAAGACAAATGCTGAATGGTACTTTAGCTTTGTGTCTATTTTTAGTAAGAGTGAAAATCCTGTCGGATTTCTTTGGCTTGGCAAAACCAGGCACTAATATAGTCTTTTGACTTTTCATTTTAATATTTTAATAAATCTACTTTTCTGTAGGTTTTTAATATTTATAAATTAAGAATTGGGGAGGGGATATGATATTTCAAACCAACATCATTAGACAATAGAATCTCCTAATGTAGGCCTTTTGTAAAAGCAAAGTGGCATATGAGAATTATTTACAAGGCAGGGGATACCTGTATACATTAATAGCCGATTTCGGTAATATGCTCCAATTTCACTAATCCTATGGCTAGGCTTTAAAAAATAAAGGAGAAACTTTTTACAATAACTCGCACTCAGAATTCAAGATGTCTCTTATTTGTGATATCAATTCCCCTTGTGCCTTGGACTTTTTTTTTTATTTCATCTCCAAAATTACACTGAAAACATCTGCTAAGGCCTTATTTAAACAGCTAGTTAATGCTTTATAAAGCTCAGAGGTGCGTCCATCTGTTCCAGGAGCATTCTCTTTTCTCAAGAGCTCTATCATATTTTCTACCTGTCTGACAGCTGGTTTTTCCTCAAAACTCTTAATTTCTATTTATGAATGGTCAATAGTAGAGAATCTTATATTAAAGTTTAGAACTGATTTTTCTTCCTCTTGCTTGGTTAAGATCAAGTTATTTTCTTCTTTTTTTAAATATATGTTTTTATTGATTTCAGAGAGAAGAAGGGAGAGGGATAGAGAGATAGAAACATCAATGATGAGAGAGAATCATGGATCGGCTGCTTCCTGGACGCCCCCACTGGGGATCAAGCCTGCAACCTGAGCATGTACCCTGACCGGGAATTGAATTGTGACCTCCTGGTTCATAAGTTGACGCTCAACCACTGAGCCACGCCGGCTGGGCAAGTTATTTCCTTCTTTTTCAAGTCTTACTTTAATCTTTCACATTTGTTTTAGTTTCCAGAGCCAAGATGTCTTTCCTCTCATCGTCATAACCAAAGAGAAGTCAGGATAGAGTTCTGATGGATTTAATCTCCAGCATCTTGCTCCTTGAGCCCCTCCAGGCTCCACCGCAGTGTATAGGACCCAGTGCAAATGCTCACATCTGCTCCTCAGGAACGTTTATGTGCCCCTTACTAGAGCATGCAGGCTGATTGTGGTACCACCTCAATCTCCCCTCTTCGGACTGTTTCATCTTTCTCCTTGATGAGGAGGAACCAATCCTCTGCATTTCCTGAATGAGCAAAACCCATTTCCAGATAATCAACTGGTCCTATGGAAGCCCCTGTTGAGCCTGAGATGCCAGAGGAGGCTCTTTCTTCCCCTCCACCCCTTTTTTTGGGTGGGCACACTCAAGGCATAACAACTGCTGTGCCCACATAATCACTTCACTATTTCTCTTTCCATCCCCTATGTCCATTCTTTTGAATTTTCAAAATAAGTAAAAGGGCTCAGGAGTTACATAATCAATTCTGAGATTTATTTTTTTTGTAAACTGTGCATGTGGGGATCTGTTTTATATTATGTTGGGTATCTGAGCCCTAGTGCATTGGCACCTCACTTGAAAGAGAGATACGATGAGTTCTGATCTAACTTCAGTTACACTTTCCTCATTGCATAATGTTACATGACGGCAATTCAGATGTAGTCACGTGCATTCTGCCCTTATTACAGAAAATCCGATGCCATCCTGCAGATATTTATTCCTTACAAAGATTAATATACCCCAATGGCTGTTTGTTGTTTGTTTGTTTGTTCATTTGTTCTGGGGGAGTGCCCACCAAGATCTAACAACCATCTCATTCTTCCACATGGTCCTGTTACCCAAGTCCCTCGCATTGCCTTTCCTGAGGAGCTACCCAGGACTCCGGAATACTCTTTGTCCCACATGCCCATTCGTGTTTTTTTCTAATCATAAGAAGGTTCTTGTTGTGTCATTGCTATAGTTGTTTTCATCTGTGAGGAAACTAAGAATTAAATTCACATTTACACTGATTTCTTTTTTTCTGATGTGAGAATTCCAATTCCCTCAACTTCCTCTATATTTGTCATGTATTGCTCTCCTGATTTTCTTGCATATTCTCTAAGAGGTAGCTACACACTTAGTCTTCTTTCTTTTGCCCTCTTAACTGAAGAGGCTGTTGGAAGGAGGAGGTACCTCACACATTTCACACTGACTCAAACCTTAGCGAAGTTTAGTTTTGGCTGAACTTGGGAACTTAAGAAAAGGCTTATCTCACTCAAGATTGCCTGAGAACCAGTTATTCCTTCTCAAAATAGAGCTCTTGAGTCTCAGAAACTAAGCATAGTTTTCCATTTGGTTCTCAACCAAAGAAAATACTGTCAGTTCCAGTGAGTCAAATGTAAGACTCTCTGTGCAAGTCCATTAAAAGAAAAATCACCAACTGATGACAGTAGACAAACACATAGTGAAAAAAAAAAGTGTGTTGTTACTTCACATTGAAGTAGGCATGGCTATTTTTGTTTATCACAAAGAAATTAAAAACAAAATGACTCCCCCTACTGTTGTATGCACATACACAATGGGAGCTCTATTTCTTCATAAGCTGGTATGCCGAGAGAGCCAGTTGAAAAGGAAGGGCTAGTAAGAGAACTTGAACATTATGCCGACACTTCCTGTCCTCTGGGACGTTCTTGCTCAGTGGATTGGAAATTGTGTAGTTGTTTCTGCTTCTGATGATCCCTGCAATTTTAGGCAGGTGTTTCTTCATGGCCCCATTATTTCACTATGAAGTGAATGGGACCCGCAGGACTGTTGGAGAGTTTGTGAGTGAAATGGAGATATTGTTGAGCAAGGTGTCTGCTAGAAGTGAAGCAAGTCTACGTTTCATGTTTTTAAAAGGAGGCCCATGGATGGCCATCTCTAGAGAGAACGGTGGTGGCGATACATGGTTTTCTTGATCATCCTCTTTTGTTGACCTTCGGAGCTTTATGTTCTTTTGGTTCTCAGTCAGCTCTGAGACTTATTTTCACTTTTCCTCTCAGTTAAAGAACCAGCGGAGGGCAATCTCCTCCGAATGTTAGCCAATACCAACATTGGATAGCCCTCTAAATAGCATTCAAGTTTTATTGTCAGCTCTTGCTAAAGAGCTAAGTCCAAAGATGGGAATTTCCAGTGATAGAATTTCAGTTCCAAGTGAAAAGGGAATCATTTCCCATTGTCTCAAACTCATAGTTGACCACTTACTCCATCCACTATTAAGGAAGTCTCAGATCCAAGAATATATTGCAAGATGGTAATGATTTCACAGGCAAGCACTGGCAAACTCTATAATAACCCTGTTGTCAAAATTAGAAACAGAGCTTCTAATTTGCTTCATGGGTTCGTGGGTCATCCTGGCTGGAATCTTTCCTGGAGATCCTTTAGAGTTTTACTTTATGTCTATTTTCCTGGCAAGGCATGATGTACATTTCCTACTGCCTCTGGAGCTCTGGAGCATCTGGAACGTTTTCCTCTCCCTTCACAAATTGCTTTGAAGAAACTTAGCAGCAGTACCCAGGACATTTATTTTCCTGCAAAGCAGCTGGGAATGGATAAGAGCAAAATGAACTTTCTCACATTTTCCAGTGAATCAAGTATTTCCATTTCACTTCTCCTTGCACTTTGAGCCACCATTTCTCCTATGAGATTTTTATAATACCAAATGCAAGGCACAATACCAAAGTTCATTATGCGTAAAAATATATATTACAAAATTACCCCTAACTTTGAGAATCATTAAGGCTTTTCCCATTATGTAGTAACTTTGTCTTATCTTCTTTTTGTAACCCCACCTTTATCAATCCCCACCTTCTCTTCTCAGCTCCACAACCCAGAGCAGTCACCTCCTAGCATCTCTTACTCTCACTATCAAATACCTGGCACTTGATCATGTACTGGTCTATGTTAAGTTTGTGTTGTTACCTTCCTCACCATTTTACGTTGCATTGATTATGCATTGTAACTTCATGACATTTCAACAGGGATTTATTCTTCTGGTCAAACAAAAGTCTAACAACTATGGTACTTCAATCCTCTACTTGATTATAAACATTGGGCCAATCCCATATATGCATGCAGGTTCTTGTGGTTAGTTTCTTCAGCATCCCCAACAATCACTCATTAATGTTAACAAAGCAAGACATGGTTGCAGAAAAAGAGGATCTGGGGTACATCCAGCATACCGACACTGATCACATGCTTACTGGTACCCAATGTGGATATGGGTCACAGGTGGACTACAACATGGCCTCATGGTGACCATTGTTTGGGACCTGATAGAGGATAACTGCAAACAGCAATATCAGAATAAATATTTTAAGGCCTCCTGGAGTATACTTTAAAATAATAAAGTATATAAATATTGAATGCTAGTCATAAACAATTAGAAATATCCAATTAAAAACAGTAGCATTATCTTTTAAAAAGAGTTCATAAATAAATCACTTCTCCTTGCTCAAGTCCAAATTTACATGGACACATGTATAAATGAAAAACCAGTTATACTTTATTGTTTAGCTCCATATATAAATGTAAAGTGATGACTGCAATAAGAAAAATTACACATCATCTATTATTCATTGTCCACAGAGGATAAGGAATCTGTGTTACCCTCTATCATTCTCAACTTAATATTTAGTTCTCTTACTAGTAAATATCATCATAAGATTTTTTTTATAATATCAAAAAGTGAGTCCAGAAAATTATTCATTGTATATCAAGAATGTGTTAGGCATTCTATTATATAATTTTAACTCTCATTTTATCTTTGAAACCATAGTCTGAAAGTAGGTAGTTACTGTTATTATTTTTAGAAGAGAAAAGCAAAGTCCAGAGAGGCTAAATAATTTATCTATAGCTACACTTAGGAATACTGGGACTAGGGTTCAGTGCCAGTTCTGTAAACTCCAGAATTTCCCATTACACCAAAATACAAAAACAGAAAACATTTTGGGAAATCACAAGTTTGCATAATTGTCAGACTTAACAAAGACATTTCTAAGGTACAAAATATTCATTAATGAAAGCATTAATATTTAGTTAAATAAACAAATTGACATGTCTGTAACAGGTTATTTTTCTAAGCCTTGATGAACATTTACTGGTCTGGTATTTTATATCCTTTTCTCTCCACTTTCCTACCCATCCCCTTTGCCCCACCAAAGCTATATAAACCTGCCCAATTTTCTATTCATGTTTGTCCCACTGAGAACCTCAGTAATCCTGGACCTGCTCCCCACATGCCTATGGATCTGTTTTACATGAAAGATATAGTTCTTAAACATAGAACAGATTTATTCTGTGAAAAAAAACTGAACTGGGGAGATTGCAGACTCAGAGAAATCAGGCATCACCATACATGCGGGTGGGGCAGTGGGTTGGAAAAAGGTCCTGCATAGCAATGCTTAGGACATGGGGCTAGTGTCAGAGGCAGAGAGCCCAGGGCTCAGAAGAATCCTATGCTTGACTTAATGCTCTGCTACTGCCATCTTGAAATTCTTAATAATTTTTTCTTTGAACTTGTGTTTTGTAAGTGAAGTTCAATGGGATGATGGGACATGAATGTGAGCAAATGAGACACACATATGTGTATGTCCACTGTTCTTTGCTGCCCTATTCAAGAACAGGGTTTGTGATGCCCCATGAGCACACAATTCCAGTGGACCAGGTGTGTAGTAGGTTAACAAGACTCAAAGTGAGTACAAGGCAAGCATGTTAGTCTATGAGTTTCCTGAGGCACTGAAAGCCTCAAGGACCATGGTTTCTGTTCAAGTCAAAACTCTGAAATGCAGAAAAAGAGCCTTGCATTCTAAGAAATACAACCACCAAGGAGCCCTATCATGTCCTTTAAAAAATTTTTTTTTTATTGATTTTAGAGATGAAGGGAGAGGGAGAGAGAGATAGAAACATCAATGATGAAAGGGAATCATTGATTGGCTGCCTCCAGGCATGTGCCCTGACCAGAAATCTAACCATAACCTCCTGTTCATAGGTCAACGCTCAACCATTGAGCCATGTTGTTGGGCTCATGTCCTTTCTTATTCCTGTTATTTTCCAAAATTAGCAAACTGTTTATAATGAAAATGGAAACATAGAAGGAAAGAAAGGGAAACTCATAATTCTTTTTACTTTCAAGTTCTAACTTACTCATCAGTTAGAAGGTAGAGAATGTTGGTAGAATGTGTGCCTATCAGGAAGTAAAATGAAAACAATTTTTTGTATGTGCAGCATTTCCATTGCTTTGGTAAGAATGGTATATATGTGCAAGTACAAGTTATGAAACAAAACTATATAATTTCAGTGATTCTGCTTAAGAGTTAAATGTTCTTATATTTGCATTAAAATCTGGCATTGTACAATATAAAGATGGACAGTAACATTCATGCTAATAATGTAAAATTTAATTTGTTTTTACATAAAACAACTTTAAATAGCAACTAAAAAACACCATGACAAATCAGAAGATTGCAGAAAGAAAAAAAAGCTTTATAATTTAGTAACTTTAATGGCATTTTTCCTGCTTTGGGAACAAGGGGCCCACATTTACATTTGGCACTGGACCCTGCAATGTAGCCCGTCCTGGTGGGATGCCTTGCCTCTCTCCCTGAAGGCCAGTGGCCAGGAATATATCCCAGTGAGGGAGACTGGTAGTTCCTACTCTGGAGACATTGACCAGCCCCAAGAAACGACCATGGACTTAGGAGTTCATCAATGTACACTTTCCCCCAATCCACTCTAGAGAGAAACCTATGAGGGTGTGGGCCCTTCCACACACACTGGATTTCCCATTGGTGTTAGGTCCTCATTCCATGAACAGACAACTGAAGGACCAGCAAACACTGGAGGAAAGCATTCAACTGGAAGGACAGCAGCCAGGTAAACATCAGATCCCTAGGAAAAACAGAGGGAATACTTAGAACAAATTACTGAAATTCTTGTACAATCAAGCATTTGGAAAAAAAATATCAATGATTAATATGCAGAAAGCTATGCAACTCTAAAAAAAAAGTGTGGCAAAAATTGATCGTATAGAAGAAAGATCCTCAGAAGTACTACATCATCTTTTTCTTGACCTTATAAAGCTAATACTCTGTGGGGTTAAATGAAATTGTTCTATGACTGCGTTTGGAGGATTGGGTAGGAGAAGTAGAGTAGAGGAACTCATCATCTAGCATAGGAAGGAGTCACTAGATTATGTCTGACTCTGGTAAATCAGGGACTCACAGGGCAGCGTATTATGGAGGAACATGGAGATAAACTGCACAAGAAATAGACAAAGAAGGGGAGCATGGCTAGAGGGTGGGAGGGGCTGAGACAGCAAGCAGAGGACAGTTGTTTTTCTTCAAAAATGTTTTACTTCTATGTAATTTTTAAACTCTGTATATATATTGCATTGATAAATCTTTAGAGTAAAGGAAAAGAAATACCAGAAGATGAAAAGAAAAGGATGTTAGTTATCTCACAGAACTTCCGGGAAGGCTGGGTAGCTAGCTATGCTTGGTGGTTGGGCAGGAACAAATGAAGTGTCCCGGTGAGGACGATGCTGGCACCTCTGTCAAACAGTGCAGGCCCCACTGACCCTGCCTTAGTTGCTACAGTGTCACAGGGCATTATGGGTAGCGCACATTTTGCACTGTTCCCACATCTTTCTCTCATGGCTACCAGATCCTGGGTGTTGGCATCTGATTGGCTGATAGGTCATGTGTCCACAAATGACAACCATTTTGCTGAAGATGAAAAAAAAGACCTTTTCATGTAGGAATTGTCTGTTTCTAGGAAGGAGATTCAGATGTTGGACAGGGGAAAATAATGTTAAATGTACACTATGTTTATTTTTTGATGAAAGTACCGACTACTTACAAATATTTAATTTTTTCCTCTCTGTCAGTCAAATTTTTAGGGAACCTTAAGCTTTGAGGTTTTTAATATAGAGGAGGGTACTGATTGTCTATCTATCTATATACTTATCATCTATTATTTATCTCTATCATCTGTTTCTCTCTCCACCTATTATTTCCCTATCAGTGAATCTACATATCTCACACTAGGTCCAAGTATTGTCATGAGTAAAATAATGATATGACACAGCAGATACTCTGGAAAAGTGTGTGGGTATGTGTGTGTCCAGTGGCGTAATTAGAAACACAATTTCCGAAGGAAACCAGAGGACTCCACAAATAAAAAACCTACCAACAGATAAAGATCATTATGCCCACAAAAGGAAAATATGACATCCTCCGGAAGAAAACAATGCCTTCTCCCACTTTCCCCTTCACTATGAGTAAGAAGAGTGAGCATCACTTTTCCAAATAATTCCAGTAACAAAGCGCAAAGATTGGGACATGCCAGGGACTTGCCTGTAATTTCGTAGGGAATGAATGTGATATTCATTACAAGACCCTGGGGTACAGAAGAGGGCTCTGCATCAAGGAACATACAGAAGGAGAAATCAATGCAAGACCTGTCATTTTTTTCAACCAAATCACAGTTGGGAATTTGGTGACAGGAATTTCAGCTTTTATCTGCCATTTGTTGAGTTGGCTTATTAATGTAAGTTCCTATTAACTAACTCTTATCCTAGTGATATTGGGCTTTCAACGACACTAAGAGGGTTGACAGACATATTTGTTGCATATTTCATGTATTCTGAAGAGGCTTGGCATTGTGAGGAGCCAGGTTGGGAAGGGAAGGAATGGATATGCCAGCAAAATTGGTATTCTAGGAAAACAATCTGAGAAATGTGCTGCAAGGGGCTAGCCATGATGTTCTAGAACCTAGATGATGAGTGTGATTATATATATATTACATTGTATATGGGCAAACACACACACAGCAATATTGTTAATTTGAGCAAGTAAATGTTTCCAGCTTTCTTTCTCATACTAATTCCCGAAGCTGCTAGGTTTGTTGTTGCTGTAGGATTTTCATTAAACCCCTCTGAGTATACTCCTCCACCTGAATTTAAAGTAATTTGCATTTCCTCTTGTGTGAAACCTATTCACTACAGTGAGAGACCTAAGTAATTACAAATATCAGATGAAATTTTCAATTGCATTTCTTGTCTGAAAGTGGTATTCATTGAAAAATATAACTTTAGGTGAGCCTATCAAGAGTCTGTTTGCTTGAAGGACAAAACCCTTGCAGATAGCTGATGAGCTGTGCTCAGGTGAAAAAGTCAGTCTAGTGACTACATTTAATGAAGTGGATGAAGAAAAATCATTAATTCAAATTTGTGGAGAAATATGTTCATGCTGGGCAGAGAGGAAAAGAGGATTTAAACAGGTGGCCATGATATTTGGGAAAAAGCCCGATTGATTTTTAAACTGCAATTCAGAGTGAAGAACAGAATGTTGTTACTAGCAGCGTCTGGCAGGCAGCTCAGTGGAACATTTAGCCTAGCTGGAATCAGGCTTCATACCAACCCGACGAGGTTTATTTCCAAATTGGAAATCTGACGGAGATGTAGGAAGCAGTATGTGCATGGTTATAACTTGAAGCTGGCTAAGCAGTTCTTGACCATCCACTGTGTGAAGGCTCTGTAACTGTCTACAGGTTATTTGGGGGTTAGATGCCCTCCCCTGCAGGCCATCTTGTGTCCACATGGGGGCGGCCATCTTGTGCGTTGGAGCGATGGTCAATTTGCATATTACCTCTTTATTATATAGGATTATTTGTCCCTTTTGTAAAGAAATAAGCAAAATGTCTCTGGTTATGTTTGACTGGTACAGAACAGAGAGGATTTCTCTTATCTTAGAATTTTTAAATATCCCATCTGTAACTATACTTATGTGCCCCTTTTTACATGTTATGACTTTGATCTCTCTTTATCATACTTATCAAAAATTTTATGTTATTGATTCTTACTTTTATTAATATCTACTTTTATTCAATTCCTTCTACTATAAAAATACATATTGTTTCTAGGCTTAGAGTTTATTAATTAATTTTCAGCCCTCTGGATCTCTAGTATATTTTAAGTCTGTGCATATCCTTTGGGTGCTGCTTTAGCCGCACTCCATAGGTCTTGGTGTATGAGGGTCTTGTGGTTGCTCAGTTATAAACAATTTATCAAGTTAGACTTGTCTAACCTCAGAGTTCTCCCAATGACTCCAAAGATCCCATCATGCAAAAGGCCTCCGCTAGATCCTGCTGTCCCTGCTAAGAGGACACTTGGAGCCATTGCCCCTGTTGAGGGTCACTCTCCCTGCAGCATCCCTTCCCCTCCAGCTGTTTTAAAAGGAGCACCAACATCCCCTCTAATTAGGGCGGGCACTGAGGGGAGCTGGCAAATGGGTCTGTTTTGTTAGCTCTGCTGCCAATATGAGGGCTAGAGTTCTGAGAAGACCCCTTGCCAGAACAACTAGTTAAAACATGACCATGATTACCCCTAGATTTCATCAGAATATGATGAGGTGCATCATTAAGCAATGCAGGAAAGGGGGTGGACTTGTGTAAATCTATTCTACTCCCAGCAGTCAAGTGCAGTGTGAGCACGGGTGATCCTCATCTAGCTTTGTTTCAGGTGGATGCCTGCTGGCTGGCGCTTAAGACAATAATGTAGCCCTTTTGTTACCCTTTCTCTGTTCCATTTCCTTTGTAAAGTCACTTGTTCTTATCAGCATTCCTTCAGGACACACTGATTTTATGCTCCTGTATCCTCTTCTCTATGAAAAGTTGCCCTTGGAAAGGATCTGAAAACTCTAAGATCAAAATGACTGATACTTGACGTATTACCTCACCTAGACTGATACTTGTTTTATTTTTTTAAATGTATTTTATTGATTTTTTTTACAGAGAGGAAGGGAGAGAGATAGAGAGTTAGAAACATCGATGAGAGAGAAACATCAATGAGCTGCCTCCTGCACACCTCCCACTGGGCATGTGCCCGCAACCAAGGTACATGCGCTTGACCGGAATCGAACCTGGGACCCTTGAGTCTGCAGGCTGACACTCTATCCACTGAGCCAAGTCGGTTAGTGCGACTGACACTTGTTTTAAAGAGAACACAAAACCTCAAGTTGAAGGAAATCAGCATGTATTTGTAGACTTTCAGCATTAGTGGTATGAGGGACAGTTTGGAGTCAGTAGGAGATCCAGACTCTGATGAGGATGGGCCTTGGATAGTATCTTAAATATGTGAAGAGCGCTGGGAGTGGTTCTCAGCTAGGGGACACTTGCCACCAGGAGACATTTGGCACTGCCTGGAGACCTTTTGGGTTGTGGTAAGGGGCTGAGGGTGCTACTGGCATCTAGAGAGCAAAGGCCAGGGATGCTGCTAATCATCCTACAATGTGTAGGACAGCCCCTCACAACCAAGCATTAGCCAACCCACAATGCCAGTAGTTCTGAGGCTGAGGAGCCTGGTTGTAGAGTGACATATACAGCAAGTCAATAGGTTTTTGGAAACTAATTTTTAAGTGAAATCAATTTTTGATAGAAACAAGAGCTATGTTCCTAGTGCACATTTCTGGTCACAAAAACATCCCCAAATGTCTAAATGAAGACCCCCAAACACTTCTAATATTAAACATTGAAATAAATATGAGCTATACATACATTTATGAAGAGTGACTAAAAACAGATAATGAGGCCCAGCTGATGTGGCTCAGTGGTTGAGTGTCGATCTATGAACCAGGAGGTCGCAGTTCAATTCCCAGTCAGGGCACATGCCCTGGTTGTGGACTCGATCCTCAGTGTGGGGAGTGCAGGAGGCAGCTGATCAATGATACTCTCTCATCATTGATGTTTCCATATCTCTCTCCCTCTCCCTTCCTCTCTGAAATCAATGAGAATATATTAAACAACAACAACAACAACAACAGATAATGGGTTCCCAACCTGCTTATTCCAGTTCAGGGTCACAGTGGGCAGAGTCTCTCCTGGGAGCTCATGGCACCAGGCAGGACTCACTCTGGACAGGAAACCCTTCCCTGGCAGGGTGCAGTCACACTCACTCAGACGGGGCCAATGCAACCACACCAATTCACCTGACTGCACATCTTTGGGACGTGGGAGGAAACCAGAGTCCACGGAGAAAACCCACGCAGACATGAGGAGAACATGCCCACTCTCCACAGACAGGGGCCCAGGCTGTAAACCGACTTTTCTTTCTCATCAATGTTATAATGCAACTACTTGAACAAAACAATGTTATGTGAGGGAGGACTTGCTCTATTTGGTAGTGACACTGGTCCCCATGTTGGAAAGAACAGGGAATTTCAGTGTGCCAGCTGGAGACACCTTCTGTGAAAAGGGCCCCCGCTACTCAGCAATGGGGAGAGTTATTATCTTACTTCTTAGTGTACACAGATCGTCTGCTTTCCTTGAAAAATTTTTAAAAATACAGATTTTTATGTGGAATTTCTATATTTTAAAATACAGCAATGAATCCAAATGAACAAGTTTGAGAGAGCCACGCAAGAAATCACCGTGGTGGACTGGCTTCTTGGTGGCTTCTTCCAAGCTCTGAGCGGGACAGTCCTGTCCCAGCAGCGAACTTGTGTGTTGTAAATCCAGGGCTGCAAGGTCCCTGGGAAAGGTTCTGGTCATCATCCTCCTGTCTGCAAAGAGCATGACTGGACTCCTGAGCTGGAGCCAAGGAGAGGTCTGGTTCAGCTCTGTGTGGGGTTGAATTATTGACGCTCAAAAATTGCTCTCTAACTATTTAATATAGTTTCCCCAGAACAATTTTACCCTTTCCTATTGTAAAAGTCTCTTGGGCTCCATATACACATTTCAGATCCTGGACTTTTCTCTTACTAATTCAAATATCTACCTGACAGAGTTGTTGAACAGAATAAATAATATAACATACATGAAAGTTCACAATGTAGAGTTGACTGGCCCTGAAAGAAATGTGAGTTGACCCTGAATACAAAGACAATTCTTGGCTTTTTGAATGGGAGTGTAGGTATTTTTTTTTTAACTGGATATAATTAGTGACCAGCTCCTGGGATAATGAGCTGAGTTCACTTGCTTGAATTTGGAGGGTAAACACATGCTCTTTGTGTCTGGGAGGTATGCTTGAGAGTTCCTTTGTCTCTCCCTGCTTTGGGGGAAAGCAAATTTGGCATGGCCTTTGAATGTCTGCCTCCCCCACACTTTTTTAGTATGGAAGCTTTGTAAATCTGCCCTGTGAAAAACAAGTACCATCTTCATACCTGCTGAAACCTAATTCTCATCCAGGGACTATGTAATGAACAAAGAGGGTGGTAATACCAACGGGGCAGACAGCCCAGCCCACGCAGGTACACTGGCATGGCTGAGCCCGGGAGGGAGGCTGTTTGTATGGAGCCCTTTTTCCGGTGACTCTTTCACCTCCCCCAGCCCAGCCTGAGCCATGAGAAGAAGCGTGTTGTCAATGAGACAGGCCAATTTCACCTGTCTTACACAATAGTGCATTACAGACTTTCCAAGAAGGCGCCATTCAGGGTGAATCACCAAATTCAGGATGAAAAGGTTTTGATTTGCAAAAGCGCTCAAGCATTTCCCTTAGAGCTGGAGATGGCAGGGCAGGAACCGAGGTGCATGCAGCTGCTTCACCTTTGGGCCAGGTGCGCTGGCAAGCTTTCTGCGGTGGAGCAGGGCTAATGCACCCAGCAATCACAGGCGCCTTTGTCACACCCTGGGTGCCAGGGCCCGTGAATGCCTTATTTAAAGCAGAAGAGAAAGACAAAGTGCTGGTGACGGTGGGGTACAGATCCGTGAAAAATGGAGTCAAAGCATGAACTGCAAGTTAATAGTAACTAAAGTTAATTTAAAATGTTCAGGTCTTCAATTGAATTTTATCAACACAGGTTAAAAGGGGATAAGAGGGAATGCCAGGTTGAGGCTTGCAACATTTAAGATGATTTCAACTACAAATACAGAAAATCTATCTAACATGATTTAAACCTTTACTCTTCAAAGTTTGGTCTCAGAACTAGCAGCATCACCATCGCCTGGAAGCGTCAGAATTGCAGAATCCACAGCCCTAGCCCAGACCTTCTGAATTAGTATCTGCAACTTTAATAAGACACACAGGTTACTTGTACACACATTATAGTTTGAGAAGCACAGCCTTAAACAAGAACTTGTTTTCCTTAATCTCAGATAACAAGTCATCTAGAAATAAGTGGTCCCATGGTTGGTTAACTCAGTGACTCAGTAATATCAAGAAGGACCTGGGTGTTTTCCATTTTTCTGCTCTGCTTCACCTGGTGTGCTTACGTTATACTTCGCCTGTGGTCACAAGATGGCTGCAGAAGCTCCAGCCGGCACCTTGCACAGCTGAGTGAAAGGGTCAGAAAACGGAAGCATCTTCTCACCTAGGCCTTTTCAACAGCAAAGAAACATTTTGCAGAAACCTCTTAGCTTCCAATTGTCCAGAATTGCAATCACTTGCCCATTCCTAAGCCAGTCACTGGCAAGGATATTAGAATAATGATAACTGGCTAAGGCTGGTGAACATTGAAGCCCTAGGATCAGGTAGGGAGGGGCCTGGACTCCCTTGAAGAACATGCATGTGAACATGTGAAAACATGGATTTCTGTAACTTGAAAGAAATAAGAGTGGGTAGGAGAGATAGCTGGTGGGAAAGGCAGCCGTGTGTGCTGCAAGAATTCTTTTGAGGCTGTTCTTGGGACATTAGGAATTTCCTCTTGAATGTTTGTTTGAGAGTTTTAAAAAGAACTGTTGCTGAGGTTTTCCTCTGTGACTGATCCAAGAGATATTGTCCTAGTGACATACATATGCAGCTTGGAAAATTTGTGCCACAGGAAATTCCTGATGATGGAATAGTGCAATCATAATATTTTAGGACTAGACTAGGAGAGACTTTTTCAGATATTTAGCATAGTGCCCTTGATCTATTGATAAGCAAAGGGTCCAAATAATCTGTACATTGATCAGTTATGTTGGGACTGGAGTATAGTCTATCTTTATAGGCTATCATCCTGATGGAGGTTGTTCATCATTTTAGTTTGACATCTAAAATTTGAAGAAGTAGATCATTTTACCTTTTTGGGGAACATGAATGATATGTAGAATAAATCACAAAGAGGCCATTTTAAGACCATCTAAGAGAAATAGGATTCAAATGAGCAGGTCTTAGGATCCCAGATGCCACTAAACCATGGGACCCACAATGTCAAGGCTCTATCTGATGCAGCCTGTAGGTACTTGACAAGTGTTTGTGAAACAATTAACAGAGTGCATAAATGACTTAAGTGAAGAGAACTGTCATGTGACCTACCTTTACTGGAAACATTCTTATTTGGTATACATTATTTTCATTGACTTACTCTGAATGAATGGGATAGAACCAATGGATATAGAGTTTATATTTTCTTTTCATACTCTTATTTCCAAGATGCTAAGAGAAAAAAAAGGCAAATACAATATTAGACTGCATTAACAAACGGATAATATTTTGGTCAAGTAACTGTCTTCACACTGTCCTTTGTGTTGCTTCTGACTACATTGGGAATGTTTTATTATTTCCTAGCACCATGTTTTAAGGGGAATATTAAGGTCCCAGTGATGGCAATGATAATAATTTTAAAAATTATATTAAATACTTTAATTTTTTATTAAATTATTACAAAAGTACTGTGGGGTAGATATGTCAAAAATGTGAAAATAGGAGCTCAGAGAAATGAATTAACCTAAGAACAGTGGCTGAACAGTGGAACTGAGATTTGAACCATGTGACTCTGAATAATAGCTAATCTAGTTAAGCATTTATTATATGCGAGGCATTGTTCTCAGTGTATTATTTCATTGATACTTACAAAAAGCCTACGAAGTGGGAAATTTTACAGGCAAGGAAACCAGTGCTTAGAGAGGTTGAGTAACCTACCTGTATCTTCACAAGTATCCTTGTTAGCCCTGGGCATGAATCTGACCTTAGAGCTCCAGGTTTCATCACCATGGTACTGCATGTGATTGGTGGAGCACAATATTATATCCTGTGTTGCTCAAGAGAACAGAATTAGACTTTAGAAGAACTTCTAAGAATTTGTCTATGCCAACAATAGACTTGTCTGTATCAGCTACAAGGAAGCTGGCGAGCGGCAATGAACATCACAGTCAAGGAGGTGTAGCTGAATTTACTGCATATAACTAGAGGTAGGAGTGGGTCTTTTAAAAGTCCCAAGAATAGGGCTCCGTGCATAGCCTACATCTTTTTCTAGGCAATTGCATTTTCAGTACTGGGTCACTCACTTGATTAGAAATGTATATTTTGCAAAGGAAAGGCATAGCACTGGGTTGGGGAAACTTTTATTTCCCGAGGGCCACTTGGATATTTGTAGCATCATTCGAGGGCCATACAAAATTATCAACTTAAAAATTAGCCTGATATATTAGGTCAAACGTTTAATTAACTCACCCCTAATGCCTTGGCAGGGCCAGGCAAGTTATTTCCTGGGCCTTATGTGGCCCGCAGGCCAAACATTCACCACCCCTGGTCTAGAGAAAGAAAAAGAAAAATTCATTTTTATGCCCTTTGCTCTCCGACACTCCTACCCCACCTCTAACTGTTTTACACAGACCCATAACTTGCAATTTACTGTTGATGACATTCTTTTTCACATCTGGACAGGTCAGTTTCCAAACTTTCCCTTTTAAATAGAGTTGGGCCAGTGTTTAGGTATATTCACCACCTCCCTCACACACCAACGTTTATAATGGAAATGCTTGTGTTGTAAAGTTGAGAGCAACAGTTGAAGCTTGGGTAACACATTACTACAGAAAGTAGTTGCTTAATCTGCAAAGTTAAAATTATAGTCAATGTTAGCTCTGATCAGCTTTGAGAAATGTGTACACATTTAATGTTTGCCCAGAGAAGCATTTTCAAATGTCTTGGTCCGGTTTGGTTCCATTCTGGGGAGAAAGATACTTTGGCAACTTGAAACTTGACTCAGTGAAGTAATCCTCTCTTTAAAACAGTGGACAGGGGCTCCAAAGGCAAGCTTCTCCGGCTAATCCTGAGCACTTCCTCTCTTGTCACTCTCACCTCCTATTCACCCTTTTTTCTCCTACACTCGCCTTCCTTCTGTTGTCTCTCTCTTCACTTTGAAAACCACTGGTTTCAAAATGCACCTGTAGCTATTAATTTTGCATGTATCTGATTTTATGGGTTTGTGAAGCTCCTAAAATTAAAGTAATTTTAAATGGTTTTAATTACTAATGCTTTGGGCCATTACCTTTAGCAAAGTCAGCAAAATAATGAGGGTTACCTTAGTTTGTCTCTTTGAGGAATGTACTCTTTTGGGCTCTAACTTAACAAGAGCAACGTTCTAACTGGAAAAATAAATAATGAGTATAAAACCATTGCTATATTAGGATGTATGAATTTTTTTCTCTTTCAAAAACAGCCACCTTTGATTTCAGGCATGGAATTTAAAATGTGCACAAAATGATTTTTGTTTGTCAGTAAAATCTCATATTTTTCAAAGGTAGAGAGGGTCTAAGTGGCAATATTATGTTATGTAAGTGCTGAAACAGAGGATAAATTATGACCAGAGGGTTTGATTTGTATTCTTAGCCCCACAGAGTACTTTGTATATAACATTAGAGAAATGGGGTCACTTCTCAATAGTGTCCTCTTGTAACAATAAAGGTAATCAACTCCTAGTTGAAAAGTGAAGGACTAATGAGATAATGTTTGAAATGGATTTTAAGTTTCTACCTATAGTGGTTGAAGGTAAAAAAAGAAAATCCAAAAAACAAAACAAAACACAAAACACCTCACGACAATGTCTGTGACTGTTTCCATCCCAGGAGAGAAGGCTATTCACGTTGTTCCCAGTGGAATGTTCTGTTCAATTGGGCCATCACTTGAGTGGTTTGATAATAATAAGCTTAGATTGCCTGCAGATACAAATGGGAAAGGTTGATTAAGTCATTGAGTCCCTTGACAATTTTGCAAACCAAGGGATTTCTATAAAGATCAGTCTTAAACTGCACAGTGCATGGACCAGTCAAATAACCAAGGTTCTGGGTTCTGCCAATTGCACGTTCTCCCAGAAAATATTGCAAAATTTTGACTTTTTTCTCTGAAAATTAATATCAAATTTCCTTTATCTAGATGTATGTTATTATGATCAATGATTCTCAAGTGGTCTCTAATACCTCTTTTATTCCCTTTAGTTGAAAATGTGCTAAAATACACCCAGGTGATAGAAACACCCAGGTGATGGTTGCCAGCTGGCGAATTCATTAGTCACTTACATTAATTGTAAGTGGCAGATATAAGAATCTTTCTAAGCAGAATATTAAATCTATATCTCAATGTCCAAATATATTAATAAAAACATAATTAGAAAGAAAACAGTTCAGAAAGAAAGAAGTAATTTTTCCTTCTAGTTTCTTTCTAGAATTTACTTCCCACTCATATTTAAAGCAGCTCCCAATAATCTTGTTTAAACCACACTGTATCTAAATGTGCAAGGTCAAGTAAAAATACAAGCAATTATTTATTAATAACAATGATATACCATGTCTGTCTAATATTTTACAGTACCCAAAGGGCTTAAATTCACTCTTCTTTATCATATCTGCTTAGTTTGTTCAAAGGGTTTAAAAATAATCTATGTAATTGTCTAATCTTCATATTAGAAGTCAACTTTTCTCTACTTAGTGATTGTTGGGTTCATCTATTTGAAATTTAAAAAGTAGATGGCATTGCCGAAACAGGTTTGGCTCATTGGATAGAGCATCAGCCTGCGACTGAAAGGTCCCAGGTTCGATTCCGGTCAAGGGCATGTACCTGGGTTGTGGGCACATCCCCGGTAGGAGATGTGCAGGAGGCAGCTGATCGATGTTTCTCTCTCATCGATGTTTCTAACTATCTCTCTCCCATCCTCTCTGTAAAAAATCAATAAAATATATTTAAAAAGTAGATGGCATCTAAGAACACTCTTGAAGCTCAGATTCCAGGGTTGTGCATAGGTACTGTTATGGGCACATGTACACACACACACACACACACACACACACACACACACAGCTTGGATAGAAGGAAAATGATCCAGCAGGAGGAAAATAGCTGAAGAATAAAACACAGCTGTGTAACAGTGGACAAGGCAAGTGACATCTCTTCTAGTTTTATGGCTGCTTCCAAAACTTGTGTTTTTCTTTGTTATATACAATTTAAGTTCCATGTGATTCTTAGAATGTTGGAATACATTTTGGAATAAAATTTCTTATTCTGATTAATCTTAAATATAGATTACTCTTTATTTTAAAATATATCTTATTGATTTTTAACAGAGAGGAAGGGAGAGAGATAGAGAGTTAGAAACATCGATCAGCTGCCTCCTGCACACCCCCTACTGGGGATGTGCCCGCAACCCAGGTACATGCCCTTGACCGGAATCGAACCTGGGACCCTTCAGTCGAAGGGGATCAAAGTGGCCCCCAGTGAAGAACACTTGTTCTATGGGGGACTGTTTGGTCCTTTTTATTAAAATATATTGTATTGATTTTTTACAGAGAGGAAGGGAGAGAGATAGAGAGTTAGAAACATCGATCAGCTGCCTCCTGCACACCCCCTACTGGGGATGTGCCCGCAACCCAGGTACATGCCCTTGACCGGAATAGAACCTGGGACCCTTCAGTCCGCAGGTTGACGCTCTATCCACTGAGCCAAACCGGTTTCGGCTAGATTACTCTTTAAAAAATAAAGCCAATAACTTGTTTTCTCAGATAAACAGGAACAATGAAATTGGCCATGGGGAATTTCAAAAAGGAAGCCAGGGTAAGGGGGATTTGCAAGGTGAAATGAAGGTATTTAATAGGGTCATAGATATATTTAGAGAAATATTTAGACAGTGCTTGTGATTGCTAAATCACAGAACTTCAGTAACCAAGAGGTCCTCACCTCATCTTTAATTTCTTTTTCTATGCATCTTGAGCAATGAAATTTATGTAAAGTCCACTGAAAATGTCTTCACAATTATTATTTTATAATTATTGTACCCTGGGTCTCTTTTTAAAAAATAAATATATTTTATTGATTTCCAAGATGAAGGGGGAGAGAGAGGGAGAGGGTGAAAGAGAGAGAGAAAAACATCAATAATGAGAGAGGATCATTGATTGGATGCTTCCTGCATGCCTCCTACTGGGGTTTGAGCCCATAATCTAGGCATATGCCCTGACTGAGAATGGAACTGTGATCTCCTGGTTCATAAGTTGACACAATACCACTGAGTCACACTGTCTGGGCTACCCTTGGTCTCTTCATTTCAGCCACACAGGCCCTTTTTACTTCCCCAAACATTTAAGATTCCTTTCTGTCTCAAGGCCTTTGCAAATGTTATACTTTGTTGAGAAATTCACCAACAACAGTACTGACCTAAAATATGTTCCGTATGCTAGAACTGTCCATATGCTGGAAATGGTTCTACAGATGTGGGGTGTGACACATGGGATTCTATCAAAATCCTTCAAGTGGGCCACTGGGACATGCTGTCAAGGAGACTGCAGAACAAGGAGATGGCATGCTATTGAGAAGGGAACCTTGGTAAAGGCTAAGCAGCCAGAGGAGGCATCCAAGGTCATGAAATGGTCATGAAAGGACAAAGAAATGATCATGGAAATAGGAATAGCAACTTAGATTAATGTTTGGCAGGACAAAGCTAATAAGTAAACAGATACTATAAGTATTGGGCACTGTGCTAAGCACAGTTTTAACAAGTAGAAAGCACTTCATAGGCTGTCCCCCATTCATTAATTCATCTATTCACTCATTTATTCTTTCATTCTATTATTCATTCTACAAATATGCATGTGTACCTAAGTGCCAGGTACTAATCACATAGAAATAAACAAACACTATCCCTGTTCTATCACAAAGCTTACATTATGAGGGAAGTGGGAGTGGGGTGAAGAGAGAGAAGAAACAAATTAAAAATCTATATATATAAAAGCCCAGTGACTGGAATGGTGAAACGACTGAAACAACTGGTGGCTATGATGCACACTGTGGTAGCCAACCAGCCTGATCTGGGCCCTGATCGCCTCCCTACTGCTGGCCCCGCTCCCAGTCAGCCCCCAACACCCCAATTGGGGGTGGAGCTGACCAGCCAACTGCCAGTGACCCCTCTCCCCTGCTGGTCTGGCCCAATGGGCCCCTATTAGGGTGGGCCAGGCGGACCTCACCCGTGCATGAATTTGTGCACTGGGTCTCTAGTAAATATATAAACTCTGTTCAAGATGGCCGTTCAAGAATGCTGTACTTGATACCTCCAACAAACACATCAAAATTAAAACTAAATTACAGAACAACATTCAGAACACCTGAAATCTAACTGAACAGAAGTTCTATAAGAATAGAAAGAAGAAGCCACAGCAAGACTGGTAAACAAAATAGACTTTAAAACGAAAGCTATAACAATAGACAAACAAGGACTCAGCACTCCACTTCTGGGTATTTATTCAAAGAAACCCAAAACATGAAATCAAAAAAGACATAACATTCACATGTTTATTGCAGCCTTATTTACAACTAGAGGCCTGGTGCACAGATTTGTGCACCCGTGGGGTCCCTCAGCATGGCCTGCAGGGATTGGGCTGAAACCAGCCGTCCAATATTGCCTGCAGCTCCTGCCTGCCACTCCTGCTCACCCTGGCCCCACTGCACCTGCTGCTGTTGCTGCTTTGTAGGCTCACTGCCGCTCCGCTGCAGTCTCCGCACATCCGTCCTAGGGTGATATCAGTGCGCCCATGACCGAGAAGCGGTCATGGTTGGCACCCAGTCAGTCCCAATGCTGATCCCGGTCCTGGTCTGGATGGGAGGGGCACACAGGGGGAGTGTCTGCAGGAGAGGCTTGCGCCACCGCAGCTGCACTCGCTAGCCATGAGCCTGGCGTCGGTGCCTATTGGTCAGGTGAGCGGCACTCCCACTGTGGAACCACACTGACCACCAGGGGGCAGCTCCTGCATTGAGTTTATGCCCCCTGGTGGTCAGTGTGCATCATAGTGACCAGTCGACTGGTCAGATAGTTGACCTGTCAAACAGTCGACTGATTGCTTAGGCTTTTATATATATAGCTAGCCAAGATATGGAAGCAACCTAAGTGTCCATAAATAGATGAATGGATAAAGAAGTGGTACAATGGAATATGATTCAGACATAAAGAGAATAAAAGTTTGCCATCTGCAGCAACACAGATGGACCTAGAGGATATTATGCTAGGTGAAATAAGTTAAACAGAGAAAGACACATGCCAGATGATTTCACTTATATGTGGAATCTAGAAAATAAAATAGACAAATATGCAGAAAAGAGGCAGACACAGATGCAGGAACCATTTTGGCAGTTGTCAGATGGGATGGGTGAATGAAATGAAGGGATTCAAAAGTGCAAATTGGTGGTTGCACAGTGATGATGGGAATGTAGTATACAACATAGATAATATAGTCAATAATATTTCATGACTATGAATGATGTCAGATGGGTGCTGGATTTGTAAGTGTGATCACTTCAGAGGTTATACAAATATCTAATCCCAGGGTTACACACCTAAAACTATTATAATATTGTACATCAACTGTAGTTTAGAAATAAAACAGTAAAAATAAATATATAATATCAGGTAGTAGTAAATGTTATGAAAAAATACACACAAAGCAAGTTAAAAGGCTAGAAAGATCAGATGGTGTGACTTAGGGTAGGGCAGGCAAGGATATCTCTCTGATTGGGGAATATTTAAATTGAGAACAGAATGAAATGAAACCTGAGATATTAGAAATTGTGCTGATTGATGAGATGATGATGATGATGATGATGATGATTTGAAGAGGATGGTCTTAATGGTACCAAGAGAGGAGAGAGTTATAAGAAGGAGAAAATGGTCAGCAGTTCAAATGCAATAGAGATGTCAAAACAAAGGACAATAAAGTATTCATTGGCTTGTTAGATGAAACAAGTAAGGAGGTTAGTGACTCTGAAGAGAATAAGTGCAGTGACTTGTTTGGAAGGAAAATAATTGCAGGTGATTAAGGAATAGGAGAGTAATAGGAAATGGATATAGGGTAGATGTTTCAAAGGAGTTTAGCAATGAGGAAAAGGATAGCTATGGGAGTATCTAGACATGAAATGATATAAAACTAGTTTTGTGGGGTTTGTCCCCCTCTACACCAGTGTTTCTCAACCTTTTGGGACCAACGATTCTTTGTTATGGAGCTGGCAAGGGGACTGCCCTGTGCATTGTAGGATGTTCAACAGCATCTCTGATTCTACCTACTACTAGGGGCCCAGTGCATGAAATTCATGCACGGGGCAGGGGTGTGTGTCCCTCAGCCCAGCCTGCACCCTCTCCAATCTGGAACCCCTAGAGGGATGGCAGTCAGACATCCCTTTCACAATCCAGGACTGCTGGCTCCCAACCACTCACCTGCCTGCCTGCCTGTCTGATTGCCCCTAACCACTTCTTCCTGCCAGCCTGATCACCCCCTAACCACTCCCCTGCCAGCCTGATCAATTCCTAACTGCTCCCCTGGTGGTCTGATTGCCCCTAACTGCCCTCCCCTGCTGGCCTGGTTGCCCCCAACTGCCCTCCTCTGTCAGCCTGGTCACCCCCAACTGCCTTCCCCTGCAGGCCTGATCACCCCCAACTGCCTTCCCTTGCAGGCCTGGTCCCTCCCAACTTCCATCCCCTGCCAGCCATCTTTGACCACATGGGGGCGGCCATCTTGTGTGTTGGAGTGATGGTCAATTTGCATATTGCATCTTTATTATATAGGATATGTCAATGTCATCTCCTTCACCCAGTTGTGAGAACCAAAATTGTCTCTAAATATTATTAAATGATCCCTGAAGACAAAATTGCCCAAGGTTGAGAATGAGTGCTCTAGACTGAGGTGGCCTGTGTATTTTTTTTAAATTTAATTTAATTTTTTAAATATATTTTATTGATTTTTTACAGAGAGGAAGGGAGAGGGATAGAGAGTTAGAAACATCGATGAGAGAGAAACATCAATCAGCTGCCTCCTGCACACTCTCTACTGGGGATGCAACCACAACCAAGGTACATGCCCTTGACTGGAATTGAACCTGGGACCCTTGAGTCCGCAAGCTGATGTTCTATCCACTGAGCCAGACCAGTTAGGGTTGGCCTGTGTGTTTTAAAATAATACAGAAAAGGTGTGGGGAGGGAGAGAGGAAAGTTATTGGAAAAAGAGTGTTTTAATGTGAGGAGCTATAGTCAGGAAGTACAATATGTTTTCCCTACCAATGATAAAAGCCAGATCTAGGAAGACTATTAGTAAATGCTTTGTTTTATGAATTTCAGAATAAATGTTGTTATTCCACATTCAGAAGGGAACATTCAAGCTGAAAATTAAAAGAAAAATTATGTTTATTATAACAATTTGAATACCTGTATGCAAACTCTCAAGGTAAAGCAATATTATTAAAACACAGAAATCTTTAGTTATCCTTCTACATATTAGTAGAATTCAGACAACTGAAGATAGTTTCAACTAGAGAGTCAATCATGTGATTCACAGATTGCTCCTTAGCCTGGGAAGTCCTTAAATTGGGATTGAAGACAGATGTTTCTGATGTGACTCATGCATTTTTACCACTTTCTCATGGGCATGGACTGAGTTTATTCCTCTCTGTTTTCTGGTGATGTCAGTGTCTTGTTTACACAGGATGAGCATGCCTAAGTCAAAACTAGCTCTAAGTCACGTGGTAGATGGTAAAAATACATAGGCAGCTTTCTCTTTAGATAGAATCTAGTTGGAAGCTCTAGGGGAATCAACTTGATTTCTGGGTTGAGTATATGAACTTTAGTTATTTGAAGATGTTCTAGAATAATAGAATTTCAGAGTTGAAAAAGATTGTCACAATTACTTTCACAAACATTTTACCATTTTGCGAGTTGCCATTTCAAGCACTGCACATTAAAAATAATCAAAAGTTGTGTTTCTTCTAGGGAGAGAACAAATGTGAATATATTCATTGGCAACTACATACATTTTCCTCTTAGACTAAAATCAAATCTTAATCTACACCTGAAAGGACAACTGGCATTTATTGAGAACCTACTACATAGAGAGAACCATTGTAGTTATTTTGAGATGTGATTTCCTTGAAGTGTTATGACACTCAGTGAACCAAGCATTATTCCCATATTCAAGCAAGAAAAGCTAGCAATCACAAACAAAATCATACTGCAAAATGCAACAATATAAAAATAGCTGTTTTATGTCCAGAGTTGATCTCTGGCCAATCTTCCCTCAGTGATTTTTACCAGTCTCGGATAAGATCTCAACTTGTTTTTAACAATAAGTACATAAATTGAGCTACTTTTGGACTGATAGGCAATTTATTTCATTCATCTAGTCTCTATCTAATAGAGTTAAGAGATGTGATTTTGGCGGCCAACTTTATATCTTATAGAGTGTGCTTCGACCTCTTCTGGAAGACCTTTCTAGCAACACACTATGGAAATGATCTATTTGAGGGTCATATCAGATGTCACTACGACACAATCTTCTCTGAGATTTGAAATAAAAACTTGGGTTTGGTCATGGGCCTCCAAATGAGGAGATCATTATAGTCTTTGAGTTCAGTAAAGTTTTTGCAAGTAAACTTATTGTGTTACAAGATTTGCTGGGATTTATTACATCCAAAAGAAAAAAAAGTCCCCAAATCATTATTTTCTTGTGACTAATTTCTATGATATGGAAGGACCCTTTCCTTGAATGGGTAGCTCTGGTTTAATTTATACATTTTCTTAACTTTCAGATAACTGTTACTATGTACTAGTTATATATGTTATATGTGTACATGTATCCATATGTGTATATATTATACATGTGTGCTTATATACCTGTATACACATATAATATATACACACACATACATACAGATATGTATGTATAATATATATACATCTACTCTCCAAACGTTTGCTTTCTTTTCATTTGGCTCTCAAGAGCCAAATAAGACACAATAACTTGCTGAGTATATTTAGCTGCAGGAAAAAGAAGATTTCTGATAAGCTTCAATTCTCCCAAACATTAAAAAGGGACACACTGGAGTGATTAAAAAGAAATCTGTGGGTGTAAGCTTCAGGAATTTCAGGGCACAAGCATCCTGTGAGTCTCCCTCTAATCCAGCATCTCACTCAACCGAACAAGGATCTCTCCCCAATGCGCCTGCAAATGAAATGATTTGGAAGACAGAGTTGTGTGGGCCAGTGGGGAGAGGTCGATGAGTGGTTCCTGTGTCTGTGAGGTGGTCAGAGAGCGAGGCAAATCCCTTCCCCCACTCCCATAGCTCCATGTGCCACTCTTCCTCTATACAAGGACAATTTGCTTTTCATGTAGTAATGAAGAACAATGTTTAACAGACAAAGGAGCTTCTAGTTTATTATTGTGCTGTCTTTGACTAGAGCTAGATGCTGGGAAAAATGGTAATTCACAGTGTGAATGCTTCTTTCCAGCAGTACGGGTTATGGCTGAACATGTACATTGTATATTGCACATGGTACAATAGTGAACACTGTGAGAATGAGGAAAGAATGAATTACGGCTCCTTTTTTGTTGTTGTTGCTGGCCAAGAAACCAGGAATTTCCTCACAATGATTTGTACTTATGTCAGTGTGTGTATGGGTGATTCCTTAGCAATATACACTGCTGGGTTCTGCTAAATGACTTTAGGTGTTAAAATTAATGTATAAAATCTACCACGATGCTCTTTGCACACCTGTGTTCTCCTGCTTTCCCCACAGTAAACTGATTCAAGGCACAGGTGGTGCCTCATTAACTTATTTCATGCAAATAAAAACATATTGCATGATTTCTTCTCCTTAACTCTATAATCACTGGAACATGATTGTGCTGATTAATGCACCAAACTTCGGGAGGCGAGAATTCAGCATCTTTTGTCAGTTCCCTTATGCAGAAGGGATTTACAGTCCATGTAAATTTGATTTTAATGAGGAGTAGTGGAATATCTCTTGCTCATGTAAGAAGTCTGTTTTCCTCCACTTTGTCTTTTTTTTTTTTATGCCATAGAACACTCCATGATATGGAATTGGCAAAAACGGAAGGCCAAATTTCCCATGCTGACGCACAATTGGAAGCCCAGAAGAGGAACCATCTCAAATAAGCATGCTTCATTGTTTTGATTCAGTGTTCAGGTACTCTTATCAATAATTTCCAGAAAATGCCATTGATTTGCTTTGGAAGCAATAGTGGAAAGATAGTGACTATGCAGCGGAATGCTCTCAGGTTCCTGAAATCATCCTGGAAAGGTCCGAGCATCCCAGCACAGCTACAAGCAGTACCATGCTGTGCTTAGGGGGGATGGCAAGCCCGATTTTAAAAGTCTTTTGTGATATTAGTTCTATGTTTTTAATTTATTGAATTAAAGCCAGGTTTATTCAATTAAAATAATACACTTCATGGTTAACTGCCATTTGCTGTTCATTTAAGCAAGCTATTGTACAGTTATGTAAATTTCATGAACAGAGACACTATGTGAGTGTCTTAATTACAAGCAAAAAGTGCCATTTAAATATGAATTAAGTTGCCAGTGTTTCCTATATTTCCCATCTTCTTAAAATCTAAGGGCTACCCAATGATCTGTACTGTGTCCTAAGCTTTTTACTTACCCTGTGGGAAAAAAAAACCATTACTAAATATTATTTTTAATAAGCTCAGAAACAAGTGAAAATGTCATTATTTCATTGATCATTAACCAGAGCAATATCTGTATAAGAGGGTGTCAATTTTTCTCAGTTGGTCACTGATAGTCATTTTTATGTTGTTACTGAAATTTCAAAAGTATTCCATCTTATACCAGGGGAAATGATTTGCTACATGTGTTATTTGCTCAAATTCACTCTATATAAGAATTCACATTTTATAAAATAGCCTCTTTCAAATCTACCCTTTTATAATGCATCTACACATTCAGTTTTCAGACTCTAACACTGGGATGTGCGTAGTTTTATCACACTTTTATCTTTGTGGGAAGAAATATTCATTTTAAATTTAGAACTGTCACTGTAGTTGCGTTTAGCAGAAGTGACTCATGACCTGACACTCGGCTGATTTCTGTGAATTAATTCCCCATGCATCTCGGACTTACTGACACTGTTTTTGTTTGTCTCTGTATTTTTGGATGGTCCCTGTGTATAAAAATGACCCAGAGACCAATCTGGCATTAATCAGGAAGGCAGGGAAGGGTTCCCAATTAGTTAATGAAAACCACAACTCAGTTCTGTGCAGTCAGTTCCCAGCTCCTATCTGGCCGGAGCCATAGGCTGCAGCCTGGGAAGATATTCCCAGCCGCCCCCCAAGGTAGCTCCACTCGCGGTTCCCCCCAGGAGTGAGAAGTTCACTATTCACTCAGTGCTTGCATCATCCTTTCCAACATGTTCCCACTGATACATTAAAGGAATTAATTGCTCATAATGATCTCACCATCTGTTAACAGAGGTTCATACCTACAGGCTGGTGGCATGCGGTGGTTCTATTCAGGGATCAATAGGCAATGCCCGGCGAGCGCTTTCCCACATTGCCTGCCTTGACGCGCTGAAAGGGGGAGGAGAGCTCGGGCCGGCCATCTGCTCCTTGTCTTTCTGTGCAAGACCTTGATGCGGTCCAGCACAGCTCTGATCTGACTCCAGTCCGATTGGAATGTGGCTGATCTGAGAGCCTCTCAAAGCTGTGAAAGTGAGTCAAAAGGAGATGCCCATTGTCCGGCATGGCTGAAAGAAAATGATCACTTTAAAATTCATAACTCCCAGGTGCCTGCCATCTATTCATGGGAAAAACCCTCTGAACTTCTCTTCATTAAAGAAAGAGAGGGGAGTCTTGCTAAAAAAGAGAGAAAAGGAAGTCGTTTGTGGGAATGTGCAGGGGATTTTCAGGCTAAACAAATGAGGAATTTGGCATTTTTCACTTGTATTAAAAGTGCTGAATTTATTTTAAAGTGGTGGGGGAGGCATGGAACGCCTGCCTAGGGCCTGTAGCAACTAACACTGAGCATTTCCATTTTCTCCAGGAGAACACAAAAGTCACCTTCCCTTTTTACTTTTATTACCTGGAGCTGAGAAAATTTTCCCATTTGATTCTGGACAACATTCTTAGTCAATTCCCATTCTTATTCCACTGGGGTGCAATTTGGATGGGTATTTAGGAAAAGATGAGAGCCTGAGAAATTCCTTAATATGGTACAGGACATCAGTGGACATAATGGAATTCAAATCTACCAGGTGTTTCTCAGGAGGAGTTTATTAGCAGGGTATCTCTTCATAGCACAGTTCTGTCTGTGCCTGAACAACAGGAGAGCAGTGAAGAAAGAGTAAGGAAATAAAAGTAAAACCTCTATGCCCAGGCAACCGAAGATCAATCGGAGTTCCAGAGCTGTGGGAACCCAGGGCTGTCGGAACAACTACTCTTCCCTACTGGTCATTGCAGGAAATTGATGTTGAATCAGAACCACATTGGAATTCAAAGAGGGTTTATAAATTAATGAATTGAGAGCCAAACAAAAGTACAAAAGTAGAGAGTACTATGTTCTGTCTCTTGAAAATCTTTTATTTTACAGACGATGACTGTAAGAGCTTAAATGCTTGGCTCAAAGTTATACATAGTCATAGAACATAGGCTGAAACTTTAACTTACTGGCAATTTTCTTTCTATACTTCATGCTGTTCCCTTAGTGGTGAGGGGCTTAAAATTATTTTTTCTCTCAGCTTTCTCTATTTAAAATATAGATTGGTATTGCCAACCTAAATCATTTAATAGTTCCTTTAAAAATTAATTCAAGGTAAATGAGTTTAGTAGAGTAGCAGAATAATTTTCAGGAATTGGTAGCATTTTTATACACCAATAATAAACTAACCAGAGAGGGAAATTAAGAAAACAATCCTATTTATTTACAATTGCATACAAATAAAATAAAATAAAAAAATAAAATAAAATACCTAGGAGTACATATAACCAAGCAAGTAAAAGACCTATGTTCAGATAATTGTAAGACAGTGAAGAAAGAAATTGAAAGAGATACAAATAAAGAGAAACATATGCCTTGCTCATGGATAGGAAGAATGAACATTGTTAAAATGTCCATACTACCCAAAGCAATCTATATAGATTCAATGTAATTCCTATCAAAACACCAATGGCATTTTTCACAGAACTAGAACAAATAATTCAAAAATGTATATGGACTCCAAAATACCTGGAATAGCCGCAGAAAGAATTAAGTTGAAAGTATCAACACTACCTGTTATCAAAATATACTACAAGGCTACAGTAATCAAAACAGCATAGTACTGGCATAAGAACAGACACATAGGTCAATGGAACAGAATAGAGAGCTCAGAAATAAGCAGGCACATATCTGGTCAATTAATATATGACAAAGGAGGCAATGGCATACAATGGAGTAAAGTCAGTCTATTCAATAAATGGTGTTGGAAAATTGTACAGATACATGCAGAAAAAAATGAAACGAGACCACCTTCTTACACCATTTACAAGAATAAAGTAGAAATGAATTAAAGACTTAAATGTAATACTTGAAACCATGAAACTCCTAGAAAAAAACATAGGCAGTAAATATTTCTCTTAGTAATTTTTTTTTCTGACATTTCTTCTTGGGCAAAGGAAACTAACTAACTAACTAAGATTACACCGAACTAAAAAGTTTTATGTAGTAAAGGCAACTATCAACAACCCGAAAAAACAACCTACTGACTAGGAGAACATACTTGCCAATGATACAACCAATGAGAGATTAATATTCAAAACTTATAAAGAACTCATACAACTCAACATCAAAAACTTAAACAATCCAATTAAAAAGTGTGCAGAGGACCTGAATAGGCAGATGACCTATAGACATATGAAAAGATGCTTAATGTCACTAATCATCAGAGAAATGCAAATTAAAGCCACAATGAGCTATCACCTCACACCTGTCAGAACGATTATCATCAATAAAAAATCAATAAACAACAAGTGTTGGCATGAATGTAGAAAAAGGGAACCCTTGTGCATATTTGGTGGGGATGCAGATTGGTACAGGAACTATGTAAAACAGTATGGAGGTTCCTCAAAAAATTAACAATGGAACTGCCTTATGATCCAACAATTCTATTTATG
>NW_006286140.1:4756067-4768892 GCF_000327345.1 Myotis davidii
AGCATCCTATATAATAAAAGCCTAATAAGCAAATTGTCCCCTCAATTGGGAGTTTGACAGGGAGTTCAACCAGGGGGTGGGGCCAGCTAGGGGAAGGGAGGTCCCGGCCAGCAGCTGGCAGCCTCTAGAGACCCTACCTTGTGCATGAATTTCATGCACTGGGCCTCTAGTTATTTATAAGAGCCAAGATGTGGACGCAGCCCAAATGCCCATCAATAGGAGAGTAGATAATGAAGAGGAGGTACATATATAAGGGGTGGGCAAAAGAAGGTTTACAGTTATTCATATGGAAAATAACACAATAATAATACAAAAATAAACTCTGTGTTTTGAGTACTCACATCTATAAGCCTACTTTTGCCTACTCCTTTACAATGAATATTACTTGACCATAAAAAAGAAGAAAATCTTACCATTTGCAACAGCATGGATAAACCTACAGGATATTATGCAAAGTGAAATACATCAAGCAGTGAAAGACAAATACCATATGTTTTCACTTGTATGTGGAATCTAAAGCATAATATAATTGAATAAACAAAATAAAAACAGACATAGATGCAGAGAACAGACTGATGGTTGCCAGAGGGGAGGGATTTGGGGGGCTGGGTAAAAAGGTAAAGGGATTAAGTGTACAAATTGGTGGTTACAAAATAGTCATGAGGATGTAAAGTATAGAATAGAGAATATAGTCAATAATATTATAACTATGTATGGTGCCAAGAAGGTACTTGAAATATTAGGGGATAACTTTGTAAAGTATATGATTATCTAACCACTATGCTATACACCTGAAACCAATACAAAATAATATTGAATGTGAATTGTAATTAAAACAAATTCTGAGCTTTTAGTAAGATTATGAAAACTAATATTCATCACTAATACATACAAAATAGAAAATTGATCAAGTAATATTATCAGACAGAAAATATTGCAGTAGAAGGCAGAACCTATTGGTGAAACCCCGTGGCAAAGTCCAGTTCTCTTGGACATAAATAACCAAATAGAGGAGGAAGAAGGAAGGGTGAGAATTGGCAGTAACCAGTGCTGAGTTCCTTGACAAGCATGAAGTCAAAAGGAGTGAGTGATGGAAAGGAGATAGAGGAATCTAGAAATAATACAGACTTCTGGAAATGAGAGAAGGTATGGCTAACAGAACAAGTGCTGTTGGTCTTTCTTACCAAACAACAGTCCACCACCTTAATAAATCCTCCCCCCAATCCCGTAGAAATTTAGATTCAATTTATTGAGAGACTTTGTTTTGCTTGACTTTTCTTTCACTGCAGTGGATGGGGACATAATTTTTTTTAATAGAATTGTGATACTGTCATATTTTTCTCATCTAAGCATTTTTTTATTAAACTCTTTCAAACTCTTAAAACACTAATGTTCAGAATTATTCTGAATTCAGTAGAGCACTGCTTTTCACCAGCTTATCCCCAAGAGCTAAGTAGGATGAAGGCAAGTGATAGTTCTAGCAGCATAGGCCAAACAATCCCCTTGTTTTTGTAGTAGATTTAAATGGAAAACGAAAAATCAAGGTCAGTTATAGATTTGTTCAGTGATCCAATTTGATTCATAAATTACTAATTATTTGAGCCTACAGTTATGTTAGCATTGGTGAAATATAGGTGGACTCCCCCACCAGCTCCTCGTGTATAGTATAAGTAGATTGACATTTGGTATAAAGATTGCCAGCAGCCAAAAGGGAATGGCTAACAGTCAAGTATTTCAGCTTCAGTCTGGAGCTTCAGGGGAAACCTTGAGTTTATTACAGAAAAAGTAAAGAATACTGTATAGGTAAACCAAAGGAAGAAATGAATTACTCATAATCCCCCTGTCTGGGATAACTACTGCTAACTTTTCAGAGTATACGTTAAACAACAATGAAATCAGATCATAATATTTACATTATTTTACATGGTACTGAAATATAAAACTGTAGATAGTTGAGCATTTTTGACCCATTAACAAAAATGGCAATATACATATGGGTCAACTTTAAAGCTTTTCACTCAGTGATACATTGTGAACCTCTTCCCTTTTCCATAAGTAGGCATCTGAACCCATTTTTAATGATTTCACATATGGTTTAGAAACTATTTGAATAAGTATTCTCTGAAATTTTGAGTGTCCCAGCTCTTTTCAAGATTGTATTTAGAAGTCCATACAGATTTCAGAGTAGAACTTAAACAATTTATGCCATAGGAATAAAGTTCATTGAACATTTACTTAAACATCCTCTTATATTATCCTCTTTCAATGAAATGACGGCCCTCTTCCTCGATTCATAATGGAAAACGTGTATGTAAGAGGCTATTTTCCTCAACTGTTGGACTAGGAGGAACATAGTCAAAGAAAATGTGCCTTAAGAATGAGGCATACAGCCCTGGCCGATGTGGCTCAGTTGGTCAAGGCACATGCCTGGGTTGCCGGCTTGGTCCCTGGTAGGGGGCACACAGGAGGCAGCTGATCAATGTTTTACTCTCATATCAATGTTCTCTCTCTCCCTCTCCCTTCCTCTCTGTCTAAAAACCAACTTTTAAAAATCTTTAACATAAAAGACAAGAATTAGGCATACAGCCCTGGTTGATGTGGCTCAGTTTGTTGAGTGTTATTCCATGCATGGATAGGTTGCTGGTTAGATTCCCTTTCAGGGCACATGCCCAGGTAGGGAGCTCAATCCCCAGGAGGGGGGCATGCGGGAGGCAGCCAATCCATGTTTCTCCCTCTCTCTCCTTCTCAAATCAATTAAATAAATAAATAAATAAATAAATAAATAAATAAATAAATAAGGCATACAAAGGTACCTAGATCAAACTATGACAATGAGCAAAAGTAATACACCTAAAAACACCAAAATCTCAAACCAACAAACTACAAAATACAATGAGGCATAGTACAGAAGGCAAAAGCTGTTTGTATCTTTAATGGATTTGGATGACAAATGCCCTTGGAGGGACCACAGGGAGCTGTGGCCCCCAAAGTTTTTCCTTTAAGACTCAAATCCTTAGGGTATCCTGACTCCTAGAGAAATATACTGTGAATGTTGTTTATGTCAACTTTATTTCTAATACTTCTTTTTCTTTCAAATGCTATTTGAGACCTGATAGCTCGACCTCCTAAGTCTGTCCTTGTTTTTCAGGGTTTTTCCCACAGACTGTTATTATGGTCAGAAATGCCCGTCTTTTCTATAGATGAATGAATTTTCTTTTTCCTTTCAAGGATTCTACAGGGAAATTTCCTCCTCTTAATTATTCAGTTTTTGAAAATAGTTGGTTTTTTTTTTTAAACTTGCCCTTGCCATTGTAATCAATTTACATTGGCTCAATCATCAGACTCAACTTTGCTCTCAAGTCTTGTGTTTAAAATTAATAAAGATTTTAAAAGCACACAACAAAATCAAATACACATTCATGCTACCCTACCCCCACCCTCCAGTTCTCACAAAAACAGGCTTGTGGGGTTAGCTGATCTCTGGGTTTTATTTTCCTTCTCTCTTTTCTTTCTTTCTTTTTATTTAACTGCATGGAATGTAAAAGTTTATTGGGGGCAAGAGGTTCAATGACTATTTTTCCCTCAAACAAATTAATCTTGTATAACCTGCGTTATAAAGGCTATTTTTAAAAAGAGGAGGAAATAATCATAGGGGCCTTATTTGGAACTCTTGTGGGTTTGAGTTCACATTTGCACCAGCCAGAGATTTTCAATTAGCAGTGCCTTAGAAAACAGGGACCCCTGCCTTTGTCGGTGTCCTGTGGAAGAAGAAGAGCAAATAGATTGGAAATGGTCTTATGGCTCAAGCTCCTGGGAAAATGTAACAGGTGTTACAGCTCAGCTGGGTGTGAGATTTATGAAAAAAGCCCACTCAGACTTTGCCCATAGAATTCTGCTTTCTAGCCAGGGCTTCAAGTAGGAAGAAACTAATGACTTCATTACCATCTCAATTCTGGGAAATGTCTGGTCCAGACCTGAATCGTTAAAGGAAAGGTATAGCACTCTGGGTGACCTTAGGAGATCAAAATGCTATTTAGAACAAGTTCATTAGTCAGAGCCATAAACCTGGAAGAACACACCCTTTAGGAATCACACTTCGGTCATACAATGAGGATAAACAAAAACACAAACAAAATAAACCCATCCAGATAAGCAGGGAGAAAGAAGTAAAACAGCCATAACCTGCAATCATCATGCTGCACTACTCCCTCCACACCCTTTGAAGGGCCTTCACTTCCAGCACTTCTTCCTTCACTCTGTGCTGTGACACATTAAAAGGCTCCTGTCGCTTTCCCATTTTCAGTGGATTATAATTGGAGGGTGAGGTAGAAGCCAGGAGTGATGTCAAATTCCCAAGCAGTGGAAGGTGAAATAAATCTCTTCAGTACTAATAGTACTACTTAAGTACTTAAGTACTAGTACTTAACTGGTAGCAATTAACAGTAAATTTTTTATTAGATAATTGCCTCTCTTATTAATCTGCAATAGAAAAAAAAATCACAGCACATGCGAGTCTATCTCCTGTCCTCTTTATTCCTACAAACAATCCTTCCGGGCCATTGTATTGCATTTTATTTTATGTTGCTACTCCATTGAAAAAGAACTCAATTACAGTAACCTTCTCACAGTCTACTTATCTCTAAATGCCAGCCCCTAGTGGGGGGTCCTCCACCCCCAGATGACTCAGTTTTATTATTCTCCCACATGCTCTGATTTCCAGAACACCTCTGAGGGGAAAAAAGTCAAAGACACATTGTTCATAAGGCCGAAGCTTTAAGGTTGTGAACTTCCTGAGAAAACATGCTTCACATTTAAGTCTCTAATCACAATTTCTCTTGTTTATAAAGTATGTGGTGATGCATTCCCAGTAGATGTGAGACCCATTATGTCCTGGAAGACATGCTGACCCTCGAACTAAAGCTGGTCACCAAGAAGGAATGAGGTTGGGTTGTTCTGACTCTATAGGCATTGCAGCCAAATGGGATGACAGTGTTTGAGCAAAGTAATTTGGGTGACAGAGGGCAACAAATACTGCTGAGTATGATGAAATCACCAAGTAAGGGTGGCAATTTCTGCTCATTACATACTTAGCTAATTTCTGTCCATCATTGCAAATATTACTAGGGTTATAATATACTTGGGAGCTTATTGTAGGGACCATGACGTGGCCTATTTAATACTCAAAACAATTATTTATGATGTTTGGGACATTATTTCAGGATGAAGGCTTTAGATTAGAGATTAGAAATTTTCTGAAAGAAATGTTTGTTAGTACAATATATTGCTAAAGAACTATGACAAAGGAAATCTTGCAGAGATATGGTCATATATACCTGTAACATTTCTCTCCTTTGGTATTTTGCTTCTACTTATTTCTCTCTTTGTCAGTGTAAATATGTGTGACTGAGCAGGTTTAAAAGTCTTGCAGTAGTAGGTTTTATCATTTATAAATTAATGTACCATTTATAAATTAATTTCACCTGCATTATCTCACTCAGCTCTTCACACCAGTCCCTGGAGATAGGCAGATAAGAATACTAGGCTTAGAGAATTTGTTACTTAGGCTTAAAACCAGGTCTCCTGGCACTTCACCCAATGCTCTTCCATTGCTTTGAACTCCTGAGGGAAAATCTGGACTTTAGTCATGTTGGCCATAGTTTTGATATAATCTCAAAATATTTCTTAGCACAGTTTCACACAGCGATCTTTAACATGTTCTTTATGATGACACTTTTTAAAAAAATCATTTTACTTACTATTCCTACCTTAGAGTCAGAACAGGGTTTTAAGTTAGAAAATGGTTAGAGTTATTAAGGGTACCTGAAGGTTAGTGATTCGTAAAAAACAATAGGCTCTCTGGCTTCATGGAGAAGAAACATAGGAAAGGGGTGTTTATGTGGAAGAAAATGTCTTGATTGCGTGGGCAAATCCTGAAGATATCCTACTGGGAAACCCCTCCCCTTACCCTTTGTAAATGGCCATTATCACTCTATTTTCCTTTGGCTGCAGAAATGAAACCATCCTGGGTGCTCAGTGAGCAAACAGGAGCACAGGGAAATTTGACCTCAAGTCTTTGCTGGGCTAGCAGAAAGCAGTGACAGGGTTAAACGCCCTTGCTTGGGTTTCTAAATCCCTAGTGAGGAAAAGAACTGCAGGAGTTAGGACAACTTTTGAAGCTGCTTAGAGAATTAAGGAGCTATGGATAAGCTACAGATGGGAAAAAAATGCTGAAAGAAAAAGAAAAAATAGGCTGAACGTGAGGTAGAAAGTTGTTATTCAAACCTGAGATAAAATCTGGTTTATAATGAGATTAATGAATTAGGGTTATAAGTAAATAATAATAATAATAATTGCTAGTTTTTAATTGTTTGCAACATTCCCGGCAGTGCATCCGCACAAGGAAAATAAAGATAAATAAGATACTCCCCTGCTTTGAAGGAAGTAAATGAGAGAAAGTTTGTAAAGTATTAAAATCGCACAACACTGTACCAATACAAAGGATTAGCTGATTGTATATTGCGATGAGCTTCAGATTGGATTTGGCAGTTTGACTTGCAAAAGCTCAGATACTTATCCCTGAGCTATGAGACGTGAGGCTCGTTCAAAATAAACGTGCAAGGAATGAAACGTTAACTAGACAGTCACGAGATATGGGCACCAGTCCTGTTCTGCTCCATCTTTTGAACGGGTCACGGAACTTCCTGGTTCACTGCAGTGACCATGGGAATCACAGAGAAAGCTGCCTTTGCACAAGAATCACTTGACCATTTTACAAACATGGAGAGTACCAATATGAATGTCTTGACATTTTTACTCTTGCTACTGATGTGTGTTAAGTAACGAAATGAAGTGATGCTACTAAAGAACTATCAGGGTTGCAAGATGATTATTAAAAATAGGTTTGAGCCCATTTTTTAAAAGTTGTTACTTATTTTCAGCTGGCATGCTCCATCTGAGTTGGTTTTTATTTTAGAAGTTGGCAGAACCAGGGACTGTGCTATGTTATTATTAGATATTATTTCTAGCTGGGAATTTCGGTGACATAATATAATTAGACTGTGTGCCATCTATTTCCCCTGCATGCTTGTTTTATCCTCACTTGCCAATATAAATAGTAAAATAACAAAATCAAACTGCAGTTTTATTCCAATCTCCATTTTATGTTATTTGACATTAACTTTTCTACAGTTAATATTAGCTCAGATAATGAGGCACAAAGATAAGATTACTTCATCTTTACATGGTGCCTTTCCTTCTGAGGATTACAAAGCTGAAGTTTAAAAGGCTTATTAAATTTATATTCCTCTACAAGTGTAGTGCAACATTATTAATCTCATTTTGCAGACAGGTAAACTGAGGTGCAAACGTTAGAAAGTTACATTTTTAGTTTCTTAAAACAACAAAATTTTTAAACATTTTCCCATGAATTAAAGGAGAAAATAAGTTATATGCTTTTATATGCTTAGTTTTAGACTTTTTATTTTTATATTTTACCATGACAAGATGGTAAGGAGAGTGACAAGTTACAAACTCTCAGGGTACATGTCAGTCATCAATTATTAAAAGCTATCAAATGTTGGAGGGGTTCAACAACCCAATACATTTGTATTATACCCTGTATTTCCCGGGTGCTAAGTGTCTCATCAGAGGTCATTGTGGTGGGCAGCAGTAGTGAATTGCATTTAGCAGGAATTCTATCTATACCCCATTTCCATGAATATCATTGTACCCCAGATCTGCTGCACAAATTGAGTTTTATTTTATTTGCTACTTCAGAGTCCGTTTATAGGTACAGAAATTGCATAGTCCCTGACAAATAGAAAATGCTAAATATGGTGTTCAAAAATCATGTTATTACAATCTAAGCTTCTCTTTCCATTCGGCATCTGCTAAGGCCCAGGATTAGATGACCAAGAGCAGAGTTCTAGGGCCCTTGCAGAATCCTGTAGCTAAAGGAAGAGGAATTGACAAGGCCATTTTCCTCCATAATTTATTTCTCTTTTCTGTAGTTTTGTATAAACTTGGTCATTTTAATTGCCTCTCTAGAGTATCTCTAATTGATAAGTCTGGTAACAAATTACTAAACCCAATACATATCATAAGAAGAAGTGAAGATATAGATGCCCAATATCTAGAGAACGTAAATGCTTTCCCAGATAATAGTAAGATAGGAGTAGGTGGAAAAACTCCATAAAATAAGATTAATAAATTAGGGTTATAACTAAATAAAGTGATGCTACTAAAGAATGACCAGGATTGCAATATGATTATTAAAAATAGGTTTGAGCCTTTTTAAAAAAGTTATTACTTATTTTTAGCTGGCATGCTCAATCTGAGTTGGTTTTTCACAGTATGGAGATATTCACATGGAGAAAAGTCTATGTTTTAAAGAGGCTTAAATTTTCACAATTATTTTTATTGTAATGTTCATAAATGCAATTCAATAATTTGTGGTACTGAGTTCTGTGAATAAAAAATAATTTAAAAATGGATCATAACAGGATAAAATATAAAATATATAATCCTCCCAAAAGATGCAGAAAGAGCATTTGACAAAGTTCAATATCCATTCATGAAAACAATTCTCAACAAGATAGGTATACTTAAATATATGGGAAATTTTATGCAGAGAGTAGAATGGTGGTTACCAGTGACAGAGAATTGGGGAAATGGGAGGATATTTTGTCAAGGGTATAAAGTTGCACTTATGTATGATGAATAAGTCTAGAGATCTAATGTATAGCATGATGAATATAGTTAATATCATTGTATTGAAATTAGAAATTTGTTAACAGAGTAGATTTCATCTACTCTTATCACACACATACAAATACATAAAATGGTGACTGTGAGATAATGTTAATTAGCTTGACTATAGTAAAAATTTCATTATGTATATTAAATCATCATGTTATACAACTTACAAAAATGCAACTTTTATCCCCGGCCAGTTTTCTGAGTGGTTAGAGCATTGGCCCATGTACCCAGAGTCCTGGGTTCAATTCCCAGTCAAGGGCAGGTACCTCAGTTGCAGGTTCCATCCCTGGCCCTGGGAGGCAACCAATCAATCTGTCTCAGGTCTATGTTTCTTTCTCTATCTCTCTTCCCTCCCCAATACCTACCACTCTCTTTAAAAAATCAATGGAAAAAATATATCCTTACTCCTCAGGTGAGGATAAAAATATGCAACTTTTATTTAAAAACTGTTCAGATAATTTTTTAAAACTATAAGAGTTTCTGTATCTAGTTGTCCTTATTTGCACATTCAAATCTATATACATGGACTTTACCTGCCTGTTTGTTTTTCCCGGGAATATAGGGATACTAATATTTTAGATGTTTGGAAAACTTACTGCTTAATTTGTGATTTAGCCAAATAAATTAACATTTTTTAAAAAATATATTTTATTGATTTTTTTTATAGAGAGGACGGAGAGGGATAGAGAGTTAGAAACATCAATGAGAGAAAAACATCAATCAGCTGCCTCCTGCACACTCCCCACTGGGTATGTGTCCGCAACCAAGGTACATGCCCTTGACCAGAATTGAACCTGGGACCCTTGAGTCCGCAGGCTGGCACTCTATCCACTGAGCCAAACCGGTTAAGGCTTAATTAACCTTTCTTAAGTAATATTTTTGGGTCAGCATTCTAAGGTTAGTACTAAAAAAATAACCCACTAGTTGTGGATCCAGTTTTTTCACTTATTTGTGTCATTTCCTATGCATGGCTATCTTGTGTAGACAGAAGGAAAAGTCTTAAAGTCTGAACATAACAAATTCAGAACAACAGATTCTATAAACTAACAAAACTCATAATAATGGAAATTTAGTAATACGGATAGTCATGTAAAATGAAAGGTTTCCGTATTGAAGGATTAAATGCTGAGATACATCTGAATTAATGTGACTTTTATTGAGGACAAGGCTGGCAAAAAGTCACCTACTTAGAATGTCACCTTTGATGATGAAGCATAAAGAGTGGTTATCACACATACTGCAAAACCAGGGCATGTAGAGAAAGAGCATGTGACTTGCAGCTGGGTGATCTGGGCTATAATTCTAGCTCTGCATTCACTAACTCTGTAATCCTGGAACAATACTTTTTTTGAACCTTGAAAATAAACTTTCTTTGAACCATTTTTATCATCTCTAATATGGGAAAAATAATTCCTATTTATCTCAGAGGGAGTGGGGAACAAATGTACTATATTGTACTGTGATGTACTGTAAAAAATGTTTTCATTATTATTTTATTTTTGGGTTCAGACATGAGAACTAGGTACCAAAAGATGCAAGGTAATTAAAATTTGTTAGCAAATGTAGAAACCTGATTTCATATCAGTACATTTTATAGTTTGCATATTTTTTTTCACATAGCCAGCAGATTGTTCAGTACCTAGTTACCAAAAATTGCTTTATCTGGGGTAGAAAATGAATCCCTATCCTTCAGGTTTGGAGATATCTGTTTTTCAGAAGGGAAAACACGATTGGCTACTGACAGCAGAAAACCATCTGGGGGTAAGGAGGACTCTTACTGGCCTGGCTCCCCTGAACCCCAGCTGGTCTCTTGAGTCAGGTGTTTTGAGAACGGATGCACCAATGTATGACAGTATCCAGGCATAGAAATATGAACAATCTTATTCCCAAACTTTTAACCTGAATAAATGCACCACAGTGTTCCAATGTATTTCTAAGATGTTTCTGCTCTATGGCAACCAGTGGGTAGGAAAGGGCTTACTTTTGTGTGTGTGTGTGTGTGTGTGTGTGTGTGTGTGTGTGTGTGTGTGTGTAATCAGGTTCTTACCTATCACCTTCAAAATCTTATAACATTTTTCATTTCCCTCTTCTTGTTCTACTTATTACATATTGCCATGAATTCTAATTATCCAAGCAACACTCTTTTTAACTTCACTAAGATGACTTTACTAGTATATCATGGAGTTAAACAGTTCTGTCTCTAAAACTTAGCAACTGTAGAATTTTGAGCAAGTTACTTAAAATTTTCAAGGCCTAGTTTTCTTCATTTGCCAAGCAAGGATGATATTTCCAAGTTTAAAATGCTGTTGTAAGTATTAGTTGGAATAATGTATGCAAATATGGTTCATAATAGTCATGTATAAATATTAGTTTTTTTCTTAAAAACAATTTGTTATATCTCCCACATTACTTCAGTCATAGATACTCAATAAATGTTTGTTGAATCAAAAAGTAGTGGTGACTTCTAGTGACCCCCATCTGTGCAATGATGGTCTTCCTGTCCTAGTTATGAGGAGATGGTTTGACTGCACCATGGCTTCTACCTCCCTGACTCCAGGCACACTCTAGATTTGACAATCTAGTTTCCACTGAAGACTTCAACACACCTGGCCCCAGTGAAGCAAGATTTGGAGGAAAATTGCTGTGTATTTGGGGACTGGAAAACTCTGCAGCAGCAGGGAGAACTCCCTGAAAATGTGAAGTAAGCATTGGTAGTGAGAAAAATAAATCACACTCACTTAGGGACACTGACTACAGCGTTTTCTGAAAGAAAGACCTGAAATAGGCCATGCTCAAGTTTGCTTGTATGACTTCAGCTCTGGACTCATCATACACCATTAAATATGTTCTGAACCCTTCTTAAAAATGCAGTTCCCAGTGCCGTTCCAGGGAATAGATAAGAATTTGGAGACTTGATACATTGACTAAGATGTGGAGCAGCCTCATGAATGGTCTCATAAGACAGACATGTCTGCTTTAGGATTTTTAGCAGAGTTCATTCTCAAAACTCATGGAAATCAATGGAAGAAAATTTGCCAAAGTCTTTTGCAAAGCAATCCACATATTTCCCCCGTTTTTCACATTTACCACCAGGAGACCAAAGTGGGGTGATAGTGGTAGAGCTTACTTTATGAATAGAAAGTGTGGGATGGGGAATGAAGTGGTGAAGGTTTTGGGGAGAGCATGCATATTCAGCTCAACCCCATTACTCCACAGACTTCATAAAGCTTTCTCTGACCTTTTACTTTCATTTCCCCCTTTCCGAACAAACAAACAAGCCCTTTAAAATCTCAAGACTCCCTTCAACAGAGAGCCACAGGTGTCCTTAATAAAACTTACAGTAGAAGAACCAGGAAAAAATATGAAGCCTTCTGTGATCTGAGACTGCAGACATGAGTTAGACTTTTGAATATATCATTAATGTAGTCAGAATGATGAAGAGCTCTTAATTGATGGCATGAATACCTCCCGGCATTTTTTTCCAGGTTAGGAAGGAAAAATCTGTCTAACATCTATGGAGCATTTAATGCCAAAAAGAAAGTCCCAGAACTACAATTCAGTAGTCACTCTGACCATCTTTAAATAAAACCAGAACTTATTTTCAATCACTAGTTAGGAATCTTCTCAGAATGATCAACGATGTGTGATTAAAACTTCTACACAGAGAATTGTTTCCACACTCATCTAGGGAATAACAGAGCACCTTTAAGGCAAGTCAAGGACCTACTGGGCCCCCAAACTTGAATCCAAGATCCAAGTAGTAACTAACGTCCCTCCTTAGTCACTTTTTAAAACTAGCTTAACTGTCCAATGAAGGCTTCTATTTTCATCAGAGCCTGTCTCGACTGTAGAATATGTTTAACTGAAGTGTCTAATGTCTAATAACATCATCACTTTGCCTACTCCTATTTCTGCATAAGATCCCCTTTACTTTCTAGCCCCTTCTGTAACCTCATCTCCCAAGGACAGTTCTTGCCAAGGGCCTATGACTCTAGGACGCTTTCCACCTATGTACCATTCTCCCAGTTTCATAGACAGCGCATCGTCCCCATGGGAAGCCAACCCATA
>NW_006286140.1:4768924-4777600 GCF_000327345.1 Myotis davidii
TATGCACGAACTTGGGCCCAACTCTATTTGGGGGCAGAGAAATACACTTTCAGTTTTAAAAAGCAAAGAGCTAGTATTGCCTCTATCCCAGAGGCCTGTGCTATTATAAACCATGGTGATTAAAAGGGGAGCAGGGGAAAGTTGGGTATCGATAGGACATGGTCCACGGACAAGATTTTTACAAAGTATCAGACACAGGAGAATGACAGGGACTCATTGCAGCAGTATGTGACTCCGTGAAGCTGTTTGACTTCCTTAGGCTTATGTCTGACAGTTGCTGACTTTTTTGTCCTTAGAAATGTATTTGTGATAGCCGAAGTAACACGAAAACTGCTACATATTCTAGTGAAGATACTAAACTTGAAACAAAATCAACTTAATATATTTATATATAATATTGTTAAATAACAATAGTAATAATTATTAACTAGTAATACATTATATAATTTCTTATAATACTCAACGTCTACAATTTATTTGCTCTGCACTATACCAAGCACATCACACATACTTACTCATTTAATATTCATAATAAGCCTGTATGACATTCATTATTACTATCCCTCTTTCCAGATGAGAAAACTGAAGTGTGTGGAGTTTCAATGAAATGCCCAAGATCTTGCCCTTTGAAAATCCATGAACGAGGTACCAAACTGAAGCATTACAATTGAATCCTCTCTACTCTGAATCTCTGGGCTACTGATAACCAGTCAGTGATTCTCAAAAGGTGTTTTCTGTACTAAGGGAAGTTACACTGCACAAAATATAGAAAGACCGAAAAAGGGAAGTCCATGTCTTTGTGATTTCTCTGGGTGCCATCTTTTCCTGCTGCGTTGATTGAGCTAAAATCATGGATGGAATTTGAGCAATGCCTATTAGACATGTTACATGTTTTCCTGCTCATTAGTTTGTGCACATGGGTGGAAAGCCTGTCACTTTCCACAGTACCTGGGTACACAGAGACTTTGTTGTATGTATTGCATTTAAAGAAGCCTTTTGGAAACTCTGTTAGCAGTTTGAAAAGATAAGTCCATATTTTAAAAATCTAGATTATTTAATCTACTTAATAATCCCCATCACTGATCACTTTCTTTTGATATTCAAACATACTTTTCACAAAGAGCATCCAAGCAAAACCAAAATAAAACAAAACAAGAAATGATTGTATAAAGAGAAAAATAACATATGCTGAACATTTTTCCAGAAATAATAAGTAATAGTAATAATAAGTATTCTATTAAGAATTGCATTACAATAGAATAGAATTTTTTTCCCCTTCACTTACGGAGACACCAGCAGTTTTGGACTCCTGAATTATATTACGTTTGATAACTACCTATTGAATTAGTGAATTTCCATTTGGTTATAAAATTTTCTGGATAAAGCACCATTATTTCTGTGGCTATGAGGCAAAGTATAATCTAATTATGTAGCTACTTTTATTATAACTATAGCTAATGTGATGACATATACCATATTATTACTTTGTGGTGTTTTTCATTTTTGAAAAGGGGCAGGTAGGCTCAGAGAAAGAACAACAGGAGAGACAAGGAACAGATCAACAAAGTATGTCCTTAAAAAACTTGTCGGCCCCACCTTGTGTAATGCAATTTGTTTTCCTGGGAATAATGAAGAAAACAGGGGCTCTTCCCTTCTTCACAAATCAGGAAGGCACACCCTGTGTCTGAAATCAGAAATCTGTCTAGGAGGACACCTGTCAACAGGAGTAGACAATGAAGATTAGCTCATTAGACCTGATTTGTTATCTTATTTGGACTGAGTTCACCACTAAGCCATTCAATTCTAATACAGTTGTTGAGCAACAACTACTAAGTATATTACTATACTAGATGGTGTAGATACAATGGTAAAACTACCACGATCCCTATACTTAAGGAGCTCATGTCACTTAATAATTACAACACAATGTAGTGGTAATTATTCATCCCAACCCACTTATATCTGAAAGTTTGTCTCTTTGCGGCCACAGACTGACTCATCCAGGCTAATCATCTTATGAATGTGTATCATTGTTTAAAACAACTTCTAAGTGAGGGTTATGGCAAGGTCATCACAAACCCATTGGCAATGTTACAATGAGAGCAAAACCCCCAAACCTGAGCCTCTTAACATATACTATACAATATGAGTTAGCAGTATTGTTTCATCTTAGTGCACAAGAGGTAAAAACAGGGTGATAGAACTTGAATTAACAGATAACCTAATTACTTGAAATTTTATTTTATCTCACCTTTAGCAAAATGAGGCAAACCATATTCCTATGAAGTTCATGGAATAAACTTTGTAAGGTTTCCTTCCCTACTTTCTATATCCTGTATACCTAAAGTCCTCGATAGATACTATGAAATGCTATGATACTCGAGGCACTGGAAAATAGTGACTCATTAAAAAAGATCAAGCTTGGCTGCCATGGCTCAGTGTTTGAGCGCTGAACTATGAACTGGGAGGTCACGGTTTGATTCCTGGTCAGGGCATATGCCCTGATTCGGGCTTGATCCCCCGTGTGGGGTGTGCAGGAGGCAGCCGATCAATGATGCTCTCTCATCATTGATATTTCTATCTATCTCTCTTCCCTTCCTCTCTGAAATCAATAAAGATATTATTTTTTTTCTAAAAAGGGGAAAAAAAGAAGATCAAGCCCAAGCCAGTTTGGCTCAGTGGATAGAGTATTGGCTTGTGGACTGAAAGGTCCTGGATTTGATTCCAGTCAAGGGCTGTACTTGGGTTGTAGGCTCAATATCAGCCTTGGTTGAGGCACATACTAGAAGCAACCAATTATTGTCTCCCACACATTGATGTTTCTCTCTCTGTGTCTCTCCCTCCAGCCTTGGTTGAGGCACATACTGGAAGCAACCAATTACTGTGTCTCCCACACATTGATGTTTCTCTCTCTGTGCCTCTCCCACTCCCTTCTACTCTCTCTAAAAATCAATGGAAAAATATCCTCAGGTGAGGATTAACATAAAATAAAATAAAAATGGAGCACTTCTTTGGAGAAATGAAAAGGCCCCAGTCTTTCCTAAAGATGTGCCTCCTCAAAAAAAAAAAAATCAAATTATGTTCAGTTTCCTACACAATAAGAAGAGTCCTGTGTTTAAAAACGATTTTCAGGGACAACTGTAAGCATACCAACATTCACATTATGGATGTACTAGAAGGATAAGAGAGAGAGCAAGATATTGAAAACCTACTTGAAGAAATAATGACAGGAAACTTCCCCTTCCTGGTGAAAGGAATAGACTTACAAGTCCAGGAAGCACAGAGGGTCCCAAACAAGAGAAACCCAAGAGACCCACACCAAGACACAGCATAACTAAAATGCCAAAGATTAAAGACAAAGAGAGAGTCTTAAAAGCAGCAAGAGAAAAGCAGTTAGTTACCTACAATGGAGCGCTCATAAGACTGCAGGATTTCTCAACAGAAACTTTGCAGGCCAGAAGGGAGTGGCAAGAAATTTTCAAGTGATGAAAAGCAAGGATCTACAACCCAGCAAAACTATCATTTAAAATTGAATTTCAGATAAAGAGCTTCACAGACAAGAAAAAGCTAAAGGAGTTCATTACCACCAATCCAGTATTAGTTGAAATGTTGAAGGATATTCCTGAAGAAGAGGAGGAGGAGGAGGAGGCGAAGGAGGAGGAGCAAGAAGAAGAAGAAGAACAAGAACAAGAACAACAAGAAGAAATAAGAACAATAAATGGCAATAAATACATATCTATCAACCATTGTATCTAAAAATCAAAATAAATGAACAAGGAATCTAATGAACAAAATAAACTGATGAGTAAAATAGAACCAGAGGCATGGAAACATGGAACACGCTGATGAATCTCAGAGGGAAGGGGAGAAGGGGGGAGGGGCAGGAATCAATTTAAGAAAGAACTTGTATACATATATGCATTAACTATGGACACAGGCAATAGGGTGGTGAAGGCCTGGGGTGGGGCAGGAACTGGGTGGAGGGGGAAAATGAAGGTAAAAAGGGGGACATCTGTAATACTCTCAACAATAAGGATTTTTAAAAAAGATTTTCAGTGGGGTTGGAATACCAAGTATTTGTTTTGTTGACCTCAGGTTAAACAAAAAATTAATTTTACCAGAACCTCTCATTTCCACCATTCTCTGAGCATTCCAGGTCATTTAAATTTGTACATGGACATACTGACTACTCTGAATTGGTTTTTATTCTACCAGAGTTCATTTATAGTTGAGCATTTTAGCCATAAGGTACAGAGGGATTTTTTTTTGTCTTTAAAAGTGAATCTTTTCATTTAATATTATCCAATGCACTTAGAATTATTGAAGCTATTTTGATGAAGACACTGTCATTCTGTATCAGTGACACATAAGAGAAGAGAATGCTTACTTGATAGGTAATCACTGTGTGTCATTCAGAAAACTGAAAGGCAAACTCCACTTGGATGGTGCCATTGTTTTCGCTCAAAACCATAAGATTGTCATAGTTAAAATTTTAGTTTAAGTTTAGACTTTGGATGCATAGTGACAAACTAATACTTTGGAGAAGCAATAATTGACTTACAGATGAGTATTATTTTATTTATTTGGTTATTAATTCTCATTTATATCCATTGGAAAATTTGGGTATTTTTCCTTCTTAAGGGATGGTTTCCAGGTAAAATAATTATGTTGGTGAGGCTACATGATGTATTGAAGACCATGAATTTTGGATCCAAGCAGATATGTGTATGAGTAGCTAAAACTCTTAAAACCGTGTTTTCCAAATTTGTAAAACTGGTATAATAACATCAATCTACCTCATGAGGTTTCTGTATAGATTAATATTAATATATATATAAAACATCTAGTAGATAGTATATAGTATTCAGTCAATGCTATTATTTGATTATGTTAGCTCTTAATGAAACACTAGCCACCACATAAATGATCTGATTTATGAGTGGAAAAATGTTTTCGGTAAAACACATTAGGGTTGGGAAGTCTTTGCTTCTGCAGAAATGAGTTAATGTGAATTTCATTCATAGATTGTGTTTCTGGTTCTGATTTCAGTTCTGCTGAAAGGACATTGACAAGTCCTTCCTCCATTAAATTCTTAAGATGAACTTCAAGGGCTTTTTCAGATTAAAATGTTGTTTCTATATTCTTTGAATTTAGCCTAAATTTTCTAGTTTTGGGGCTATGTGTTTTGAATCATTTCCTTCAGCTACCAAAAGATCCCCCCCTCTTTTTGGGGGGTTTCTTTGCCCAGTAATCATTCCTTTACCCCCCCTCTTTTTGGGGGGGTTTCTTTGCCCAGTAATCATTCCTTTATCTCATAGCAAAACTTTTGACAGGGTTGTCTATATTAATTGTCTTTCCTTCCTTGCTTTTTATTCTAACTTACATTGTCTCCAATTGGGCCTATATCCATACATTTTGCTAAAACTATCATTGATAGTGATTTCCATCTTGCCAAATCTTTTGATTAATTCTCCATCTTCATTTTACTCATATGATCTTGTTAACTGTTCCTTATTTGAATCAATTATTTCTCTAATCTTTCATGCATCATAATTATCTGATATTTTCTCTTAACTTGTTGGACAGTATCCTCTGCTGGCTTTTTTTCTTTTCAGTCTCTAAGCCAATGTGTCTAATAGAAGCATACCACGAGCTACATATGTGATTTTAAATGTATTAGTACTCAATTTCCACATTAAAAAAATAAAAAGAAACAGATAAAATTAATTTGAATAATATATTTTGATTAACCCAGTATATCCAAAATATTATTTCAACAAGTAATTAGTGTTAAATGAGATACTTTATATTCTTTTTAATATATATATCTAAAGTTTTCATAATCCGGTGGGTATTTTACACTTAGAGTGCATCTCAATTTGGAGTAACATATTTCAATAGCTCCAAAGCTATTGGCTACTAATAGCTACTATATTGGACAGTACAGCTCTAAGTGTTGGAGCCTTTTATATTTTCTGTGTACAGACTTTCTGGGTCACCCAGGTGAGCATATATTACTTATATACTGGTTCAGTCATTCAATAACTATTTCCTGGGTGCTTTATATGTGCCAGACTGCTGTGTTCTAAATACTAGGGGACTCAGTAGTGAAAAAATAGTCAGAAATCCCCACCTTAATAGAGTGGATTCTGTAGTGAGAGGGAAGAGACAATAGACAAGATAACTGAGTTAATATTAGTGCACAATGGAAGGTGCTGTGGCAGGTACAGAGGAATGGCAGAAAAGTAGGAAGTGGAGTTAGAGAGTCAAAGAGTCAGATGATGTAGGGCTATGGTGTACTATTGAAAAAACATCAACTTTTACTACATTGAGATGGGAAGCCATTAGAAGGCTCTGAGCAAAAGAATACATGATATGACTCAAGTTGTGAAGATGGTTTTGGCTGCTGTTTTGAAAATATACAATAGATCAGGGAGGAAGCAATGTGATCAGATAGGAGGCTTTGATCTGTTCCGGGGGAAGTGTTAAGAAAGTGTCAAATTCTGAAAGAGCTTTAGGCCAGGCATAGAAATATGGAATCATCAACACATATTTACTTTGTCCAATAGGGTAGCCATTTGTTACATATAGCTATTTAAATGTAAAATAAAACAAAAATTCAGCTCCTTGGCAACACTAGTCTAGCCTTATTTTAAGTGCTCAATATCCACATGTGGTGAGTGGCTAGTGCGTTGGAATTTGTGGCTATAGTGCATTTTCATCCTCAAAGAAAGTTCTATTGGGCAGCATTGATGCAGATGACATTTAGAGCTCTGTCCTCCTGTCTCTCAAATCAACTGCCTGCTAGATGCCCCCACTGAATAATTAGATTATTCTTATATTCATGTATGTCAAATAATCATCAGATACATAACACAGCCAGTGTTCTTGATTCCAGCCTTCAGCTCTCTGGTTCCCATTCCCCAGGCTTTCTTTCTTTCTTTCTTTCTTTCTTTCTTTCTCTCTCTCTCTCTCTCTCTCTCTCTCTCTCTCTCTCTCTCTCTCTCTCTCTCTCTCTCTCTCTCTCTCTCTCTCTCTCTCTCTCTCTCTCTCTCTCTCTCTCTCTCTCTCTCTCTCTCTCTCTCTCTCTCTCTCTCTCTCTCTCTCTCTCTCTCTCCTTTCTTTTCTTTTCTTTTTTTTGCCATCTCAGTAAGTGGAGTCACCATCTATACTACTGTCCAACTACTATTCCTGATTCCTACCTTTCTCTCCCCACCCACACCTGTCACTTCCAATCCATTAGCAGGTAGATCTGCTTCTACCTCCAAGACATATACTGGCTATGACCACCCTTAGCATCTCCACTTCCATCACAGCATCTTTCACTGGACAATTCAGAAAGCATCTAAGTCAGTGTTTTTCAACACTTGCTGTACATTAGAATCACCTGGAAGTTTAACACCAAAACAAAACAATAAATAAAAAGGCCTGGGCTGTACTCCGTGCATGCTGGGGGCCTTGGCTTTGTAGCAGCTTCCCAGGTGGGACCAGCAAAGAGGACCACTTTTCCCCTGTCCTTCCCACCACTTCCTATTGTCTTCTCTCCATGTAAGTGCCAGAATGACCTTTTACAATAATAAATTGGATCATGTCATTCCCTCATGAGAAACCTCCTCATGATCTCTCATTGCTCTGAAAAGAATTTGAAGCTCCTACAAGGTCCGGCCCTGTGTATTTCTCCCACCTGCTCTTGCCTGGTGGATCCCCATCACTGCTACCCCTGAGAGGTGCTCTGTCCACGTTATCCTAGGCAGCCCTTTCCTCTTCCCCCAGCATCTATCCCAATCACTCTCCCTCACCTGTTCTTTTTATGGAATGTATTATGTCTGCAGTGATCATATTTGATACTTTTCCGATCTGTTGTTTATCTCCCTGACTAGAACATAAACTTCATGAGAGCAAGGAACTTTGTTGTCTTCTATTTATGTATCTCTAGCACCCAAAATAGAACCTGGCAACAAATAAATATTTTTGAATGTCCCCTTCATTTATTTTATGTAATACATATTTCTAAAGATTCTTTGTAGAGCCTTCAGAGAAAAGACGATGGCAACAATGATGATAAAGATGATCATGTACATGGTGACCTCTCTGACTTACAGAGTGCTTGCTATGTGCCAGGCACTGTGCTTATTCAAGACTTGCTGCAGACTCTGAGAGGGCACAATACACCCATTTTACAGACCAGAACACTGGGACTTAGAAAGGCCAAGTAACTTGAACAGGACCGCCAAGGTAGTAAGCGTGAGGAGCCAGAACTGGAACAGGGATATGTTTAAGGCCAAGGTCAAGATTCTTAAAAACAAAACAAAACAAAAAAATCAAACTTGTGGCTATTGAATACTTATGAAATAAATAGATTAAATGGCAACTGGCACATTTTGAAGAGTTCTCAAACACTGATATTTAGTTTGACCAGGAAAAACAATTAACTTCATCTTCTATCCCCATATAGCCGTTGGGCCACTGTCGTATCCTTTTTGCCCTCTGTGCTGTCCTGCATTCCTCTTTTTTTGCCAGTTATTTGTGCAACATGCAGTTCTAGCCGAAAGAATTCCATCTCCTAGCAGCTACCAGGGTTACTTGCAGCCTCAATGATCTTCCTTTGAGAGAGGGAAAAATCCCCTAACTTTGTAACACAGTCCAGCGATGCATGAGAAGCCTTTGTCAAACTGT
>NW_006286140.1:4777614-4798001 GCF_000327345.1 Myotis davidii
AAAAAAGTAACAAAAATACCGTTCTCTGGAACGTCTCCTAGGACTAGTGAAAAATGCTAATTCTGACAACAGTAAAATCATTTGAAAATCAGTGCACCTTTGAATTATATTAGAAAGGAGATTAAAATGAGAAGTGGTGAAAGAAAATAATTACATCCTTCGAATCGAGCAGCATCTGATCCCCTCCGGCTCTGCTCTCCAAGATATGATGACGCCCTAGACATTTTCCCAGGGATGATTTCCCTGTGGCTCTGTGGACATGCTCTGTGCTCAGGTGTCAGGAAAGGATGGAGGGTTGCGTGGCTTTTCTTTATTCCCCCAGAAGACAGTGCTGGGAAGTGGGAGCCTTCCCTCCTCTTTTAAAAAGTCCCCAAGATGCAATGCTTTTAATTATTACTCCAAGATAAATGTGCTTACAATTTTAGCTTCAACTAGACAGGGCTGACCTGGGTGCTCAATGAGATCAGGTTCAAAGTGGACCAGGGGGAAGGTAGGGGAGGATGGGGGTAAGGAGGAGAGATCAACCAAAGGACTTGTATGCATGCATATCAGCCTAACCAATGGACACAGACACCAGCGGGGCGAGGGCATGAGTGTGTGTGTGTGTGTGTGTGGGGGGGGGGCAATAGGGGGATAAGGACACATATGTAATACCTTAATCAATAAAGACATTTAAAAAAAAAGGAAAAAAAAAGTGGACCAGGGCGCTGGTACAACAGGCATCCCTCCCTCTGAGCACAGATGTGCCTCTACACGGGCAGGAGCGCCTCGCCCCGCAGCCTGGAGCTCACTCTCCCGCGTGGAGGGGGCGGTAAGCGGTGGGCCTGGGGATGCGCTCCAGGACCAGGGAGAGGACCTCAGGACGCGCTGTCTGTCCTCAGCCCGCCTCGCTCCCACGTCGCCAGGCCTCCCCCGCCCCGAAGGAGGAAGCCCCGCTCCTTCGGGCTCCGGAGGCATTTGTGCATTCTTCCCCCCAGATTAGGGCCCTCCCGGCGCCCCTGCTCCCGGCGCCTCTGCCAGGAGCGGGGGCGGAGCCGCGCGGCCGGCGGCCCAGATGGCCGGGCAGCCCCGAGCGGGGCCACTTTCTCAGGCTTTCAAAAAGAGCACTTTCTTTCCTGCCTAATATTTAGCTCCTTCAAATGCAAATAGGAGGTTTCGCTCCAAGGTTAGCATAACAATTATGGGAAAGCCTTAAATCTGATGCGTTTGTTTACAGGATGAAAGGCGGGCAGGATCCGAGAGCTCCGAGGCCCCGGCCTTTCAGCAACTATTTTCTAACTAGTGAACTGCAAGTCAATTTTAGGTCACAAAGAAACCAATTTATATTACGAGGGAGGCTAATTTTGGAGGGAGTTCTACATTATCAAGGCCCACCCCCCATCTCACCCCCTTTTCGTGGTGCAGTTCGGTGCGAGGTAATTGGGGTTGGTGATGCGCGGGAGGGTGTTCATTACCAAGGACGATGGGAACCGGGGGTGAGGCCAACGCAGGGATAGAACTTTCCAGCGACTTCGGTGGGGTTTTGGCGAACATGCAGAAATACATCTTCTTAAAAAGTTCATTTTCTTTTCGATCTGGAGGCATTTCAAAAAGGGTTGTGTGGTTTTAAGTACTATTGATGGGTATCAGACTAAGACTTCGTGGCATCCTCTCCCTATAAAATCATTCATTTCCACGCAGTGACTGTGAGAACTGAGCTGGGCCCATTAGGTGTCTCAGATCTGCTTGGGGGGTGGGGTGGGGGTGGGGGAGAGACCACCATCAAGGCCTAATGATGAGCAAGAAAGAAATCGTAGGCCTTTCAACAAAACAAACAACAATAAAACCTCTTTCTTATCTGACTCTTAGCCGGCCCAGGAAGCTTCCTCCAGACCTTCCTCCTGGGACCTTCCTCCCACGTGTCACACACAGAAGGGAGAGCTCTTGGGTGCGATGCTGTGAGATCTCAGCCTATTGGGGTTCTTGTCTCCATGAGACCCGGGAGAGAATGAAGACCCTTGGGAGCTTATTAAATGCATTGGCTTCATTAACAACATATTGGAAAATGTTTTGTAAAGCTACAATCTGCGATGCCTACAACACAGAAGGTTCATGAGCACATAGCATATAACAGTATTATCCGATTTGGGGAGCATTTATTGACCACCATAAAGATGCCATTTTCAATGTTATACTAAGCTACACAAATTTAAAAAAAAAAATCTTGCAGTGTTTCCACAGGTGAGTTGAAATGTCTGCCCTGACATTGGGACCAGGGCAAGCATACATGTGTTATCTGACAGGTATAAAGCAGTGGTTTCCAACTTGAGTATGTAGCAGGCCCAGAGAGCCTTGTTAAAACACAGGTGGCTGGCCCTCACCCCCAAAGTGCCTGATTGAGTTGTCTGGGGTGGGGCCTGAGAATTTCCATTTCTCACAAGTTGCTGGGCAGGGGGTGCGGGGTGCTGAAGCCCTCTTTCAGGACCACATTTCGAGAACCACTAGCCTAAATGAATCATAGAATTGTGCAATTTTGAAGGAACTCACTATGATAAAAGAGTTTTCTTTTTGCAAGAATAGCTGCAGCGGTTCTCAACCTGTGGGTCACGACCATCGGAAAACACATATAGCATATCAGATATTTACATTACTGTTAGGTCGGAGAGAGCCCAGGATCGGATACATGCAGACATGTGATGAGATAATGGACTCCCCCTTGCATTTCTAACAGATCAGCGTGCCAGACACAGATACAGGCTTCTCCCTGAATCCACAATGACCCCCACACAGATACTGACTCCTTCCTGAATACCTGGCTGACCCCTGCAGCTGAAACTTCCTCAACTGAATACTTCAGCTCATGTCCCTGCCCCTCACCCAACCGCAGTATAAAAAAAGCGTCCCCCTCCCTGTTGGTGTGAATCCACGTGCCCTGTCCTTGGGGTACATGGGTCTCCCTGGGACGCAGAAATAAACCTTTTCCTTTCCTTTCTTTTCTGATTCACTGGACTCTCTATTTCTTGTGTCACCTCCTGAGCCACCTAACCTAACAATTATGATTCATAACAGTAGCAAAATTACAGTTATGAAGTAGCAAAGAAAATAATTTTACGGTTGGGGGTCACCACAACATGAGGAACTGTATTAAAGGGTTGCGGCATTAGGAAGGTTGAGAACTACTGCTAGAAAAAAACAATAGCTACTGATTGAACCATCCACTCTAGGAATTAAGTGAGACTGAAAAACTATTCTTAAATTTAATTATTTCTGTAATAGAGGTTTTAAAGATTGTTGGCTTGACCTATTTAGGAACTCAGAGTGAGTAGCCTTCCTGAGTTACATAGATGAAGCTTAGATGTATTTGTTTTCTGATATTCAGATACATCGAGATCCACTGCACTGAGTTTGCACCTTGGCCTTCTTAGTAACAGTACCCCTTTCATCACTTACCTTATGCTTTGGTTTCTTCTGGGGTGTTCTCTTTCTCCGAAATTATCAACAGGCTCCTTCTTCATTATTAAAATTCTTTTCCAAACACAACTCCTGAAACAAGCCTTGAAGACAGAGACATAGAGATTTTCATGAAATCTTAACTGTTAAAAATGAAATCTTAAGACTCCACTTATCTAATCATTTAATATAATCGAACATACATGTATGCTTGTGTTTAGAGTTTGTATTTGATCTTTGTGTCATCAATATGTTCATTTTTCCCTGTTCATTTTCAATTGCATATTCTATGAAGGAGACATTTTTATTTTTTAAAATCCTCATCTGAGGATATTTTTTCCATTGATTTCTAGAGAGAATTGGAGAGGGAAAAGACAGAGAGAAACACTGATGTGAGAGAGACACATCGCCTGGCCAGGGAGGAGCCTGCAACTGAGGCTTGTGCCCTTGACTGGCACCGAACTCAGAAACTTTCAGTCTGTAGACTGACGCTCTATCCACTGAGCTAAACCAGTTAGGGCTGGAGGAAACATTTTAATTCTGACTTTCATAGTGTCTCATATACAGCCACACAGAAATTGATACATAAAAACAAATTATTTTGATGATGATGATGTCTCATTGTAATGGCTTAACATCAAGTTAGGCTCTGTTTACATGCTACTAAAATATGTGGATAAAAATATATCTTCTGTATAAAGTCACAGATTATGTTAGCCATTTGACCATGGACCTCTGCCATGCTAGTTGAGAAACAAGTAGCAAACTGAAATTACGGGAGAAATGTTTCTCGTCACATTTTTATATTTAGTGAGAAAACAAGTACCTCAAAAGTCATATGTAAATCATTGTGTAAAATAAAAGAACACTTAACATTGGTCTTTTGCCTCATAGGCATCTCCTGCTGGAGGGCACTCCTCTAGGGGATAAGGGAGCTTTCCCAGTAACTAGCTCTGTGACATTGGGTGTTGAGGATGGAGGGCATTGTTGTTGAAATAGGCTTTCTTAAGTGAGTCATGTTACCCTTCCCTCAGTGACAGTATGATGGGTGGATGATCTTTATGGCTCGTTCTGGATTACGTATATAGCATTTGCTTTGGTTTACTTAAGTCACATAATATGTACACATGCAAGAAGGTCAGCATTAGCTTAAACAGGTCACTCTACTCGTATTATGATAATATTGTCAACACCTTTTAAAATTATTGTGATCTCCTCTACATATGTTGCAGTCTCTTTGGATTTGTGGAAAATGCTATGTTGATTGTTTTTCATTATAAAAGAGTCAATTTCTTTGAGCAATTGCTATTTCTACCTGGGCATTCAAGTCATTGAGGATACATTTAATTTAGGGACAGAGCAGAATTTCTTTACCCTTGCCGTTGTCCTATGTCACAGCTGACTGCTTTAGAGCCAATAAAATGCTAAGGGCTCTGGTTTTTACTGGGCAAAGCACTGAGTGGCAAAGTCATTCCTATTAAATATTAACATCATTTACTAAGAATATAATTAGAAATAAAATAAACTAGCATATTAAATTTGTATCTTAATCATCCTCTGCTCTTGTTCAGGTGTTGAGAGATCATTTTCTTGGTCCTAAATATAATTAGGGTTTTAAAGGCATTAAGCTATCATCACAGAGGGGCAGTGGACATTTCTACAGGTATTTAAGAGTCTTGAACTTTTTGTAAGTTAAGTGAAGAGTGTAATAAGAAACGTGTGTGAGTATGTGTGTCCCTGTATTGTGAGCCCAGAAAATGGAAGTGGGAAATCAGATGTAAAACAGAAAGTAGAAAATGGGAATAAATAAGACTCTAGGGTATTTTCTAGTTCTGAAATACAACCACATGTTGAATCCAATAGGTCAATTATATGTGAATATAGCATAGAGGGCAGATATCCAGATATAACAGATTTTACTTTCCAGAGGAAAAGGGGGAATTAACCAGAATAGAGGCCTCTGGAGCAGGGGTATTCATTAGATAACATCGGTAAAGCTTAAAGTCATTTATTCTGCTGGACTACTTACCAATTCTCCTGCAGGTGTGCATTAGGGTTGTTTCCATTTATTTCAGTGCCAGCTGCCCAGAGGCTTTCTGCGGCCAGGGTGGAACGCTTGCCTTGTCACTGTGGTGATGAAGCAAGCATTACACCAGGTTGCTCACGCTGCCTGCTCTCAGCAGCCACCTCCCCAGGACTGGGGGACTCTGGTGGGGCTGAGGGGACTGGGTGCCACCATCTTTCTGACAGAGTGACAGTTAATTTGCATATTACCCTTTTATTAGATAGGATATTACAGTGCTGCTGTGATCATTATTATGATTGTTTTCTGGTGCAAAGGTGCTGGATTATCTCTAGAGCACCTCCTGATTGTGATGCATTATCAACGTCTATTCTGTCTAGTTTCTAATTTTCATGAACAAAATAATAACCTTAAACTGATTTCCTGCGTTTGAACAGTAGAATTGTTAGGTGAAGGATATGTAGCTCTTCAACTTTGCAAGCTAAATGCCAAAATTGTTTTCCAAAAACTAGATAGTCCTATCACATTTTAAAAGAGTTTCTGTTGCTCTGTATTCTTCCTAACATATTGAATTGCCAGAATTTTAAACTTTGTCAATTTGAGGATGGCAAAATTTTACCTCACTTTGGTTTTTAATAAATTTACTGTTTTAACCATTTGTAAGTGTATCATCCAGTAGTGTTGAGTATGTTCTCATTCTTGTGGGAAATTGATCTCATGACTGTTTCATCTTGCAACACTGAAACTCTATATCCATTAAGCAACTCTCTATTTCCCTCTCTCCCCAGTCCAACCACCATTGCACTTTCTATACCCTATGAATTTGACTACTCTAGATACCGCACATAAAAGAAATCATACACTATTAGAGCATACTAGTACACATATCAAACAACTCATACATTATCTTTTGTGACTGACTTCATTTCCCTTACCATAAGGTCCTCAAGGTTCACCCATGTTGTAATATTCGTCAAAATTTCTTTCCTTTTTAAAGACAAAATAATATACCATTGTATGTACATACACATTTTTTAAAAAAATCACTGGACATTTAGATTGTTTCCACGTCTTGGCTATTGTGAATAGTGCTACTATGAAGTTGGTGGGGCAAATAGGTCTTGTGATCTTGCTTTTAAACCTTGTAGATACATATCTAGAAGAGGAATTACTGGATCACATTGCAATTCTATTTTTAATTTTTTGAGGAACAGCCATATTATTTTTCATAGCAGCTGCACCATTTTACATTCTCATAAACAGTGCACAAGTTTTCCTATTTTGCCATATCCTTGCCAACATTTGTTACTATCTGATTTGCTGATAGTATCAATTCTATAGTGTATAAGATGATATCTCATTGTGGTTTGGATTTACATTTCTCTAATGATTAGTGTTGTTGAGTATCTTTTCTTATGCCTGATGACAATTTTTATATCCTCTTTGAAGATATATCTACTCAAGTTCTTTGCCCATTTTTAAAATTTAAATTTATTTAAATTAAATAAAAAGGTTCAACCATTTCTCTCACCCTCTACCCACTACATCTGGCAACAACCAATCTGCTTTGTTTATCTATGAGCTTCTGGGTATTTTTTTGTATGTTTGTATTTTTATTTTTTTAGATTCCATATATAATAGAGATTACATGATATTTGTCTTTCTCTAATTTATTTCACTTAGTATAATGACCTTGAGGTCTACCCATGTTGTCTTAAATATCAAAGATTTCATTCTTATTTTCATGGCTGAATAACATATATGTATATATGTACAATTTCTTTGTCCTTTCAACCATTGATGGACCCTTAAATTGTTTCCATATCTTGATTACTGTATATAATGCTGCAAAAAACATAGGGATGCATATATCTTTTAGAGTTAGTGTTTTTCTTTTCTTTGGATAAATACCCAGGAGAGTAATTATTAGATGATATGATAGTCCTACTTTTAAAATTTTGAGGAACCTCCACATTGTTTTCCATAGTGGCTGCACCAATCTCCATTCCCACCAGCAGCGCACAAGGGTGCCCTTTTCCTCACATCCTCACCCTTTTTGACAGGTGTGAGGGGATTTGCCATTGTGGATTTGATGTGCATTTACCTAATGATTAATGGTGTTAAGCACCTTTTTCATGTACATGTTGGTCATCCATATATCTTCTTTGGAAAAATGTCTATTCAGACCTTCTGCCCATTTTTAAATCAGATTTTTTTTTAGCTATTGCATTGTGCGAATTCTTTAAATATTTTGGATATTAGCCCCTTGTCAGATATATGATTAGCAAATATTTTCTCCCACTTATTTTGTTGATGGTTTTATTTGCTATGCAGAAGCTTTTTTTTGTTTAATGTAGTCTCCTTATTTATTTTTGCTTTTGTTGCTTTCACTTTTGGTGTCAGATTTAAAAATTATTGCCAAGACTTAGGTCAAGGTTATTTCCTGTGTTTTCTGGTTTCCTTTCATTTGTCTTTAATTCATTTTGAGTTAATTTTTGTGCATAGTGTAAGATAGATACTGAGTTTTATTCTTGTGCATGTGGCTGTTCAGTTTTCCCAATGTTTTGAGAGACTATGCTTTCCTCATTGTATATTCTTGGCTCCTTTATCATAAATAAATTGTCCATATATGCTTAAGTATTTTGCTGGGCTCTCTATTTTGTTCCATAGATCTATGTGTCTCTTTTTATGCCAATACCATATTGTCTTAATTACTATAGCTTTATAATATAGTTTGAAAATCAGGGATCACGATGCCTGAAATATTGTTCTTCTTTCCCAGATTGTTTTGGGTATTTGGGATCTTTTGTGATTCCATACATATTTTAGGATTGTTTGTTCTCTTTCAGTGAAAAAATGCCATTGGAAATTTGATAGGGATTGTATTGTATATGTATATTGCTTTGGGTAGAATGGACATTTTGACTATATCAATTCTTCCAATCCATGAATATAGATTCTTTCTATGTGTCTTCTTTACTTACTTTCATTCAAGTGTTGTAGCTTTTAATATACATATCTTTCACCTCCTTAGTTAAATTTATTCTTAGGTATTTTATTCTTTTTGATATAATTATAAATGAGATTCTTTTCTTAACTTCTCTTTTTTTACTTTGTTATTAATGTACAGAAATGCAACATATTTTTGTGTATTAATTTTGTATCTACACTTTCTTAATTTGTCTATTAGCTCTAACAGTTTTTTGATGGAGTCTTTAAGGTTTTCTAGATATAATATCATATTATCTGCAAAAAGTAAAAATTTTATTTTTTTCTTTCCAATTTGGATGCCTTTTCTTTTTTTTTTCTTTTTTTGAATTTTTACAGAGAGGAAGGGAGAAGGATAGAGAGTTAGAAACATCGATGAGAGAGAAACATTGACGAGCTGCCTCCTGCACACCTCCCACTGGGGATGTGCCTGCAACTAAGGTACATGCCCTTGACCAAAATTGAACCTGGGACCTTTTAGTCTGCAGGCCGAAGCTCTATCCACTGAGCCAAACTGGTTTGGCTGGATGCCTTTTTTATATTTTTCTCACCTAATTGCTCTGGCTATGGCTTCCAATACCATATATATATAGTAATGGTCATATGTATAAAAGCCTAAATGACCATTATGACTGAATGACTTGAATGACCAGAATCACTGGTCGACCAGTTGCTATGATGTGCACTGACCACCAGGGGGCAGATGCTCAATGCAGTCGCTGCCCGCTGGTGGTCAGTGCGCTTCCACAGCCAAACTCCCCTGGCCAGCCAACTTCCCATGGCCCTTCCCTCTGGCAAGCTGCCCCCCCGCCCCGACCCTGGACAACTTCCCACGGTCCCTCCCCTCTGCTGGCCACCCCCTCCTGGTAGGCCCCACTCAGGGGTCCAGCTGGCCAACCTCCTCAGGCTCCTTCCTGTGGCTGGCTGGCCCCCCAATAGGCCTCAATCACCGGCCAGGCCAAAGGGACCCCACCCGTGCATGAATTTGTGCCTCTAGTGCTGAATAAGAGTGATGAGAGTGGGCACCTTGTTATTGTTTCTGATTTTAGAGGAAAAGCTTTCAGCTTTTCACCATTTACCATGATGTTAGCTGAGGGCTTCATATATGACCTTTATTATGTTGAGGTATGTTTCCTCTATACTTGCTTTGTTGAGAGTTTTTATCATAAGTGGATGTTGACAAATGCTTTTTCTGTGTTCTCTTTAAAGATATTTCTATTCAAGCACTTTGCCCATTTAAAAGAATTTGCAAATATTTTCCCCATTTTATAGGATGCCTTTTCACTTTGTTGATTGCTATTTGATGAAGAAGTTTTTAATTTTGATATAGTCTGATTTATCTATTTTGACATTTTTTGTCTGTGCATTTGGTGTAAAATGGGAATTTTAAAATTAATGGATTTTTTTTTGGTAAGGAATAATATGTATTTGTATTCATGAATGAGATTGCCTTCAAATGTTCTATCTTATGCTTTCTATTCCTGATTTTGTATCAAAATTATCAGTATTTTTAAATGACCTGAGGATAGTTTTTTCCTTTTATATTTTCTGAAATGTTATGTGTAAGATGGGAATCATCTGTCCTTGAATAATGACTAAAACTTGCCTGGGCCTGGTGTTTTATTTATGAAAATACTAGAGGCCCAGTGCATGAAAATTCATGCACTCGGGGGAGGGGTGTCTCTCAGCCTAGCCTGCAGGCTTTCACATTCCAGGACCCCTCAGGTAGGGTCCAGTCCAATCACAGCATGGCTCTGGTTCCCCAGGCTTGTGGGCCCGGAGGGTGAGGAGGGGGAGGGACCAAGATTTTTTGTTCCCCAGCGCCTGCGGGGTGGGGATAGGGACCAAGGGGCCAGTCTGATCCCAGTATGGCTCCAGGAACTGGAGCCTGCAGGTGGGAGGAGGGACCCATGGCTCTATTCCCACAGCTCCCTTCCACAGCCGTGCTGCAGGCAGACAGGGCCCACAGATCCCTCCCGCCTCCACGCAGTGGGCGGCTGGGACCCAGGACTGACTCCCACCGTGCTGGCCAGGACGCTAGCCTGGTGTTTGGTTGTCTGTCTAGACGTTTAGGTCATAACAGACCCTGGCTCTTTATATATTAGGATTTTAAACTATTGACTCATTTTCTTTAACGATTTTATTTGATTTTTTAAAAATGTCTATTTTTTAATTTTTATTTAATGATTTAAAAACTATTTAAATGGCCTTTTTCTTTTAGAGTCCATTTAGTAAGGTATATATTTTTTTCTAGGGATCTATTTCAACATGTTTGGTAAAGTTGCTAATATTCTTTTAGTTTTTAAAAAATGTTTGCTGTATCTATAGTTATGCACTCTTTTTATTTCCATATTGTTTATTTATATGCTCTCTTTTATTAGTGAAGCTTGCCAGAGGCTGTCAATTTAATTAGTCTTTTCTAAAAGGTAAACTTATGTCTATGGTCCTTTATTGTATGTTTTTTTCTTCTATTTCATTAATTTCTGCTTTTACTTTTATTACTTCATTCCACATACTTTGTCTGAATTCTTTCTATTCTTTAAAACTCCTTATATTGTCTGCTTAATTCAGTACTTTTCAGTCTTTCCTTCCTTGTAATATAAATATTAAATAAATTAAGTTTTCCATGTAAATATTTTACTGAGCTACTGAAAAGCATATTTTTATTTTTAAGCATAAGAGCATTTCAACAAGATTTCTGTTAGTATTGCTTTTTGTAACTACTGATTCCTACATTACCATGAAAGAACATTTCAGATTTTTGCAAGTGATCCACATGTGTTTTAAGAAAATTAGTATTTACCAGTTATTTGGAATAGTTTTATATAATTTATAATATTGAGACTTTGTGTTCTATACTTCTATTCATTTCTTCACTTGTTTATTGAGAAATGTGTTTTGAAATCTCTTGCTATGATGATGTTTGTAAACTTACCATTATAATTCCCTAAAGTGTCATTTTAGGTACATTGAAGTTTAAATTATATGTTTTGGTGAGTTGAACCTTTTACACTATTGTGTGTGTATCTCTGGAATAATTTTTGTCTTAAAGTATGTAGTTTCTGACCTTTTTTTTTTCCTTAAAGTATACAGTTTCTGACCATAAATATAGCCCAATGCATGTTATCTATCATCTATCTATCTATCTATCTATCTATCTATCTATCTATCTATCATCTATCTATCTATCTATCTATCTATCTATCTATCTATCTATCATCTATTTATCCTATGTAAACTATAGATATCTAGATTTTTAAAATTTTAGTCTGAAATGCCCTGGCTTTTAACATGAAGTTTATTCTTTTTGAAGTGGGTGGGACTAATAATACATTTGGATTTTTGTTCTCATGTATCCTCTGCTTAATTTCTATGCTGGTATTTCTTTTTATTTTAGTGCTTAATAATCTGAAATTAATCTCTTTCTCATCCAACAGTCATATGAGAATATTTGGACTCCTATTACATTTTTATTATCTCAATTGCCATTATTTTTTAATGGCTTTTCTTTTAATAAACCCCACAAAATAGATATTATAGTTGCATTAGAGGCCCAGTGCACAAAATTCATGCACAGGGTGTGGGTGTGTGTGTGGGGGGGGTCCCTCAGCTCGGCCTGCACCCTCTCCAATCTGGGACCCCTCTCACAATCCAGGATAGCTAGCTCCTAACTGCTCACCTGCTTGCCTGCCTGATCACCCCAACCCCTCTGCCTGCCTGCGTGATTGCCCCTAACTGTTCCCCTGCTGGCCGGATCGCCCCTAACTGACTCTGCCTCGCCTGGCACCCACGACCTGGGCTTTCCTCCCTCTGACTGGCTGCAGGCACCCAGGACCCAGGTCAGATTCACCTGGGCCGGCCGCAGCTGCAGGGGATCATGGGCCAGTGGCTTTGCCCGGACCACAGTCACAGGCGCCCGGGACCACTTATTCCTCTCCCAGGCCACAGCCTGTCTGGTCTCCATTCCTCTCTTGTGAGCTCATTTGTGCCTGGCTGATCCCCATTCCTCTCTCCCCAGTGTTAGAGTGTCTGAGCAATTAGGGTATGACAGTGTGAGGGCGTGAGGGTGTGAGAGTGTGATGACCATTTGTATATTAGCTCTTTATTATATAGGATATTTTAAGTGTCTTTTAAAAAATGTCAAATTTTCTACTTTCTTCTCTCACCTTTCTTGTTTTTCAGACTTCCTTTTTTGCTCATTTTATATTTTCTAAATTAAATCTTACAGGTATGACTTTATTGAGCCTCTATTAATAGTGCATACTCAATATTTATTTTGTCCATGTTCTTTATTTTAAAGGTATAATTTCCATTTTATTTTTTTTTCCAGAGAACTTTTCTTCAGTCCTGAAATACTTAGCTCCTTACAAGGGCTTTGGTGGAGGTCCTGGGGCAGCCTCCAGAGGTCTAAATAGAGGTGGGGTGTTCAGTCCTTAGGGGCTACCTGGGAATGATTCCTGACCACCATGCTGTGAATGACACAATTCACACAGTGGTGGAGTTTCACATGCAGCTTGGGAAGCGCTTAGGGATGAAGACACTAGCTTCGGAAATGTCCCTGACAGCTGCAGCCTCTACTGTGTTTCTAGTGATGAACTCCTTAGTGGCCTTGTCCTTGGACACACATCTAGCACAAGGGAAGCAGTGAATAGGCTGCACATGGCCTCGGCCTTTTTTGGCACAACTGTTGTTCCTTCTTTTCTTGGTCACCTTGGACACAGGACATGAGCAAGGCACCCATGTTCTTAAATTATAATAACTTGACTCTACATCAGTGATTTTCTACCGGTGTGCTGCCAAATTTTAGTAATTAGTTTATGTACCATGAGATGAAAAAGGTTGAAAATCGCTGTTTATATAGAAATCTAGCTTGATGGTTATTTTTCCTTAGCACTTTTGCTCTTATTTTGCTCTTTTCTGGCTTCTGTTATTAAAGTCAGCTGTATGTCTAATTTTTATTTTTGTCTCTGTGTTCTTTTAAGACTTTCTTTTGTCTTTGATGCTGTGCAGATTTTTGTATTATGTCCAGAGTTGAATTTTTCTTTATTTATTCTGCTTTAGATCTATTAGGAATTTGAGTTTGCATTTTTAAATTATAAAACAAACCTTAGCCAATATTTAAAAATATTGTCTCTCCCCCACTCTTCTAGTTATTTTTTCTAGTATGTCAATTGTTGAATGTTAGGTTATTTCTTTTCATTGACCATTCATTATATTAGCTCTTTCATATTTTTTTCCTCTTTATTCCTCTGCTGGGGTCCAACCCCAGCAGGTCCAGGGGTCCCCAAAGGTATGCACGGAGTTGGCGAAGAAGGAATGACACGGAGACAGCGTTCAGTCGATCAGCAGCCTTGCCAGGATCTCTAGCCAAGTTCTGGTCAGGATCTCCAGCAAAGTTCTGGTTTGGATCTCCAGCCAAGTTCTGTGTCCATGTGTTCTTTCTAGATTCTCGAGCCAGGTTCAATCTTGGCTGAAGATCTTGGCTAGAGATCCTGGCTAGGCTGCCGATCAACTGAACACTGTCTCTGTGTCATTCCTTCTTCGCCAACTCCATCCACACCTTTGGGGACCCCTGGACCTGCTGGGGTTGGACCCCAGCATCTGGCGCCCGAACAGGGACTCTTAGGTAAGCGCCCCACACTCGGGATGGATCGGACTCCACCGTAGGAAGAGGGTGGATAGTCTTCACCGACTCCATCCACACCTTTGGGAACCCCTGGGACAGGATTCCCCTAGATTGATAGGATTGGAATCAACTGTTATAAATACAGATGTAACAAGACAACAGGATACAGAACCTACACACAGAACCTAGAGACAGAACCTAGCGACAGAACCTAGTGAGAGAACATGGCAAAAGATCCTGGACAGAACCTGGCTACAGAACCTGGCTACAGAACCTGGATAGAACATGGCAAGAGAACCTAACTAGAACCTGGTGACTGAACCTGACTGGAGAACCTGGCTGGAGAACCTAGCAAGAGAACATGGACACAGAACCTGGCTGGAGATCCTAACCAGGACTTTTCTGGAGATCCAGACCAGAACTTGGCTGGAGATCCTGGCTAGAGATCCTGGCTAGGCTGCTGATCAACTGAACACTGTCTCTGTGTTATTCCTTCTTCGCCGACTCCGTCCACACCTTTGGGGACCCCTGGACCTGCTGGGGTTGTACCCCAGCATTCCTCAGGTATTTTTCTGTATAATTTCTCCAACTTTATCTTCTAATGCACTAATTTTGTCTTCAGTTTTGTCTTTCCAGCTGTCTTGTTTAGTAAATGTTTAATTTCAGGTACTATATATCTTATTTCTATAGGACGTATCTAGTTATTTTTCAGATACAGCTCATTTTGATAGTTTTATTCTTTTGAAATAATTCCAATGCTCTCATTGTTTCAACATGCTAAATATAATTAATTTATAGTCAATTCTGTATCTGATAAGTCCGATGTCTGTTGTTTTTGTGGGTTTGCTTTTGTTTGTTTGTCCAAGTGTTAGTTCATGGCTGGTATTTTATTTTTAATTGTGCGTATTTAACTTTTGATTGCAGATGTTCCAGTAGGCCTGAGTTGAAAATGGTTCCTCTAAATATGGATTTATCTTTGTTTAAACTAGGTTCCTGGAGTCACTAACAATGAAGTATTCTTTAAAAATGATTTTTAGCTTGTTCATATAAATAGTATGAATTCTATTCTAAATGATCCATGAATACTGGTTTATGATTATGAAGTCTTAATGAGGACTTTCCCCCCTCTATCCCAAGTCAAGAAACTAATAGGCAAATTTCAACTCCATCTTCTTATGTGGCTTTTTTCCCTCTTAGTTTACTATCTTTGCTGTCTGTTTATAAAAGGATCTAATCTAGCATCTATTCTGGAAAGCTACAGTGGGCTTGGTCTCCTGGTTTCCATGAAAGAATGGAGCTATATGACATAATGGTTGGGCAGATGGCCCTTAAGACCATTGCTAATTTCAGTGCTTGGTTAACTCTGTATTTAATATTTCTAGATGTTTTCAGCCTTTTGGGATAGCCATCAAAAGCATATATGCATAACCCCTAGACACAGACTACTGAGAGGTGATAGCCAGAGGGAAGGGGGTGTCGTGGGGGATGGGTCGAATTGGGAGGAGGATGGGGGCATTTGTAATAGTGTCAACAATAAAAAAGTTAATAAAAGAAAAAAAAATGGAGCTCAGTTATATAATTATTTGTAATATATATTAAAATAAAATATTTTATAATAATAATTTGAAAATTATTTTCTAAACATATTACTATTATTTCAATTTAGGAAGATAAAGGGCTAAGAATCTCTAATGAGAAAAAAATCAAACTTTTCCCAATTTGCTGACCACAGGAGAACAATGCATTTAGAATTATTACCTGGCAGGAAAACCAAATCAATATTCTAGTTCTGAGAATGAAATTTTTAACTTGAGTATTTTTTTTACCTTATTTCCCTTATAGTGGCTTAGCTTTAGTATACTTACTGCATAGAACAAAGGGAAGGAATGCAAATGCCTCCACCCAGAAAACCTGAATGTCTTGTTCCCTTAAACCTGACATTAACTAAAAGACTGTATATCATCACACTGGTTTTCAACTATTTTCAGATGTTCGTGTTTATTTATCTACTTGTGAAAAAAAAAAAGATTACTTATAAAAGGGATAGTACTTTGGCAGTAAAATAAATCAGCTTTCATTCTAGGGAAATGGTGTGTATATCTGACTTCCTTTTAAGCAATTTCAGATTACTGGATATATGTATAATGGTGGCAATTTTTAATCATTGAAAATAATAACCTCATGTTTTTTATTAGTCCCTTGGCTTTACTAGGACATTTAAATAATGCTTTAGCTAATAGTTTTGTTTTTAGTGAGAAGGAAACAATATTTTTCTATTATTCAATAAAATCATACTGCCTCTTAGTGATCTGTTATCAATGTGTTTTTTGTCTTCTTTTATTCTGCATAGTGTCTGCCATTTAGAACTCAGAGGATTAATGATTATTTTTAAAGAATTGATCATAAAATTCTAGTTTGTTTCTATAGCTATCATCTAATGCTTTATTCTCTATAGTCTTTTAGAATGAGCATATTTTTAAAAATATATTTTATTGACTTTTTACAGAGAGGAAGGGAGAGGGATAGAGAATTAGAAACATTGATGAGAGAGAAACACTGATCAGCTGCCTCCTGCATACCTCCTACTGGGGATGTGCCTGCAACCAAGGTACATGCCCTTGACTGGAATCAAACCTGGGACCTTTCAGTTTGCAGGCCCACGCTCTATCCACTGAGCCAAACCGGTTAGGGCTAGAATGACCATATTTTTCAGCTTGTGCTCATTTAATAGAAACGATACTATTTGGTTTAGAAGATAAAAAATATTCATATGTATTATTTACAAAGGTAAAATGCAAAACTGTAGTGAATTATTTTATAGCTTGGATTTAGTGCCTTATTTTTTCTCAATGCTATGGGAAAACTAGAGGTCCAGTGCATGACATTCGTGCACTTGGTGTGGGGTTGGGGGGCAGTCCCTCAGCCTGGCCTGTGCCCTCTCGCAGTCAGGGAGCCCTCGGGGGATGTCCGACTGACAGCTTAAGCCTGCTCCCCGCAGACATCCTTAGTGCTGCTGAGGAAGTGGGCCGCTGCATTCCCCAGCTATCAGCCTTGCTTGTGGCTGAGCACACTGGCCACCAGGGGTCAGCTCCTGTGTTGAGCATCTACCCTCTGGTGGTCAGTGCACTTCATAGTGATTGGTCATTCCACTGTTTGGTTGATTTGCATATAAGCCTTTTATTATATAAGATAGCTTTGTAAATGTCTGTCTCTCTTAGAGTGTGTACCCTGGGGTCAGTATGGGGATGCCCTTACTTTTGTCTGGGTTGGAAACTGGTCAGAGTGTGTTGTGGGGATTCTCTGAGTCTCAGCTGTTTTGCATAAAATATAGATTGGATTTTTAAAAATATATTTTATTGATTTTTTTACAGAGAGGAAGGGAGAAGGATAGAGAGTTAGAAACATCGATGAGAGAGAAACATCGATCAGCTGCCTCCTGCACACTCCCTACTGGGGATGTGCCCGCAACCAAGGTACATGCCCTTGACCAGAATTGAACCTGGGACCCTTGAGTCCGTAGGCCGATGCTCTATCCACTGAGCCAAACCAGTCAGGGCTGGATTTTGGTTTTATGTCACTTGATAAGAGTACATATTATCTTATTTAAATATTGATAATCTGCAAGATTGTTAAAATACACAGGTTTTTAAATTCAATTTCTGTTTGTTTCTTTTGTGAATTATCCCACTTAAAAAAAAATCCTCACTGGAGGATATTTTTCCCATTGATGTTCAGACACCATGGAAGGAAAGGAGGAGGGGGGGAAAGAGAGAGAGAGAGAAAGAGAGAGAGAGAGAGAGAGAGAGGAGAGAGAGAGAGAGAGAGAAAGAGAGAGAGAGAGAAATATCGTCATGAAAGAGACACATTGATTGGTTGCCTCTGCCTCCCGTATGCATTCTAACCTAGGCCAGGGATGGAACACAAAACTGAAATATGTGCCTTTGACAGGGAATTGAACCAGAGATCCTTCTGTCTATGGTCTGATGGTCTAACTAAGCAAAACTGGCCAGGGCAACTTTCATAGTAGAATTCACAATAATATTTTTCTTCAGAGAAAGAGGTACATCAAAATTATGTGGCTTTTAAAAACTTACACTTGATTAATTTGGTTCCTCAATTCTTTCCTACTTGAAAAAGCATAAATGATGGACATAATGGGGTACATAGAACAAAATTATCATAAACCAGAACAGCATAATGCATTTAATAATCCCTCAGAAATAAAGTCCTACATAATGTACAAAAGAAAGTGATCTTAACTAAAATATAGCCATTGTGAACAGAAATTGGGTTCAAACTGACAAACTCATGGTCATATTTCTTTATTATAGTGGCTGAGATGTGGAAGGGAGAAAGTGGAAGGAATAATATGAGCATATCACATCATAAACTGATATACTAAATCCAATGTTAATAACCTTTAAAGAGTCTTAAACTTAAGATATTGGTCCTTTGACATTTGATTTTTTTCATCTTCTTCCTCGTTATTTCACTGGTTTTAACATTGGCTAGATTTCAGAGTCACTAGAGTAATTTTTCAAAATTAAATATGACACTCCTGTACTATTGAATCATAATTTTTAGGATATCTGCATTTGTAAAAGCTCCCCTAGATGAATATGATTATTATGGAGCACTGGTCCATTTTCTATTAATACCACCTAAAATCTCTTCCTTGTGTTTGTACATGAGTTCATGTCAAAATGGCAATTAATTCACAATATTCCATTTCCCAGTTAACTATTGATATAACCTACACAGGTAAGATCTTGCCAGAGAGGTGAAATACATATTAGTAAATCATCTCCAAAATAAGGAATAAATTGAATTTTTGATGAATTCTGATGTCTAAATAGATGTAGGTGAGGAAAGTCATAGTCCTGACTTTGAAAGCCTACAAAGCAAATTCTTCATGAAGGACTAAGAGGTATCATTGGTTATAGCAAGTTTCTACATCGCTTCCTGTACATTTATTGCTCTTGTCAGTTTTCTAAGTAGAAAATACATTTGGAAACTTGTGCAAAAAATGCCCTTTTTGGTATAGCTCTGTATATATGGAACTCAGTCATGAGAGAAATACATTCTTGGAAAAATATTAACTCATATTCAAATAGTTTTGTGTTCTTTTTAAAAAATGTATTCATCTGGAACTTGTTAGCATTTCAAAGGAGAGAAGTCACTCACTAATTAGTATTGGAGGTGGTGAGAGAAATAATGTGTGTGTGTGTGTGTGTGTGTGTGTGTAGGAGGAGTTAGAAATTAAGGAAGAGTAAACTTTTTCCTTTTCTAATTCCCATGCTCCCACACCACTTTTCTCAGATTTACTTTTCTTTGTGAGGAACTTTCTCAGATACAATAATAAGATTTTACTTTTTTCCTACGAAATCTGATGTTCATTTATTTATTTGATTTACATATAATGCAGAACTGCTTTGTTCTCCTATCTAAGTTATAAGTCTACTAAATCTTTGATAAATTTAGTCTCTTTTCTCTTGATTTTTAAATGTGTAATAGATCTTTTAAAACTAATGCAGTTTATTACGCAATAAGTTCTAAATTAAGGGACTCTCTAATAGTGCACAGTGACAAGATGGAAGGAGTTTTGGTGTCCTTTAGAATGGGTTCAGAAAGTCCAATAAGGAATTATCTATCAAACTATTTTATTTAAAAAGGAAAGGGATGCCAGCCAGACCAGCCAACAAACAAACAAACAAATAAAAAAAAACAGCAAAATTAAGTGCTGTGGTGAAGGTGAAGCAACAAGAACTCTTATGCATTGCTGGTGGGATGGAAACTTTGGAAAACTTTTTCCAGTCTCTAATGAAGCTAAACATGAAAATACCTTATGATCCAGTAATCCCACTCTTATGGATACACCCCCATACATTTCTGCTTATGTATGCAAGAATATGTCTAAGACTTTTCAAAGCTGCCTTGTAGTGGGTCAGATATATTTCCCAAATGTCCATCAACACATCAACATTCAAATGAATAAGCAATTGTAATATACTCAGGCATTGGAATAGTATGCAACAATAAAATGAACAAACTACAAATACACAAAAGAATGGATCAATCACAAAAATATAATACTGAGCAGAAGACATACATGATGGAATATGTTCTATCTGAATTGAATTACATCAATAAAAACAGGCATGAGGAGCCAGGAAGCCCAGAGGTCAGAGTGGGACCATCCAGTTTGCAGCTCCGTGGAACCATAAAAGACACACTCAGGGGGCAGACTCAGTGAGCACCAAAGCTCCAAGTCTAGCCCCAGAGGGGTGTCTCCAGCACAGAAGTTCTCCCACTGCAGACACA
>NW_006286140.1:4800001-4814306 GCF_000327345.1 Myotis davidii
AGACTGGACAAAAATCATGCACCTATGGATGAGGACAGTGGGTGGGGAGTGAGGGCGGAGTATGGGGTGGGAACTGGGTGAAGGGGAGTTATGTTGGGAAAAAAGAGTAACTAATGTAATAATCTGAACAATAAAGATTTAATTAAAAAAATAAAAATAAAAAAATAAAAACAGGCATAATTCAACCATATTTTAGGTATGTATAATTATATAATAAAACCTTAAAGAAAGTCAACTTTTGACTCTATAGTTGTATATAGAGTTGTATGTCTGTGGATTCAACCAACCATTGATGGAGAACACTATTTTCCATTACCGTGTGAAATCTATGATTATGAGTCCACAGTTGTAAATCTGTAGTTGAATATCAGAGGTTGGGAATCTGCAATTGGGAATGGGAAAATATTGTTCTCATCAGCATTTGGTTTAATCTACATATGCAAATCTTGCAGCTATGAAAAGCTGACTATATTTAATCTGCCTGTAAGTGGACCTGCTTAGTTCAAACCCCTGTTGTTCAAGAATGAGCTGTGTTGTATTTGACAATTTAAAATAAAGTACTTGAACTATTTTTACAAAGGAAATTAAGGGACAACAACAGGTGTTGGTGTGAAGAAAGTTTCAGGGTCTGACTTGAATTTACAAAAGAAAGGACAACCTCTGCTAATTGCATTTTGCTCTTTACCCATCATGCTGGGCCTTATTATTATCACACATGAGGCCAGCTAAGCACACTGAGGAGACCCCCTGCCATAATTTCAGGGGTGAAATAAGGTTGGAGAGGGAGCTGTAAGTCTGAATCTCATAATTTGGGCCAGGGTAAGTTAGATGCTATGGTTAATACAGCATCGCTGTGTGTGCACGCCTGTGCGTGTGTGTGTGTGTGTGTGTTCATATGTTAATTCTATTCTAGTGTAATGAGGAAAGTGCTGGAATTCAGTACCAGCCAAATACCTAGTGTGCACTTCAACCCCTAAGCATAATGAATGTAAAATGCTGGTAGTAATAGATAGATTGAAAGAAAAACGCCTTCATCTTGGCATGCTAGAGATTTGCAATCACATTTGGATTCTCAAAGTGCTGCTTGATTGGAGATTAATGTGTGGGAGGATTGACCTTTCTTGCAAGAGCCATTGTTTTTGCACTAAATGTGTGAAAAACAAATTTCAAATAGCTGCCCTATTGAACTTCTCTTGTGATTCATATTATCACCCTTTTAGATTTCTCAGCAACAATGGCACTTATTAAACTCATCGGGTCTTTTTTTCTTCATCTCATCTTCTAAGCACTTTTGTTTTTCTTCCAGTGGATAGAATTTTCTACCAACAAAAAGCTTAATTTCTTCACATTTCTCATACTGTCACCATACCATTTTCTGATTGACTTGTGCTGGAGTCCCAAGAATGTCCATTTTAGAAAATCAAGGAAGTTTTTGGAATCATTGCTGTAGAGGTTGTTCACTAATTCCTAGGGGAGAGGCCAATATTTTATTTTCTCAGCAGTAGAATTGATTGGTTATATATTTTCTAAATAGATCTTTCTCCAGCCTTGTTTTTTTCCATAATAAATGTTTCCCATCTGGTGCCTTGTATACAATTGTGATGGTTTTTCTTGTCATAATTATCAAATTGCAACATGGTAGATCTGGGTTTGGGGAAAATTCTTAACCTCTTTAAAATTATTAAGAAAATGAAAGAGAAGTGATCTCACTGACCTACACTTTGAAGAATCTATGAGGAAAAAATGATCCAAACTACTTTGCACACTATTCTGTAATTCCAGCGTGGTTCACTGTATTTTAGGTGCTGTTTTGACTTGAGGCTGGGATGGAGTGTGAGGGAGGTAAATAACAGTCTTCCAAATCAGGGTCAAGCAATTCCTGCTCTTTATATTTCTGAGGTTCCTCTGTATTTTATGTAGGCTAGGATGTCAGTAAGTTTCTTTTCCATTATGTAAGTTGTATTTAATCTTATAAAAACCTTGATATGTGAAGCTGATTTGACTTATTTTAAATATTTGGGAGATATTTAGAGCTTTGGAAACTTCCTATTCAATAGTAATGAATGCAAACAGAAAAATCAAACATTCATAAAAAATCTTTTCCCAAATCTAATCAACTAATAAACAGTAATATATCCCTATAGTAAGTTGAGACATTTTGATGTTAAATAAAATCTTTTTTTAAAAAAATAATTTTAGAGAGCAAGGGGGAAAAAAACATTGATTGGTTGCCTCTCATACATACTCCAACTGAGGATCAAACCCACAACCTTGGCATATGCCCTGACTGGGTATCAAACCCACCACCTTTTTATGTACAGGACGATGCTCCAACCAACTCAGCCACACCTGCCAGGGCTAAATGGTGTCTTTTTCTGTCTCACAGGACCATTTCTTTTTTGAATTCTGGGGTAGAAGGAATGTAAAAAGGCTTTAACATGTTTAAATTTTAATTCTGCGGTTTAAGGTTCTTAAAACGCATTATTGAAGGCTTTCTGTTTCAATATTTCATCTGTATTATCCACATAATTTTAAGAGCGCACCAAAAAGTATACTATTCTAATAAGTACATACTTATTTTTCCCTAGAAGCTTTATCTTTGAAAATCAGTTTTTTGTGTGTGTTGTTTTCCCTAAGGCTGACTTAGGTAAAAGCAACATCCTCCCTTGTAGTCAGTTTTCTTTCTTTTCATAAACCAGTTGGGGAGAGATTTTGTCAGTTACCCTGCATTTAAAAATGGCTCCTCGTTCCTGAAGAATCACATAGACAAGGGCACATACTGACTTTAAATAATCTTATGAGAAAATTGATGGGACATTTGAACTATTAAAAAATCATCTCACGGGGTGTTTATAGAGACTCTTATTCTGAGAATAGATAGACGTATGCACATTCTTCAGTGTCACTGGGGAGTCTGAGTAACATGCCATCCGACCGGACAGTGATGACTTGTTATCTGGTCGAATATGAGACAAAGTGACCAACTTCCTGTGATACCTCTGCTGTTCTCAAAAAGCTGCCTCCCTAGATGGTGGCCTTTGTCATCTGTTAACTTGTCTTACCTTGGAGAGGAGACAGGGGACCCGCCACTGCCATCAGGTTGTAGTTCAACCTGGCTCCATCAAGATGTTTTCCAAGTCAGAAGCTAAATGCTGACCGACACACTTGAAACTTTCTCAGTAAAAACATGAACGATAAAAGGTGGACCACCGAAGAGAGAGAGAATATTGGGGAGAATTCATGGGCATTTCAGCATCAATTGGACACATTTGAAACCTGTGTGAAAAACGTGATCCCTAGATTGAGTTAAGGACAGACATTGGGAGTTGCAGAGATATACAGTATATGATGTGGGGAGAGTGGTGGGTTATGGGGATGTAGACAGTGTAGGGAGATGAGAAATAGGCTCAGAAGAGCATCTTCTAACCTTGCTAACATAAACTTTGTTAATTACAAATGTAAAGATGCTTGAAATGGTGCCTCCCACTCCATGATTCAGTCTGATTTATCTGGATAATGTGTATACAGTGGTGTGGGTGACAGGGCATGTTACCTAGGGAATACACAACAACCTCACAATGCTGGCAGGAGGCAATTTAGTAGGTAATCTTGTTGGGGCTATCCCTGTTTCTGTCCCTGTGTGTATGTACATAGAGTTAGATATCAATACACACACATCTACACAAGTGTACACACAAAGAAACCACTTGGTGGTGACACACAGGAATTTTCCAGATGCTAAAGAAAAGTGGGAAGAACACACATTCATACTATTCATCATATTAGTCAATAGCAGGGTGGCTGAGCCATGGGGTCTGCTCTATGTCTAGGGCTGAATTTTCAGTGGTATGTCTGAGGTGAGAAGCTTAGATTGACTAGTGACCCATCTCAGCCTGTGCAGCTGATTAATAAGTAATTGTCTTATAACCAAGTGTTGAACTCTATCCAGGCCTGTGGATGGCGAGCTTATTTTCTCCTCCAGAAGTTCAAGGCTCAAACAAATTTATCTTTGCTTTCTATGATGCATAAAGGAATTTAAAGAAAACTGCTGAAAGCTTGTTGGCAACTTGATCTGGAAGGAAGGTAGGTCCATCTTTCATTGGTCCTGTGAAAGACGCTCTCTCTCTCTGTGTCCCCTGTGATGTGTGGGTCCCTATTCTGTAGAGGAGCAATATGGCCATGAAGAAGGAATTTTGGTGAAGAGGGTGCCAATAATTAGATGGAGGTGTGAGTTTTGGTTCTTCTGCCATAAGCCCTGATCCCCCTGCTGGCAATTGCAGAGCTGATTTCTTTCTGCAATTCTGTGACTACAAAACTGAGATCTAGGAATAATGGGAGAAGGGAAACCATTCATCCCCTGCTTTGTATGGTAGCAGGCAAAAGTTGTGCTTGACCACTGGGACTCACTGGATGCTGTTTTTCCTTAGAGCTACAGAAGAAGCTTTATTTTGAGTCATCTTTGAATCTGAAGTTTTGTCTATTCTAGTACTGGATCTTTAGAACAATCCAGAGTTAATCAGACTTAAGCAGAATATTGAAATGAATAACATTTGTTTGGGGGCTTGTTGCTCCCTTGTATTTACGTTTTAATTTTTAAATGCCTTTTACTCTGTTTGGTGTCACCCTAATTTCTCAGATGACTAATCATTTCATGAAGCCAGGGATCCTTCCTCAAAGTAGCCAAAAACATCAGATAACAAAACCACAGCTCTTTTAGGACACAAAGATAGCTGAATTTCTTCATAAAATCTAGAAACATTTGCATTTTAAAAATGCGGATCCAGTTGCTGAGAAAGCCAGAGGACCAGACCTGTACTGACAGATTGTTGTATTTATTTTATGTCTGGGTAAAGGAGATATTTGGGATCACGGAAAGTTTCCTGGGTCACACCATTTTGGCACTTATTTACTTGTAAGGTCAGTTCCTAGTCATAGATGTGATGTATTCCAATGAAAGACATTGCTCTGCAAATGAAATGAGGGTATCAAAAGTACCTGCAATTTTCCCACGTTCAAATGAGAGTTACTCTTCATCATATAATTTTGCTTTTCATTTTATCAGCAACTTCTAAAATGCTTTCCAAGGGTTATTTTAAATGATGATTAATTACAGGCAGGCATTAAAGCGATTTAAAACAGCTTGGGCCTCTTTGAGGCTGATAGTTCTAAATAAGGAGATCCTGAGTGGATGCCATTGCAGTCATCACCACCACCACATCATCACCGTCACCATCCATAATAACAGTTTACATGTAAATGGTACCACTTCCCAGAGAGGTAAGCGTCTGATAATTTGATTTCTCTCACAACATCTTATTGATGACAGAGGACAGTTGTGGTTTACGAAATCATGGTAATTATCATGCTCTACATTCTGGCTGTCTAGCCTTGCTGATGCCTCAGCTTTCTCTCCTTGCCCATTTTCTCTGTCTAGAGTTGTGTAGCCACAGCTCAGTAAATGGAAGGAACCACACAACCTTGAGTTTATGCAAAGCAGAGCTATCCGTCCTCCATCAGTTGCCACTCAGCCTCATCTTGGGAAACAATACACTTAATCTCAGTTCATCCTCTGTTTGTTGTCTCACCCTTTTTTCTTCAGTAATTTTCCAATTTCTTCTTTTGTTCTCTTTCCTCTCCTAGTATTCCACTGCCTCGCCCATCTCCATTCTCTGTATGTTTTCTGTTTCACCAGCCAGTTCAGATCTCTGTTGTTCCTTAGTCTGTCCTATCTTGGAAGATTACACAAGATAAACTAGTCACATGGAGATGCATGTAGGAAACAGCTCTTTAACTTTCAAAAGAGGGGAAGGATATACCCTGCTCAGTTTTTAGGGTACATTTTTTTTTAATTAATTGATATTTTTCTACCTTTGGTGACTATTAGCATGTATTTGACCACTTAGTTAGGTGGAAGTGACTATTTTATTTTCTAGTCCAGCTTTCTTATCCTCCCTCCATTTAGGTTCCATCAAAATTAGAATAGAAGGGGAGATCTTGAGGGTTTCAAGGCAGAGCTTTTGAGGTGTGTAGGTAAGAGGAAGAATTGAAGCCTCTGTGATGGTCAGGTGCATGCATCCAAGCCAGTAGAATAATGGCCAATAGCCCATGCAGGTTGCGCACATGCTCTATGCCAACCACTGTTGAAAGCACATTACTTATACTAACTAACGTAGGAGATAGGCATGGGGAGCTCTTAATTATTAAATTTCCTGTATTCTATGACGTCCTAGTTTCTGCCTTTTTGTATTTGCTTTATTTCTCCTAAGGTTCTTCATAAAAAAATTTCCCCCCATGTTTTCAAATTCCTCATACCTGAAATATAAGGGTAAGGATTCTCCCACACCTTGGGCAGGGTTGAGAAGGTTGCTATTACAGTGGGATGGCATTCCCATGAAGCGCAGATTAAATTGCAGCATTAAAACATTAAATTGGGTAATAAAATGAGTCTTTCTTTGTTTAAAATATTCTTTTTAGTCTATCTTTTTTTTTGTATTTCTGAAGATGTTATAAAAAGAATCATGCTTTGGTAAAAATTGAATTTGACTAGATTCTGATGGCCCTGGGGAATTTGGGAAGAATTGGTATCCCTTGAGCAAAGTTTCTGTGGTGCTGGGTGGTTCTGCCTGCTGGCTGGTCTTTATTCTGGTCACTCTCAAAACAAAGAACTTCTTCCAGGCATATTTTTGGGGAGATATATTCATTTTTGAGGGAAGAAAACATTTTTTTTAGATGGCCAGAAGTTTGCAACAACCTCTTGTTTTTTGAGAAATGGTATATCTTAAAATTAAAAGAAAACAAAACTCCACACACAAACCCACACAACAAAAACAAACAGAAGCCCAGAGTACTTATAAAATGTAAGACTTTTTTTCACACGATAGAAACTTAATTCTCTTGGCCTTTACTGAGGAGATGTTTTGATGTTCCCCTCTTTTTTCAAAACAACCTTTTATATTCTAGTGCTTGCAAAAAATACCTTTGATTCTCACTTGGCCTCTTTCACTGAATTGGAAATTTTGGTTCCATTCTCTTAGCAGGTAAATAGCCATAAAACCATTCATGGTTCTGTCAGGGTAGAGAAGAGCTGAAAAGCATTACATATGTTCCAAGTTACGAGAGGCCACTCTTACGCTGTTTTCAAGTGGTTCCTTCCCCTCCCTTCTTCTATTAAGGGCTCAGCCACAATAGAGCTTTAATCAGCTTCATTGATTTAAAGCTAATTTGCACTTGGCTTCAAGGTTAAGGTCCACAGCACAGGCTGAAGAACTTTAAATCAGGAGTCAGAATGAAAAGCCTTAGGTATATCATATTGTCTGCTGTGCATAAGAATGACAGCTCTTGATGGCTGAGAATTAACTATTGGGAAAAAAGGCACAAAGCCAGTTTTTCTTCCGTGTTAATATAACCTCAGCTGGCCAAGTAACACAGCCTTGCTATCAACATTTCTGCTTCATCATGTAAATTGATAGAGTTGGCCGAAAATACTTTGGTATTGTGATGTTTGCAGCCGTCAATTTCTGCTTCGTTTCAGTTGGATTTCAACCTTATTGCCAAACTGATTCCATCTGTAATAACTTTTAACATTTATATTTCCCAAAGGGGAAAAAATGTCTTGTCTGTATTCTGCAATTAAGAAGGTGATGAAATATTCAATGTATGTCTACACTCTGACTAAATTCTTTTGTTAACTTTATCAGATAAACTATAAAATATTAACCAGGCTCACTGTTTGAGCATGTGCAGATGGCATGATATTTACCAGAAATGTTTTCAATACACATTTAATTTTATAAATTGAATTAACTATTACATGGCTAATTTTTTCCTCTCTTTTCTAAATTGATGCAACAAGCAACAGCATTGTTGGCTGTATGTACTATACTAGAACATTTGCAGATAATTACATAAACTTAGCTGTGTATATAATAAATAACATTTCCTGCAAACTTAACCACATGAAATCAAATCAAGCAGAAATAATGCTATTTTCTAAGCAAAATTATGCTGACTAGCAATGTGTTGGTTCTTTGCAGGCTCTCTCTCTTTCTCTTTTTTTATTTTGACAGCTAAGTTTTTCAAATTTTCTGGAACATTTAAATAGGTAAGTTAATTTTACCCACCTCTCTTATCCTTCACACAACTGGCCTTAAATATTCATAACCATATCCTCTCTGCTATTCCCAAATATACAAATTTCAATGGACACATAATACTTCATTTCAAGCAGATTTTCTCAGAATGTGGTTTGGACTGAATCAAGGCCAAATTCTTAATCATGATATAAAGCTATTTTAATGAAGCACCATGTACCCTCCTTTCTAACTAATGAACAAAAGGCTTGGTTATTGATGAGCTGGTAAAATATCTAAATAGGTCTGCCTAGCTGAGCACAGGTTCTTACAAAGCTATTCTTCATTCAGCGCCATCAAGGATCTCATGATCTATCTAGTAAGGACAAAAACATGAAAGGAAACAGTTATAATTCAGTGTGATACATGTTATATGGAAGGTGCCCTGTAGCGATTAGAGAAAGAAGGGAGTATGGCTAATTCTGGGAGTCAGGGAGAAAGTGATGGAGGCGATAACGAGTTAGCTGGGATTTAAATGGTTGTCCATGTGGACCAGGGCACAAGAAAGGACACGCTAGACCAGTGGTTCTCAACTTTCTGGCCCTTTAAATACAGTTCCTCATGTTGTGACCCAACCATTAAACTATTTTCGTTGCTACTTCATAACTGTAATGTTGCTACTGTTATGAATCGTAATGTAAATATCCGATATGCAGGATGGTCTTAGGCGACCCCTGTGAAAGGGTCATTCGACCGCCGAAGGGGTCGCGACCCACAGGTTGAGAACCGCTGCTCTAGACAGCGAGAACAGCCTATGTGAAGTGATGAATGTTTGAATACCATGGCAGATGTGTGAAAATGCAAAGACTATAAAGGAGTAGTGGGAGAAGGAGGGTAGAAGAGGAGAAATAAGAGGGTATTTGCAGTCCTGACTCTGTAGGTGGTATGAACAGATTCTGTTGATGTCATGATTCTGTCTATGGCCCATGCAACCATAGGAACAGGACTGCTGGAAACTACGTGACATCAGGCAAACAGGCTGCCATGGACAGCACAGAGGCAGGGATGGGGGTGATTGGATTCCTGAGGTTCCCAGAAATTACTTAGAGAGCTGCACCTCAGGAGTAGAATGGAATCCAGCTATGTGCAGGATGGGGAGGGGCACGATTTCCAAAGCAATTCATTTTTAATATGAGACCTTACTTTGTACCATGAGTTGGTGAGTAGGGACTCAACATCTACAGGCATATATCATATTCAAGTTTATACCAACTCCAAAGCTGTGGAATCATTTAATCATGTTTCACTTTGCACTCCTGCCTCCCCCATTAATTGACTGTGTAAACATAATTACTTCAAGTGCTACATAGTATAAAATGATCACTTCCAGAAAAAGAGCAAGGAATTCTACCCATGACCAGGAGTTTGTGGTTATGCCCAGAGAATTCAAGGGACCAGAGGTGAATAAGGATTTCAATAGCTTTTATTGGAGTTGGGGTCACAAAACATGCATACATCATATTTCAAATAAGAAAAGCATTAAATTACTCAAAAGAACACAATTTAGCATTAGAGGGGTTGACTGTAGATGCAAAAAGGGTACTTATAACACTGAGGCAATGTCATTGCATGTACTTTTTTTCAGAATATATCAATCCATAGTAAGGTTGACAACCCACTTCAATTTGTTCATGTAAGTTAAACATAAAACACATGTTTCATAGATAAGCTGAGACAATAATGATGGGTGAGCTCAAGGGAGAGAAGGGAGATGAAGCTCAAAAGACACTTGTATAATAGAAGTGCAACACAAAATTGGGTTGAAGCTAACATTTGTTCACACAAAGGAGCAGAGATGTACACAAGGATTGGATTTTCAAAAAAGCAAAGAATGAGTTTGGGAAAACATTGTTTTAACATCACTGCCTATTTGCAGCATATTATATTAAAACAAATAGTTTTTAATTCCCAAGGTAACTAATATGATCGCTTACTACCACATTTCATTTACAGAACATTATTGGCATCATCATCATTATCACCCTCAAGGGCAGCCTCAGGCAAAACTGCAGAAGACCAATGCTCAGCACCCCCAGGCTCCCCTTTCAACCCTTCTCTGCTTTAGCCATGGCTGCCCACCGCCCATGTGGGCCTCAGAGTTATTACCACCTCCCTCACAATCCCCTGTGGACATCTGCTCTAGGAAAAACAAACAAATATATTCACACTGTGGTGCTAAACATGAGAAGATTAATTTTAACTCTGTGCAGAGCATTCACATTATCACTATGGGCTGAGCCTTTGACTAAAGGAAAGACATTGACTTGCATGTTGAGGCTTAAACTAGCTCAGAGAAGAAACAGGCCTGCAGAGATTCATCTTTCCTTCAGCCCCGAGCTCACATTATGGACATAGACACCTGGGGAGCTACTGCCTTTGTCATCTCTTATCTGTATTATGACAACAGTCTTCTGGTTGGTCTTTTTTTAAAAAATATATTTTATTGACTTCTTACAGAGAGGAAGGGAGAGGGATTGAGAGTTAGAAACATCGATGAGAGAGAAACATCGATCAGTTGCCTCCTGCACACTCCTCACTGGGTATGTGCCCGCAACCAAGGTACATGCCCTTGACTGGAATCGAACCTGGGACCCTTGAGTCCACAGGCCGACGCTCTATCCATTGAGCCAAACTAGTTAGGGTTGGCTGGTCTTTTCATTTTCAAGCTTTTCACCATAACAGGGCCTAGAAAGCTAAAAATTTATAGAAGCATGTATGTCAGAATTATATTTTAATTACTACCTCATTCCTGGAGTTTGTAAATTGTTTATCAAGACAAATTGGAATGTTTAACCTAGTAATAGTTAAAATTTCTTTTTTAACCATTGAAAATATACCCTTTCATTGGGCTATTCTAACTTATTTCTCAGTAATTTCTTTACACTGTCCAAGCCAACACTTACCCACTAAAACTGGAAGTTCTTCTATACAGTCATGCTCTGCACAATGACAAAATGACCAACCATATATATGACAGTGATCTCATAACATCATAATGTAGCTGAAAAATTCATATTGCCTAGTGCCTTCATAGTCATCAGAACTTAGTAGCAGAAGGCATTACTCAAGTGTTTGTGGTGATGCTGGTGTAAACAAACCTATTGAGATGCCAGTCATATAAAAGTCTAGCATACATAATTCTGTATAGTGCATAATACTTGATAATGATAATAAATGACTTTTAGCTGGTTTATATATTTATTATACTGTACTTTTCATCATTACTGTAGGGTGTATTCTTTCTACTTATAAAAAAGCTTGTTTTAATATCATGTTTCCTTTTTAGCTTGATTTCGTCTCATGATGTTTGGTTCATCATGGCCCCTAAGCATACAAAATCCATTGCTAATGTTGCCAATAAGAGGACACATCAAGTGATTGACCTGGAACCAAAATTAAGAGTGAATAAAGACTACAAAGGTGGAAAATCCGTGATGGTACTTGCTCACCAGTCAGGCATGTCCCATTCCACCATAGTTGCAACCTTGAAGAACAAGAGCAAAGTGATAGAAACTATTAAAGGATCTGCTTCATTAAAGACAATGAGATGAACAAAAATTTGAGAAGGGCCTATATCAGACATGGAGACACTTTTAATGACCTGGATTGAAGAGCAGACACAGGGGTGTACCCCTCTCAGCATCATGAGGATCATTTTCAAAGCAAAACGTTTGTTAGCGATATTGAAAGAAAAAGCTGGGTGGTTGATTAAGAATTTTATTCATTCCATCATGTGAAAGTGAATGGTGAATCTGCTAATGCTGATGCGAAGGCAGCTGAAGAATTTTTGCTGCCTTCTAGATAAGCTGATTATGGAGGAAAATTGCCAGAGCAAATATATTCAATATTGACGAAATCTCCCTATTCTGGAAACAGACACCTGAAAGAATTTTCATCCAAAAGGAGGTCAAGTCAATGCCAGATTGCGAGGCAATGGTCTTGCTTTGGGACAAGGTTGCAAGCTACAAATTGAAACCCTTTGTGGTCTGCACAGTGAGAACCCCAGGGCCTGCAAGCACATCAATAAGCACACACCGCCAGTGAACTAAAGGAGCAATGAGAAGTCATGGGTGACTCAGCTCCTCTTCCAAGGTGCCCTCCTGAATTGCTATGCAAGTGAAATGGAGAAGTAGTATTTGGAGAATAACATACTTTTCAAGATTTTGCTTATTGTTGATAATGCTTCCAGGACATCTTCCTTTTATTGGTTATCTTCATCCCAATATCAAAGTGAGGTTTCTCCCTCCAAACACCACCTCTTTGATCCAACCAATAGCTCAAGGAGGACCTATTTTCAGGTCTATCACCTAAGGAGGACTTTGTTTAGGCTCTTGCTTTAACTGAGGAAGACACTGTTGCACTTCTGGAAGGCTTATAACATTGGTGACTGTGTCAAGAACCTTGCATGGGTGTGGGGTGATGCCAACAAGGAGTATACTATCTATGGTATCTGGAAGGGTACACTCAAGTGGTTCATCTATCACTTCCAAAGATTTTCCAAGGGTGAGGAGATTGCAAAAATGAACAAGGCTGTGGTTGAGGCAGCAAACAATTTAAGCTGAGTGTGGATGAGGATGACATTGAGATCCTCCTAGTGGTGGTTCCTGAGGAACTGAGTAAAGAGGAATTGTTGGAGCTAGAACAGGAACACATAGCTAACATAGAGACAAGAGAAAAGGAAACTGCTGGAGAAGAAAAAGAAGGACCCCAAGTAAATTCACAGTGACTGGGTTAGCAGAAGCTTTTGCAAACCTCAACAAGCTCCTTAAAATGTTTGAAAACAAGGAACCCAACACCAAAAGTTTTTCATGAATAGAAAGAACTACTCATGGTGCATTAACTGCTTATAAGTATCTAGGATGAAAAAAAGAGACTACCCAAGCAAAGCACCATGGACATTTTTCTGAAAGAGTCACATTTCTTCAAGAAGAGCCTCAGGCAGGGCCTTCAGGAGATGTTCCAGAAGAAAACACTGCTCCTACAGGAGAAAAGATGTGGAGGTGGAGACAGTGATATTGATGATCCTGACCCTGTGTAGGCCTAGGCTAATGTGTGTGTTTGTGTCTTAGTTTTTTGCAAAAATGTCTAATAAGTAAAAAAAATAAAATAGTTAAAAATAGATAAACACTTATAGAATAAGGATATAAAGAAAGAATATAACTTTGTACAGTTGTACAATGTGTTTTGTCTTAAGCTAAGTGTTATTACCAAAGAGTTGAAAGTTTAAATGTAAAGTGTTATAAAGTAAAAAAAGTTACAATAACTAAGGTTAATTTATTATTGAAGAAAGAAATATTTTTAAAAATAAATTTAGTGTAGCGTAAGTATTCAATATTTATAATGTCTACAGTAATGTAATGTTCTAGGCCTTTATACTCATTCATCACGCACTCACCCAGAGCAACTTCCAGCCCTGCAAGCTTTATTCATAGTAAAAGCTTTATGCAGGTATACAATTTTTAATCATATTTACTGTATTTTTTTACTGTACCTTTTAATGTTTAGATACACACACACTTACCAGTGTGTTACAATTGCCTACAATATCAATACAGTAACATGCTGTACAAGTTGGTAGCCTAGGAGCAATAGGGTATGTCATATGGACTAGGTGTGGGGTAGGCTATCCCATCTAGGTTTGTCTCAGTGCACGCTGATGTTGGTAAAATGATGTATTTCTCAGAATGTACCCTATAATGAAGTGACACATGACTATAGTTTCATGCTTTCTGTTCTCTTTCCTCTAACCTGTATCTGTTTTTTTCAGAATATAGACTCAATTTTACTCAGCCATCTTTTCTTCTTAACCCTGCCCATCCTGAACACTCACATTTCCTGTACAATTTTATAGCTTTCTGCAAGTTTTAAGGCTTATTATTAGCTATTTCCTGATGCATTGTTTGGATGAGCTATTGGCTTGCATGCCTTAGTAAACGAGGAATAACTAACATCATCATGATTGCTTCCTTTTATAGAGCCCTTATTACATGCTGATATCTTTTGTTAATAATTCTACCCAGGTAACTATCTTTATTCCTGTTTCATAAATGAGAAAACTGAGGAAAAGAGAGGTTAAGAAACTAAATTTAGTTAGTAAGTGCAGAGCAGGGATTTTAGTCCTACTCCCTTTGTTGAAACACAGCCTCTCTATCACTTTCCTATTATTCGCATGGCAC
>NW_006286140.1:4814387-4821288 GCF_000327345.1 Myotis davidii
GTCTTGAAAGTAGTAAACATGACTTTCTTAGGACCTGCTCTTTAAAATTAAAAACTTAAGATTTAGATACTATTAATGTGACAGGCATTTGCAAGCACTGCTTAATTCACCTCACATCAGTCTCTGGTCACATGACAGTAATATAATTTCGCCCGATTATAGCCACAGAAGAAACTGACAACCTGATGCCCTGGGAACTGAGTCCTACAGTTAAATTCTCCAGCCCTCATTTTGAAGATTTATGCTATCGTGTTGTTAAAATGTATTCCATAGCATCAAAAATACAAAATTATTCCTGGTAGTTATACATTTCTACTTATTGACCACATATTTATGTACAAACTTGTCTGGGTAAAGCGTAGAATAGACTAGGAGATAAAATTAAAAGGAATAAAATATACTATAATTGCATTTGTGGCCAAGGGACCTACATTATACAGCAACCAGCGTGTAATAGTGTACTTCATGTTCCATGATTTACCTTGCTGATAATTGCTTTGCACTCCTAATAAATTAACCCACAGAAAATCCATTCATCTGCATCTTCTTTTTATGCAGAGCTAGAGGAAAAAGGACTAGTATAGCAATTTGAGTGGCAATCATGCACTGATTGTAGAAAAGAAAGTAGCATGGTGAGAGTCTTAAGCATTCTGAAAGCACTTCTCTGTAAGAAAAGAGGAAGGGAAAAAAAGAGAGAGGGCTTTTGTTAATTAAGTTCTGTTTTTCTGTATTATTTGTGATGGAGAATGTATTATATTCTAGCTCAAAAATCCTCGTTTAATACAATATATTTCCAGCCAGATATTTTATTTTAATGTTATTAATTTGTTTTCTTTAAATATTCATAGAACGTTCTCATTGTTATGTTTAGGATTCCTGGAAGGAAAGACTGTGTAAATATGCTACTGCATTCCTATGGGATTTCTTCCATAAATATAATTTCATAGCAAATCTCACATTTTAAGCTGCCCATTCTTTTGTTAGATTCTGTAATCAAAATAATTTTAATACCGTTTCTACTTTTATTCTAATGCTTTATGTACTTTCAATATTTTATGTTCTGCCTTGTGTCTTGATACCACATAGCTCACTTGATCTTCATGGTCAACATGGTAGAGTGGAAAGGAAGGGGAAGGAGTTAGGAGACAGGATTTTTACTTTCCCCTGCCACTACATTAGGTATAATATTGGCCTTATTGTTTTACTTATCTGGATCTCAGTTTTCTTTATCTTAATATAAGGGGTTTACAGGAGATGATCTGTAAGTTCCTTTATGAATTCCAGGATATGCAGAAAAGCACAGTGTGGGTGATTAAGGTTCACAGAGCAAATCACCTTCCCAGCTTCACAAAGGTGGGCCGGTGGGAGGAGGACAAGAGCTAGCTCTGTTTCAGCAATGTGAAAACTTAACACCCTGACTGACCTGACTGCAGGAAACAACTGAAAATGCTATTTAGTATAGTTCTTTTAAAAGGCTGCTTAGATGCATCAATGAGCTAGCAAGAAAATAAGAATTCCATTGGTGTAGTATTGTAAGATGAAATTCAGGAATTTCAGAAAAATAATGAATTTTTTTTTCAGTATGATATTGCATGGGATATCCTTCTACTAAAAAGTTATTTGCTGTTTATCTAAAATTCAAATTTATTTGGACATCCTGTATTTTTATTTGCTAAATTGGACAGTGACAGCATGAATCTGAAGAAGTAAACTAGAACTGAAGATGCTTTTACAATGAAAGTATTTGTTGAATCCAGATGACCTTGAACTTTGACTTCTCTATTGCCACAGAAGAGGGGAGGGGAAGGGAATCTAATAGGAGATCCATTGAATAAAAGTAGGACCCCAAAAGGCTACACATCCTCACTGTGGAGGTAACTAGAGTCAAACTTGTCCATGTACTGGATTGTATGTGTGAAAGAGGTTAACATTGATATCAATAAATTTTTCCCATCTCAAGCCTTAGTGTTGGCTGGAGGAAAGGTAGGCAGTCCATCTTGAGAGTTTATATCTGAATTATATACCTTGATGGTCTCAACAAACTGAAATCAATAATTTAACTTAATTTTAGTTAACAAATGACTAGTCCTCAGGGAGAAGCAATGACAAAGCCCTTGGGAAAATATCACATTCAACCCAGTTCTCAAAGAATTCCTATATATTAACATTCAAGGAATATAAGCTCACATACAAACATAATAAAACATACAAGGTAATATGACACTATGAATGAAAGTCAGCAGAAACAAAGATTGGTACAATACTAGAGCCGTCAAATATTGGAATCATCAGGCAGAGATTATGAAATATACACCATAAATATGCATAAGGAGATATAAAGGAGGTTGAAAATGAGCAAGAGTCTTAATAATGATCAAGTAGATTTTTTAAAAAAATTCAAGTTTAATCTTTAGAAATGAAAAGTATGTAATTTAAAATTAAATATTCAAGCAAGATTATGTTTATACATAGTGAGATGTGTAATTTTATGATATATCTAAAGAGTATTTATAATACAGAAAGTGAAAAATAAGAAAGATAGTTTAAAATAAATTGGAGTTCTTAAGGAAAGGAGAGACAATCATTGAAAAAATAATGGCTGTGAATTTTCCAGAACCACTTAAGGTCATCAGTCTTCAGAGCCAGAGACCATAACAAATGCTACAGGATACTTAAAAGAAATCCATCCTTTAGAGGGCAAATTCATGGCACCAGAGACAAACATTAGATCTTAAAAGTGGACAGAAAAAGATTATATATGAAGAAGTAGCGAGTAGTTAACAATATCATAATAACTATATATGGTACCAGGTGGGTACTTGAAATATGGGGGGAGCACATTGTGAAGTACGTAATTGTCTAACTGCTATGCTGTACACCTGAAACTAATCCTATATAATAAAAGATAATATGCAAATCAACCAAATGGCAGAACGACTGGTCGCTATGATGTGCACTGACCACCAGGGGGCAGACACTCAATGCAAAAGCTGTCTCCTGGTGGTCAGTGAGTTCCCACAAGGGGAGTGCCTCTCAGCCAGAAGCCCTGAGCTGGCCTCACAGCTGGCAAGTACAGTGGCGGTGGCGGGAGCCTCTCCCGCCTTCACAGTAGTGCTGGGGACGTCTGACTGATGGCTTAGGCCCCATGGGGAGCGGGCCTAAGCCATCAGTCAGACATGCCCTGAGGGCTCCTGGAGTGCTAAAGGCACAGGCCGAGCTGAGGGCCCCCCCCCCCCCCGCCGAGTGCATGAATGTCGTGCACCAGGCCTCTAGTACAAAATAATGTTGAATGCAGACATTACAAAGCATTTTTTATTGAAAAATAAAAAATAACCAGATAAGGAATAGTCAAAAGAAAGTTGAGATAGTTCTATTAATGTCAGATAAAATGGCCATTAAGTAAAATAGTTAACTAGAGATAAAGGGTGAGTATGCAATGATAAAAATGTTTAGTTAGCCAAGTCTATCGTTATGGTAGGAGATTTAAAATTATATCACTTAGTAATTGTTAGATCAAGCAGATAAAATAATCACTAAAGACAGAGAAGATCTAAAGAGCAGAACTAATAAGTGTTAACCATGAACCCCATATATATCCCAAGTATTCATGGAAAAAAATAGACTATATATTGGGCCATAAAATAAGGCTCAACAAATTTAAAGGATTAAGGTAATTCAGATAGTTTCATTGATCAGAAAATAACTGCATTAGAAACTGAGAATAAACTACAAACAACTACAGATATTTGAAGATCAAGGGATATAATTAAAGCATGGATTAACTGAGACATTATAATAAAATTAGAAAATATTTAGAACAGAACAAAAGCAAAAATAGTATGCATCATAACTTATGGGATAAAGCAAAATTGATACTTAGAGGGAAGTTAATAGGTTTAAATGCTTACATTAGAAAAGAAAAATACATTAATGAACAAGAAAAAACTCAATATAACCTAAAAATGTAAATCTAATGGAAATTATAATAAATGGAAAACAAAAGCATAATAGAATGCATAAAATGAAAGATTTGTTCTTTAAAAAAACTCCACTGGCCAAATTGATCAAGAAAAAAATAGCACAAAAATAATAATTTAGGAATAAAACAGGCCATTACTGCAGAGTCTGTAAACATTCAAAGAATAATGAACAACATTATTCCAAATGTTGAAGACATTAGAATTGGAAAAATTCCCAAAATATAATTTACCATAGTTAATACAATAAGAATAGATAATCATAATTGTACAACTGTGAAAGAAACTGATTCAGTAATTAAAACCTCTCCTCTAAACACACACACACACACACACACACACACACACATCAAACAAAACACTATTCCAGATGGTTTAGCCAATGAAGTTTATATGACATTGAAGGATCGAAGGAATAAATTATTCCAAGTCCATACAAACTAATATGGGGAATAGAAAAAGCCTCATCTTGTTCATAGAGATGAATATTTCCTAAACAAAATATTGATAAAGTGAATCACATAGTACATAAAGAAGATAATACATAACTAATCTGGCATTCTTTCAACTACAGGGAATGCAAGACTGGTTTTACATGAAAACCATTCATTATATAGTAAATAAGAGAATAATATATTATCATTTCAATAAAAGGAGAAAAAACTTTTGATAAAGTTCAGAATTTATTATACTTATAGCAAACTAAAAGTTGAGAAAGTTTATATTTAAGAAATATATACTATCAACAGGTGAATGAATAAACAAGTTGTGCTATATCTATACAATGGAATGTACTCATAGTAAGAAGTAATGAACTACTGCTCTGGCTGGTTTCTCAGTGGTTAGAGCATTGTTCTGTGGGTTCAATACCCAGTCAAGGGCATGTACCTGGGTTACAGTTCCCTCCCAGCCCCTGGTCTGACACCTGCGGGACACAACCAGTCCATGTGTCTCGCTCACATCCTTGTTTCTCTCTTTCTCTTCTTTCTCTCTCTCTCTTTCTCTCTCTCCTTCCAACCCTCCCTTCTACTCTCTCTGAAAAGCAATGGAAAAATATCCTCAGGTGAGGAAAATAAAAATAAACTAATGAACTACTGATAACCCAACATCATGGATGGATCTCAAATAAATATTTTTAGAAAGAAAGCAAACAAAAAAGTACATGCTTGTGATTTCATATATATAAATCTCCAGTAAAAACAAACTCCACATGACAACAACGCAAAGCAGTGGCTGTTGGGAGAGATGGATGCAAAAAGAGGCAACGGGCACAAGGACATTTTTGGGAGTCCTGGTTGACATGTTTATTATATCGATTGGGGTGATGGGTTTATGGGTTTATAGATATGTCAAAATTTATCAAATTGTACACTTTAAATATGTGCAGATTATATCTTATTAAATAAATAAGTTTGTAATGATATGGAATGCATACAATTTGTTTAAATTACTAAAATAATTTAGCAAGATAGATAGACATAAAATCAGTGTATAAAATCAATATCTATAATAATAAAAGCATAATATACTAATTAGACTGGACATCCTTCCAGACGTCTTTCCAGATGACCTTCCAGATGAAGGTGGGGCTGTGAGGGAAGCCTGGGTCCTGGGTGCTGGAGGGAAGCCAGTGCCAGCAGCCAGGGGAAGGAAGGCCAACTCTTGCACAAATTTTGTCCATTGGGCCTCTAGTGTACACATATTGATCATTTTAAGAGAATCTAAAAATATTTAAAAATGCAATTTACAGTACACTCAAAATTATAAAGCATTTTGGGGGAAAATCTACAAAAGACATGCATGACTTTTCTGGAGAGAATTTTAAAGTTTCATGGGAACTTATTGAAAAAGCTCTAAGTAAATGGAAGATCATAAGATATTTATGGACTAAAAGATCTGGTATCATAAAGATGTAAATTCTAGCAAAAATTCTGAATAGGTTAAAAGCAATTCCAATAAAAATCATAACTTAATTTTCTTTGTGATACTTTATCAGCTGATCCTAAAATTTAATTGAAAAATCAAAAGCCAAAAAGACATCAGATACTGGTTAAGAGCTCAAAACTTAGGTGAAGACTCTTATCAGATACCAAGAAGTAATATAAATAGAAAAATTCAGATGATGTGCTACTGGCAAATGGGGTAACAAAGAGAGTAATGAAATTAAATAGAGAGCCCTTAGACCAGTGGTTTTCAACCTTCCTAATGCTGCAACCCTTTAATACAGTTGCTCATGTTGTGGTGACCCCCAACCATAAAATTATTTTCGTTGCTACTTCATAACTGTAATTTTGCTACTGTTATGAATCATAATGTAAATATCTGATATGCAGGATGTATTTTCATTGATACAAATTGAACATAATTAAAGCATAGTGATTAATCACAAAAACAATATGTAATTATATATGTGTTTTCCGATGGTCTTAGGCGACCCCTGTGAAAGGGTTGTTCGACCCCCAAAGGGGTCGCAACCCACAGGTTGAGAACCACTGCCTTAGACAGACCCTCACATATGGACATCTGATTTATGACCCAGTTGGCATTTCAGGACACCAAGGAAAACAAATTTTTCCCCAGGTGACTCTAGAATTACTAGTATATCTGTACTAGAGGCCCAGTGCATGAATTCGTGTATAAGTGGAGTCCAGTCAGCCAGGCCCCAATGGGGCCGGGCCTGTCCAGAGGAGGAAACAACAGGAGGTTGGCTGGCCAGCCTGCCCTGATCAAGCCCAATCAGGGCCCGGCCAGCTGCCGGGAGGATCAGAGGGTGATTGGCCGGCAGGCCACACCCCCGATTGGGGTGGGGGGGGCAATTGGGAGTGGGGCCGGCTGTGGGGAGGGGCTGTGGGTGGTGAGCTGGCCAGCCCCACCCCCTATTGAGGTAGTAGGGAGTGATCAGGGGCGGAGCAGGGGGGAGGGGC
>NW_006286140.1:4821693-4822570 GCF_000327345.1 Myotis davidii
ATTTAGAGCATACACTGACAGCTATTCCAAGTTGATTAGAGACATATGTGCAAGGCAAAACTGTGAAACTTTTAGAAGATAATGTTGGAGATGATCTTTATGATCTCATTGTAGGGACAGATTTCTTTAAAAGCAAGCAAAAGCACACTATTGCTTAGTGGTTAGATCATTGGCCCAAGTACAAAAGGGTCATGGGTTTGATTTTGGGTCAAGGGCATGTGCTTGGGTTGTAGGTTCTATCCCTGGCCCATCAGGGCCCTTACAGGAGGCAACCAATCAATGTGTCTCTCTCACATAGATGTTTCTCTCTTTCTCTCTCTCTCTCTTCCCCCATCTTCTATCTTCTAACTCTATCTCTACCTCTATCTCTATCTCTACCTATCTCTCTATATCTCTTTCCCCCCTCCCTCCCATTCTCTCTAAAAGTCAATTTTAAAAAATCTTTAAAAAAAGAAGCAAAAGCACAAACTAAAAACAAAACTGTTTTCAGTGAAATTTGTTCATATAAACATCTCCTAGAGAATGTGAAAATGCAAGACTCTGAATGAGAGAAGATATTTACTATAGAGTCAAATATAGATTAGTATTCAGAATAAAACACAAAACTACATACAAACCAGAATGAAAAAGATAGACAACCTGGTACAGAAATGTACAAAAGTCTTGAACAGGTACAGAAGAAACTTGAATTATGAACAAATGAAAATATGCTCAATTTATTAGTTTCAAGGAAATTCAAATAAAAACCACAAAATTAAATACCATTTCATAGTCAGCAGATAGGCAAAAACTAGGAAGTTGACACAAACAACTATTGATTAAGGCTGTGATGCAACCAGAACATTCATACACGCTGTAAGAGCAGTGTACATTTGCA
>NW_006286140.1:4822667-4845773 GCF_000327345.1 Myotis davidii
AAACAATGAAAAAGAATGAGCTGCAACTATAAGCAACAACCTAAAAGTGTTTCAGAAATGTAATGTCAAGTGAAAAAAGCAAGTCACATAGACTACAGATAAATACAAAAAAAATCCATGTTCCAAAATATGCACAACTAAGCAATACATTGTTTAGGCATGCAAATGGTGTGGGGAAAGTAAAAGAAACCACGAACATGATCAACATGAAACTCAGGAGAGTAGGTACCTTTGGAGGGAGAGGAAGGGGGGGGGCGGTTCCAAAATAATGGTAATGCTCCAGTTTTATAACTAAATGGTGTATACATAAATCATAATTTTACTGTGATTCCTTGTACCACAAATATTTATAAACCAGAGACCCGATGCATGAAATTCGTGCAAGGGTCTCGGCCCTCACAGCTATGGTGGCTTGCCTCGGCCTTCGCAGCCCTGGCTTTGTCGGGAAGGTCATCCAGAAGGACGTCTGGAAGGTTGTTCAGCTGTCTGGTCTAATTAGCATATTATGCTCTTATTATTATAGATGCTTCTTTGTGTCTAGTCCATATTTAAAAAGATAAAGAGCACGTTTCTAATCCCCGTTGCAGTGTTCATCCTGGTGCACTATGCATGTGGTCACTGGCTTTTTCTACTTTGTGTACAATAGAGTGATTAATCACACACACATATGCTCACATTATTGTCATTGTATGATAGTTGCCTGTCAGTTCTCAATCACCCAGCTAATTTGCCAAATGCCTTCCAAATGAAAACCTTTTTATTACTTTACAAGCCAAGTTTCACTGTGTTCCTTGAGAGTGAAAAACATAATTAAAACTGGAGTCACAAAAAAGCACCCCGTAATACTAAGGGAAAAGGAATCTTATGAGAAATCTGAAAGAGCTAGTTGCTAGGAGAGTAGGTGTGATGGTTCGAGGTGCAGGCTGGAGGTGCAACACCTGAGTTCTAATTTTCCCCCACTATGTATTAAATGATTGACCTTTATTTACTTTCTGAGTGTTTGATTCTACATAATGCTAAGGCAGTTGTGAGGATTATGTGGGCTGGTATGGGGACAGCATTTATTTGGATGTCTAGTAAAACTTAGTTATCAGATAATTGGTAACTACCTACATTGTTATTTTTATTATTTTTAATATGTAGATTTTACATTTACATAATATTTATTAGAGTTATATAAAACTAACTATATTATGCAAGTTAGCATATAGAACTATGGGGAGTAAAATTATACTTTTAAATTAGTTTTTATTACAAGAGTAATAAAAAATTCCAGCTTTCATATGCTTCAAAGGGCATTCTGTTATTTTCTGGGTAGGAAGTCAAATGAATAGACCTCATTTCCCATCATTGCCATGCATTTTCTAGTATCAACTGACCTGATCTTTTATAATCTCACTAGACGCCCGGTGCATGAATTCATGCACCAGTGGGGTCCCTCGGCCTTGCCTGTAGGATTGGGCTGAAACTGGCTCTCTGACATCCCCCAAGGCATCCCAGATTGCAAGAGGGCACAGGCCAGGCTGAGGGACCCCACTGGTGCACGACTGGGGCTGGGGAGAGACGTGGGAGGTTGGCCAGCCAGGGAGGGACTGCGGGAGGGGTCCAGGGTGTGTCTGGCCCATCTAGCTCTGATCAGCTGAACCCCAGCAGCAAGCTAACCTACCAGTCAGAGCATCTGCCCCCTAGTGGTCAGTGCATATCATAGTGAGCAGAGAGGCCTTAGCATATCATTAGCATATTACGCTTTGATTGGTTGAACAGCCAACCAGTTAACTGGACACCTAGCATATTAGGCTTTTATTATATAGGATTTTTCTCACCTGAAATATGATAATTCTGATGGTGTTGGTGCTGATACTTTCCCTTAATATTTCACTGTTGTTTTTTTGTGACTCTTCAATGGGATAAAATATTTCTTATAAAATATAAGAAAACTTATTTAACAAATATGTTATTATTATTATTAAATTCTAAAAAACATTTTTGGTACATTCTCTGTGGTTTTCCAGGAACAAAAAGGCAAGTGCTCTAGTTTTCAATGTGTGTGATTATGTTTTCATGACCTCTGGTCATTGCCATGAAGCTGAATCAAAGTGGTTGTGTAAAATGTCACATAGCAACTGTTCCATCTGCTTAGCAACAGAAGGAGGAGAAGTAACTAAGCATTGAAACAGAAAACCTATAGAAAACTAGAGTTAAAAGAAGCCTCAAACCCTAAACCTATTAAATATTTTTTCCTTAAAAAGCAAAACCAAACCCTGAAATCGGTGCCTAAAAGAAATTATACCAAGCTCCCTAACAGGACTGAATTCATATTTGTTATGGACCTCACCGTGTTATTCCCTTAAATGACAATACTTTAAGGTGTTACAATAATTTGACCACTTCCATAGCCCCTACAAGATCAACGTGAGGAAAGAGGAATAAAACACGCTATAGGAGAAAAATTCCTGTGTGGCAAATTGACTTCCCAGAACATCAGGGGACAACTTAGTGCTCTGTAAGAAGTGATTTATTAAATGGTGTTGAGAAGAGCTCATTTACCTCATAGCAGCAAGTGGTTTGATACAAGAGAATTACTCACCCAGTTTAAATACTATACTTTGGAGTAAATTCATTATAGGCTTAGTCATCTTGGAGTTAAAGTAACAGTCCATGGCTGCTTTGGTGATGGATAATTATGCTATCCAGCCTGGCCAGGGTAGCTCAGTGGCTGAACATCAATCTATGAACCAGAAGGTCATGGTTGGATTCCCAGTCAGGGCACATGCGCAGGTTGCAGGCTCCATCCCCAGTGTGGGGTGTGCAGGAGGCAGTCAATCAATGATTCTCTCTCATGATTGATGTTTCAATATCTCTCTCCCTTCCTCTCTGAAATCAATAAAAACATATTTTTGAAAATTATGTTATATAGTTGCTCTATTAGTCTTCCAGCTGATGGACCACTGTTATTAACAGGTTTGGCATCTCTTTTGATATGGATTAAGAAGTTTTAAAGCATTTAAAGGTATTCTTCAGTTAGTACTTTATTCCATGTCTAAAACAACATTCATTGTAAGGTGTGGAGATAGAAAAAATGTTGTTCATTAAAACCTAACACAAGGTGTACATATTACTTAAGCATTTTTATTTCATACTGGTTGAAAACTCTTTTAGACTTATTCAGATAGATGTCTTAATTGCATATTACTCTTATACATTCATAAAAAGGAAAGTAGAAGTAAAGTATATTGATTAAGGTATTCCCAAAATATTTTCAAATTTCAAGTTTGACACTTCTGTTTTTTTTTCTAACTCAGAGTCATTTATATCCAGGCTTTCTCACAAAATGTTTTTCTCTGTGCATGAAGAGGCCTGGTCAATCACCATATATTACAGATTATTTCACTATTGTCACTGGCATTAAGATTTTTAATCCCTTATGCACCATTTCCTCTCTAGTTAATGGAAATGGTGTGTACTTTGCAGAGGGGTTGTATTTAGAGGATCTAACTGAGGACCTGGCACATAATAGTTGCTTAAAAATTATAGCAGTTACTATTTTATTATATAGGCAATCATGGACCATCAGAGAATTTTTCTTCTAAAACAATGAGAAGGAAAATTGGTCCAGATGAGGGTCACAGGGTGTGTAGTATTCCCAATCAAACTCCAAATAACTGATGCTGAATAAAATCAAGTCAATATTATGGGGCCACAAATGGTTTTTGTGGTTTTTCTCTTAAAGTTAGGCTTCCTGGGGCAGAACAAACATGCAGGTGATTATTTTTCTTGTGAATTGTCATTTAGATGTGCCTAGACAGGGTGGTGTCATTCATAAGGTATGTGGCTCCATTAGAAATTTCAGCAGCACTGACTTCTGTTTTCAAATATGGAGGGACTTTGGTGATGGCAAAAATCACCAATGCTTTAGGGTAATGATTTTCAACTGGTGTGCCATGACACACTAATGTGCTCAAGAATTTTTAAGACATGCAATACCTGACTATTTGGTCAAGGGCACTGACCTCTTTTCCCTTAGATTGTCAAATAAAAAAATAACAAATCAACACAATAGTCATTTGCTGTGAATGATATGTGGGGTGTTTTTTTTGGTCAGATAGGCCAAAAGTGTATTTTTTGGTGTACTTCAGAATTTTAGTAATTATTCTATCTGTGCCATGAGAAGTAAAAGGTTAAAAATCACTGCTTTAGGGCCATCAACCCATAGGGCAAATATAAACAGAGAGGAATTTTACAACCATCATCTCTAATCTTTTCAAGTCCTCTGAGGCAAGTAGTATCTTCTTTATCTCATCAGTGAGCCAACTAAAACCTGGAGAGATACAGAAACTTGTCCTGGTCCCATACTTGTGGGGGGTGGGGAGGGCGGCGGGGGGCGCAGAACTAAGTGGGACTAGGATCTTTCGACTGCAGAGTTGGGGGTGGTCCTTTCTGTAGTTTGCCAAGTCTTACTGGTTCCTTTTTATGCATTATTAATTATATAAATGAAAATAAAAGCTTGTTGCTTAATATGCATTTCATTCATTATAAATGATATTGGTATTTTCATATTGATATGTATATTTCTTTTATACATTTTCTATTTCTTGTTTTTACACATTTTTCAATGGATATATTCATTTGATTATTGATTTGTGAAAGCTTTTATAAATTACGGAATTGCAATGCATATTGTATATATTTCCCCATTTTGTTATTTATTTGTTTTTAAATCATGTTTATGTTGTTCTTGGAGTTCCTTTTTTCTCCTTTTTAAGTTTAAATGTGTGGAATTAAGCAAGAACTTTATTTTTTCATAGAAATAACTGTCTTTGATAGGTTCCACTAGTGGCATAAATTAAGTATACTACTATAATCTTCAAAATCAAAATTAGTTAATCAAAAGTGTTCTGTCCAGAATTTTTTTTAATGTAGCATAAGTATTATTATGAGTGTAATATGACAATAGTTTTCTGAAATGACATTGTGATTCAAAATAGTCATGTTGAGGCATATACATTAGGTTTCTAGGTGGTAGCTATTGAACTTTTCTTATGTCATTTTATTTATTGGTCATGCTCTTCTTCCCCTCTTCATTCAACTTAGAATGCAGCTCAGTCTGAGATTGCACTAATAATAGGTTATCCCATATAATAAAGAGCTAATATGCAAATGGTTGTTGTGCCCTTTTGTCCTCGCGCTGGGGCTGGAGGACCTGAGGCCGGGCCAGGGGACCTGAGTCTGTGCCCCTCTTCCCCCCGGCACCAGGCCAGGGGATCTGAGGCCACACTGGGGGACCTTAGGCTGTGCCCCCTGCCTGGTGGGGCTTGATGGGAAACCTGAGGTTGTGCTGCCTGCCTGGCGCCGTGCTGGGGGACCTGAGGTTGCACTCCCTGCCCTGCGGGACTTGATGGGGGTGGGGCTGGTCGGGTCTGGGTCTCACACGATTTTGAGGTGCACACAGGTGGGCAGGGACTTGACTCTGGGTCCAGTGGCATGCCCCAGACTCTGACAGGAGGGAGATTTTCATATACATTTTACTAATTTTCTTTCATCTCTGACACTTCTATTATAGAGAAAGGGAAAATAGCAATATTAAAATATTTCCTCTAATTAATTTCCTTTTAATGTGCACAAATCTCGTGCACCAGGCCACTAGTATTTAATAACATCCTACACTGCACCTAGTATAGTAGCTTATAAAAAATGAACTCTCAGTTTGTGAATAATTCAAAGACCATAAGGTGGTAAAGGAGAAAAATCTTTTGTTTTTAGTTTTAAATAAAAGCAATCTAAACTATCTATATATATATATAAAAAGCCAGGTTTGTAACATCCAAAACAACCGAAGGCTCAACTGAATGCCAGGCTGCGCACACAGCAGGTAAGCGGGCTGAACTGCTGACCTCTTGGAGAGAGAGAGAGAGGCAGGACTGATCAGCAGTGGCAGCGGCTGCTGGTGAGGCCCGGAGAGAGAGGCTGGGTGATCAGGGAAGCAGGGTGATCAGAGAAGCAGGGTGATCAGACCCGGCTTCTCTCTCCAGGCCTCACCAGCAACCAAGCCTCTCTCTTCCAGAGGTCAGCAGTTCAACCCACTCACCAGCAGCCTGGGTTGGCTGCTGATCAGCCCCTCCTCTATGATCAGGCCCGGAGACAGGCCTGGAGATGCTGACTAGCATAGAAACCGACCAATCACAACCAGATCTGGGTGAACTTTGAAGGCAGAACCTAAGGTGGGGGCTAAGGAGTGGTTTTAAGGGCAACAGCTGTTTGGTGTAAGGTGTAAGAAAGTGATTCAATTTTTTAATGACTGGTTTGGCAGTATAGTGCATATGACTGCCTATCAGTCCAGATATAGGGATTATGTATTTCTGTTTGCCAAGAGCATCTCCTCCTGCTGAGAAAGGCTCCCCCCACCCCCATTTAATCAATCCTATCCTATATAATCTATCTATACTAATAAAAGGGTAATATGCTAATTAGACCGGGTTGACCGGCCATCTTCCGGACGTCTGACTTCCATCCGGACAAAGCCATGGTGGTGGGGGCTGAGGCAGAAGCAGTTAGAGGTGATCAGGCCATCAGGGGAGGGCAATTGGGGGCAACCAGGCCGGCAGCGGAGGGCAGTTGGAGTGATCAGGCAGGCAGGCAGAGAGGTTAGGGGCCATCAGGTCAGCAGGGGGACAAGGTAGGGGTGATCAGGTTGACAGGCAGAGGAGTTAGGGACAATCAGGCAGGCAGGCAGGCAGGTGGGTTAGGGGTGATCAGGCAGGCAGGCAGATGAGTCATTAGGACAGGGGTGGGCAAACTTTTTGACTCGAGGGCCACAATGGGTTCTTAAACTGGACCGGAGGGCCAGAACAAAAGCATGGATGGAGTGTTTGTGTGAACTAATATAAATTCAAAGTAAACATTATTACATAAAAGGGTACGGTCTTTATTTTTTTTTTTTAGTTTTGTTCATTTCAAACAGGCCGGATCCAGCCTGCGGGCCGTAGTTTGCCCACGGCTGGGTTAGAAGCCAGTCATCCTGGATTGCGAGAGGGATGTCTGACTGCCAGTTTAGGCCCGATCCCTTGGGAATGGGCCTAAACTGGCAGTCGGACATCCCCAGAAGGGTCCCAGATTGGAGAGGGTGTAGGCCGGGCTGAGGAACCCCACTCCATGCACGAATTTTGTGCACTGGGCCTCTAGTGAAAATATAAACCTAATAGCACATCAGGGGTGTATTAAAAGATTAGAGCTCTAAATAAGTTTCAGATCAAGACAATGAAACATGCTGAGCTCAAAACTGCATAGGATTTAATCTCATTTCCTGAACAAGTTTTTTAGCAGTTTGGAGAGCAGATTTGACCAATAAAGTCTTGCAGACTTCCCGTTACAGTGGGCAAGACTGACAAGGTCTGAGCTGCTGGGCTCTGAAATCCATTGCCATGTGTGTGCTGAGACCATCTTTCCCCCTGACCTCCCCTGGGTTGAGTGTGGCATAGAGAGACCAAGGCAGGCTCCTTCCTGTGAGACACAGAACTTCACTGATGGGTAACTTGGCTTAAGAACTTTCCTACTAAGAAGCCTTGCCCAACTTTCTTTAGACCACATGGCAGTCTAGGATGTTTCCTTTTCTCTCTTTTTTTCTTGGGGTCAGACATGCATTCTGGTCTGATAGTTTCCCATCTACTGATGCTCTTGCCCCATTTTCTCTCATTGGGCATTTCCCTTAATTGAATTGTTACATGCTTAATCCTGTTGTTGGCATCTGCTTCCTAGAGGACATAGACTATCACAGAAATTGCTGGACAATTTTCTTATTTATTGAACCAGAGACATGGATACATGTTATAGACTGACAGATTTCAGAGGAGAGGTGGCGGGGTGGACAGGATGAAATAGGTGAAGAGAATAGCTGAAAACATACATGCATAGCCCATGGGCACAGACAAGTGTGGTGAAGGCCAAAGGGAGGGGAGGGTGGGATCTGGGTGGAGGGAGCAAAGATAAGGGGAGGAAATGGGGGACATCTATAATAATGCCAACAACAAAAATAAATTATAATTTAAAAAATTTTAGGTATTTTATTTCTGATTCAAAAATGCTCTAAGATTCTTAGACTTCCTTCTTCAGTAAATTGCATCAGGGTACATGCACATAAAAGCATGCATGCAATTATAGCAGATACATGAGAACTTTGGAAACCATTCACAGCTCCTTTGAAAGTCCATCACACACCTGGACATGTATTCTCTCAATACATTCTGAATACACTGATAGTTGTCATTGATAAACATTAATTATGTTCTAAAGACTTTTATTTTCTCCTTATAATGCAGGCTGCATACCTGTTCATACCTTGAGGTGATATTCAAATTATTTAACAGTCAATCAGGACAACCACAAGTCTCTACAACATATACAAGTTCCCACCCTGTTCATTCTTATCATCTTCTTTCAATGAAACCAACAATAACTCTTTTTTAAAAATATATTTTATTGACTTTTTACAGAGAGGAAGGGAGAGAGAGATAGAGAGTTAGAAACATCGATGAGAGAGAAACATCGATCAGCCGCCTCCTGCACATCTCCTACTGGGGATGTGCCTGCAACCCAGGTACATGCCCTTGACCGGAATAGAACCTGGGACCTTTCAGTCCGCAGGCTGACGCTCTATCCACTGAGCCAAACCGGTTTCGGCAATAACTCTTAACTTATACACTTTCCTAAATTTTCATTAAGAAATATTTAATAACTTTTACTACATGTCAACAAGGTATGTGGCCTTGGGTAGGGAAAAACATCAGAAAAAAATCCCACAAAAGTGGAAGACAAGAAAACTAGCCGTAAAGAGCTCCTCCTAAGAGTTAAATGCAAGCATGTCTTGCATGGTTTAAGTTTGAGCAGTGGTTTGCAAACCACTATTCTTTAAATAGCCAACAAAAGGTTTTCAAGGCAGCCATTTTTAATTGGTCCAGTCCTCATTCATATCTTTTCAAAAACCCTAACAATTTGTGTTGAACTGCATGTCTACCTTCTTGTGTTCCAACTCTTTGGTTCACTTTGTTGTCTTTCCCATATGGTTCAAAAAAGCACTATGCATAATGCTTTTCTCTAGAATGCCCTTTGATTCCCAACATTTTTCAGAGGGCCTTAGCTCTATAACCATTACCTGATCATGGTGCTTTCATCTAGGATTAGGTTTTGCACTTCTATTGATCTTCCTCTATGGGGTTGAATGTAGTAAATGAACCTCCTAGCTCCCAACAAATTTGCATGTAATTGCCTGTCCAGTCCTACCCACTGAATACCAGGCTGGAAGAATACACTAGCATTAACAGAGCCAAAATGTTTTTCTTTCAAAGGCTCCGCTTCTTTGTAAAAGTGGCATATATGGGAAGAATCAGAAAGCTTTCTCAAGATCTGAGAAAATGGTGAGGTTGGGGGATGTCTGGAAATTATTTCCATGCTATCTAAATCATTATAACCTCACATGCACCATTTTGAATAAGTCTAGAGCTGGCATGAGCCTCTTTTTGACCACTGGCATATTTTATCCTACGGTTGCATATCCCCAAAGAGAACTGAAATACTTAATGTCCCTTTTCATAACATTAGTTTCTGAAGATGGGTTTTACAGAGGAGTGATAAAAATTTTAGTCTTGAACTGTGACTTTGATGGATATAATGATCAATCACATTTAAAGTGTTATTGTTGAATATTTTTGAATCATTTTTTTTAAATTTGAAGTCAGGCTACTGTTTTATTTAATGTTATATACATCCTCAAACTTCTGATCTGTCACAATGAATAAGATAGGGAATTTTAAAAGAAGATATAAAATTTACTGTAGAGAGATGTCTAATTTTTATACGTTTCATCACAGTCAGTTACTAAAATTCAGAACTGCCTTGTGCCAAGGCTTGATTTTTAATTTGTTTTGAAACGATAACTCTATCACTATTTGTGTGGTATTCTCCTCATTGACTGTCTCTTCCCAATACAACCATTTTATGTAGCACATACTCTATTTGCTTTTAAAAGTTAGTAATGAATTTAGAAAACCTTAAAGGAAATAAAGCTTAACCTTCTCTGTTGTAATTTGAAACCCACTGGGATGTCATAGCTAGGGTCTTGGGACTTCTTTCTTCTAAGTAAACTTTCTTATTCCTTTTTTGGAGAACACAGAAGCTCCGCATTCTGATGGAATACTGGTATGTGACTGGGAGAGGGGTCAAGTGCACTATCTTTTTTTTGTCCTGTTAAATCTGATGGGTTGATAAGGGCAGCAGGCTGAAGACATGCCTTGGAATGAACAAGATGATTTATTTGAGAGAAGGTGTTGTTTGTGAGGCAATGTTGAAAGGATATTTAATTGTGCTAATAAATGAAGTTGAAGGATATTAGCACTGGCAGGAATCCAGCTGATATGTAACATTGTAACATCATAACTTTTTATACCATTCCTATGGAAGCGGCAATACTAATGTTAAATTGAGTTACATTCTTAAGCTTCCTACTCTGGACTAGTTCAAAAGGCAAAATATTAACATCATATCACAACATTCTATTAGATATGAAAATAGATATCTTTAAATTAATTTAGAATGAAGATTTCAGAAAATAGAACAAGTTCTATTGTTTTAGAACATATCACTATCCCAATAATTATTTTTGTCATTGTTACTCTATTAGTCACGTTAAAAGGAGATCATATGACTAATTATAATACTACCAGGCACTGGGCTAAGTGCTATATGTGTCAATTTATTGGATTTTTATAAAAATAGTGAGAATATGAGGCATGGAATAATTATCCATCATTTTGAAAGGATAGGACAAACATGGCTAAGAGGTAGAGAATGCCCAGCTCTTTGAAATGAGTTCCACACAGTGGGGTTTAGATGCATCACAACTGATATGGAAGTAACTAGCAGAATTACCGCCGGAAATATTTTGAGAATTCATGTGGGAGTGAAATACTATAAGATAGAAGATATTGACTAAATCCACATAAAGGAGACAAAATATATGATTTAAAGTTACAAACAGAAAACCTGGAAACTTTCTGTAGTAGGTCATTAAAGGGATAGTTTGTGGAGGAATAGTTACCAGGAGCCAGCATGGGTTCACCAATAGTAAGTAATATCAAAGCAGCTTACTTTACGTAAAGTAAGGGGAATTTTGGAGATGTAGTATATTTGTATTTCTGGATTCGAATTAAAATAGCAAAGTGTGCTTAAAATTCTCAGAAGTTTTGCATGTGCTTTGAATCAATTCTTTTCTAATTTTTTGAAGTCTGATTCAGTAAATCTCATCTGGGTCCAGGAATTTGTGTTTTTTTATTTATTTAGCTTCACTGAGGTATAATGACAAATAAAATGATAAAATATTTAACGTGTACAACATGATGATCTGGTACATGTATACATCAAAAGGATGACCTAGCTGGTTCGGCTCAGTGGATAGACCATCAGCCTCAGACTGAAGGGTCCTGGGTTTGATTCTGGTCAAGGGCACATGCCTGGGTTGTAGGCTCGATCCTTAGTAAGGGACATGCAGGAGGCATCTGATCAATGATTCTTTCTCATCATTGATGTTGCTATCTCTCTCCCTTTCCCTTCCTCTCTGAAATCAATAAAAATGTAAAAAACAAAAATGAACCAAAGGATTCCTCCGAGTCAATTAAAACATCTATCACCCACAAATTTACCGCCCTTCGTTTTTTGTTGTTGTTTTTTTGTGTGTGATTTTTTTAGACTAGACAAGTCAGGGGCTCCTTTGTGTTGAAGGGTCATACCAGGAGCCCTTGATAAATTTAGAAGTAGGACCCGATAGGGAGGAAATAATATTTCTGGTTGACTCAGGAGACCACCCTTCTTTTTTGATGAGAATAATTAAGTTTTACTCTTTTAAAATGTTCAACTACACAATAGTGTTATCAATTATAGACACCGTATTTTACATTCGATCCTCAGACTTTATCTTATAACAGAGTTTATACCCTTTTAGCAACCTCTCCCTCTTTCCCCCATCCCTAAGCCCCTGGCAGCCATTTTTTGTGAATGATAATGTGAAGGTCCAGTTTTATTTTTTTTACAGGTGGGTATTCATTTTATCAACGTCATTTATTGAGTAGGCTATTCATTTCCTTTTGTATATTGCTAGCTCCACTGTCAAAATTATTATGTATCTATGTGTGGTTTTATTTATGGGCTCTCTATTCTGTTTCATTGATCTATGTGTCTTTTATGCCAGCATCATACAGCTTTGTGATATAGTTTGAAATCAATAGGTGTGATGCCTCCTACTTTGCTTTTCTTTCTCAAGATTGCTTTGGCACTTTTCGCTGGTTTGGCTCAGTAGATAAAGTATTGGCCCATGGACTAAAGGGCCCTGGGCTCGATTCTGGTCAAGGGCATGTACCTAGGTTGCAGGCTATATTCCAGGCCATGGTTGGGGCATGTGCTGGAAGCAACCAATTGATGTAACCCTCTCACATCCATGTTTCTCTCTGTGTGTCTCTGCCCCACCCTTCCACTCTCCTCCCAAAAAGTCAGTGGGAAAAATATTCTCAGGTGAGGATTAACAAAACAACAACAAAAGATTGCTTTGACTATTCAGGGTCTTCATGCTTTTATACAAATTTAGAATTTTTTTCTTCTATATCTGTGAAATATACCATTGGAATTTTGATAGAGATTGCACTGAACCTGTAGATCACTGTGGGTAGTATGGAAATTTTAACTATATTAATTCTTCCAGTCCATGAGCATAGAATATCATTCCATTTATTCAAGTCTTCTTCAGTTTCTTTCATCAATGTCTTATAGTTTTCAGTGTGCAGCTCTTTCACCTCCTTGATTCAATATATACCTAGGTATTTTATTTTTGTTGATGCAATTGTAAATAGTTGTCCTAGTTTCTCTTTCTGATAGTCCATTGTTAGTGTATAGTAATCTATTTGATTTTTTTATTTTGATTTAGTATCCTGAAGCTTACTAAAATTTTTAATGAGTTCTAAATTTTTTTGAATGATCTTTAGGGTTTCCTATCTACACTAATAAAAGAGAAACATGCAAATTGGTGTCACTCTGCTACGCCCACCAGCCAATCAGAGTGACTATGCAAATTAACCCAACAAAGATGGCAGTTAATTTACATACACAGGCATGGAGCAAAGACAGAAGACTGAAGAGGCTTGGCATCTCTGCTGCGGCCGGACCAAAGGCCTGGGTCCTGGGTGCCAGAGGAAAACTGGCGCCAGCAGCCAGGGGAAGGAAGGCCTATTGCGCGAATCTTCGTGCAACGGGTTTCTAGTATATAATATCATGCAATTTTCAACTGATGACAATTTTCCTTCTTCCTTTCATAATTGGATGGCTCCTATTTCTTTTTATTGCCTAATTTATCTTGTCTAAAACTTCAATATTATCTATAATAAACTATAATAATAAAAGCATAATATGCTAATTAGTCCAGACATCCTTCCAGAAGACCTTCCAGACAAAGCCGGAGCTGCGAGGGAAGCCTGGGTCCTGGGTGCCAGAGGGAAGCCGGTGCCAGCAGCCAAAGAATGGAAGGCCTACTCTTGCATAAATTTCATGCATTGGGCCTCTGGTGTTGAATAAAAGTGGTGAAAGAAAAGACTTTCAGCCTTTTACTCAAATTTCTAATTCAAAGAAAATCTAGAAGAAAGCATAGTTGTAAATATTCTTAGCTTTGAATATGGTGATTGGGTCTTTTTGTTTGTTTGTTCTTTGGTGTGTGTGTGTTTTAGATATGACATCATTGAAAGCATAAACAGCAAAGAAAACAATAGATGAATTGGACTTTATTGATATTTAAAAATATTATGCTTCAAAGGAAATATTAAGAAAGTGGAAAGGCAAGCCACATAATGAGAGAAATATGCTAATCATGCATGTGGTAAAGGACTTGTTTCCAGAATAAAAAACTCTTACAATCTACACTAATAAAAGAGAAACATGCAAATTGGTGTCACTCCACTACACCCACCAGCCAGTCAGAGTGACTACGCAAATTAACCCAACAGAGATGGCAGTTAATTTACATACGCAGGCACGGAGCAAAGACTGAAGACTGAAGAGGCTTGGCATCTCTGCTGTGGCCAGACCAAAGGCCTGGGTCCTGGGTGCTGGAGGAAAACCGGCGCCAGAAGCCAGGGGAAGGAAGGCCTATTGTGCGAATCTTCGTGCAACGGGCTTCAAGTTCAATAATAAAAAGACAAGCAACTCAATTAAAAAAATAGGTTCATTAAAACATATATATTTTTTCCTAGGCTATACTTACAATAAATTGGTATTTTTAAAAAATTATCTTTATTGTTGAAAATATTATAAATGTCCTGTTTTATCCCCCCCAATTGGCCCCTCCACCTCCCTCACACCCCTCCTCAGGCCTTCAACACCCTTTTGTCTGTCCATGGGTTATGCGTATAAGTTCTTTTGTTAATCTCTTCCCACCCCCTTCCCTCTGAAATAAGTTAGTCTGTGGTTAACATGTCAGCCTGTGCACTGGAGGGAGGGGCCCAGGTTTGACTCCCAGTCAATGGCCTGTATCTGGATTGCAGGTTCCACCCAGCCCCGCCCCACCCTCCCCTGTCAGGGCCAGTACAGGAGGCAACCAAAGATATGTCTCCCTCACCAAGATGTTTCTCTCTCTTGTCTCTCTATCCCTCCTCCCCACTGCCTTCCACTCTCTCGCAAAATTCAATGGAAAAAATATCCTCACTCCTTGGGTATTAAAAATAATAATAATAATAAATAAATTTGTATTTTGAATGATATTTTCACTTGAAGTGATATAAGATAGATATTATGAGCACTTCAGACTACATATGTTGAGAAACATACTTTCCTCACTTGGTCACAAATTTTAAAGGTGCTATCTCAAGCTTTCTGTGGATGTCTACTAGACTTTCCAGTTAATAAATCTTGTTAAGGTGTTGCTAACAACAACAGCAGGAAAAACAGGCCTTTATTTTCCTCTTCTTAAAATTAAACAAACAAAACCCTAGCATTTTAAAGTTAAATAAATTCTAACTCATGACACAATTATCAAATTAATTTCACATAGAACATTCATTTTTGTTCTTGATTTTTGTGTGGTTCCATTCTGTTGAGAGTTAGTAATTTTCCTTTACTTGCTTTGGAAATGCTAATCCATAGGCACCATGGAAAGCCTAATATAGAGAATCTTTTTATTTGTTTCAAACAGGAATTTTTATTACCACAGCATCTGTTACAAATTGGCAATAGATGGTAACAGAGGTTTTTGTACAGCTCCTACTCTACTGATCCTGTGCACTGGATTTGGAAAAGACCTATTATAATATACTTCATATGTATAGTACATTCATATTAAAGCTCACAATCAGGAATTTCAAAATAAGCTGACTCCAAGGTAATCAATTAATATACTTTAAACAGTGCACTGCAGAATTTCCAGTAACCAGATTTATTATATCATGTGCATTACAATGAAATCACATAACTGTCAATTATATTGCTTCATTTCATTAGCAGAGAGGCCTGATATTTTTGTATAGCTAACTGAGAATTTATGGCACTTAGTACACAATTGTACTATAAATTGCTTTATTTTTTAAAATGCCTGCTTGTGTCATGGTATGATTGACATTTTGGCAGGACTATGTAGAACTCTGGAAATAATGTTTATTACTTAACTGGTGCAAAAAAAAATGTTTCTTGTGGAAAAAATGGTAATTGCTTTGGGGACATGTATGACTTCATGGTTATGGCTGTGTGGGGGATCATTCTGAACTATCTTTACATATTTTCATTAATTACTAAAAATATGTGCTCGTGCATTCATTCACTGTACAAATATTGTATGAATGCCTATTAAATACCACATCCCGGAATAAATACTGTATGTACGGTGGTGAATATAACATATCTGGTTACTGCCATTGGCAAACTAATAGTTCTGTAGAGGAATTAGAAATAAACCAGAAGGCATGGCTGGTGTGGCTCAGTGGTTGAGCATTGACCCAGGAACCAAAAATCATGGGGTTCGATTATTCGATTCCCAATCAGGCACATACCTGGGTTGGGGGCTTGATCCCCTTAGGGGGCATGCAGGAGGCAGCCGACTGATAAAGTTCCTCATTGATTTTTCTGTCTCTCTATCCTTTCCCCTTCCTCTCTTTCTTACTAAAAATCAATATAAAAACATATTTTTTAAAAAGAAATAAACATGAATGTATCTTTATGTACATACACACATGCAGATATTGATTACCAAATGGGTTTGTGCTAAACCAAGATTTAAAAGAACATGGCAAATATAATTCAGAAAGCCTTTAACTCCCTCTATCAAATAAGGATTATAAAAAGGTACAGGAAAAAAGAATGGGGAGAAAGAAGTTTTGCACAGACCTTTGTGTGTTCTGTGAGTTCTTCCCCACTTCAACTCAATAAAAGAGACCATTTGAGTTCAGTTCTTCAAGTTAATAAGGCTTTCATTCAGACAATTCTGGGAGTTGACATATGTTCTTTACAGTAGGGAGACCTAGTGGATGGTCTATTACCTAAGAAATGTAATAGGCATGACATACACCGCTGGCTCCCGTGGGACACCTTGAGCAGGAAGTGACTGTAGTGTACAGCCTGCATTATCTGGTATTGCTGAGACAAATGTATGTTTCCTTTGGGCTAAATTTGGGCCAAGTGAGAGACAATATCAGCCTGGAATCATCTGAAATTCTGTCTAACAGCAGATCATTCCTGAAGAGGCAAACTGACTTCAACAAACAGAATCTATTTAGTTTAATCTATATCTTGATTTCAGAGGCAGAGATTATGGGAGTCAATAGCCAGTACATCGCCAGCTTCAAGAGAAACTAAAGGTGAAGTTCTCCCAGTGAGGGGACTTTCTTAAGAACTCAAGAAAGGACCATGAGAGAGGTACCACTGACTACCTGCCTGACCCAGAGAGCAGGATGCCAACTCACAGTACTACCAGTAGAGTGAAAACTTACCTTAATTCCTTCCTGTGTTCTGTGAAGGAGTCGGAAACCACAGATGGGCCAGAAAAAGTAAAAGGGAAAACTTACTTGAACTTCTGTCTTTGAATTTCCTTGTATTTACAGATGGAGTTAATAGCACTATACCATAGAGTTATTCAGAGGTTAAATGTTCAATGGGATAAATATATAGGAGCTGCTTAAAACAGTGACTGACACATCTTACGTAGTACGCAAGGATTAGGTATCACCTTAAAAAGAAGCAGCAGTGCCCAGATACAGTATCAAGGAAACAAAGGGAGGATGGTTTCAAGGAGTGTCAAACATACAAGAAAAATGAGGGAGGTCAACAGGTGAAAAAATAATGAGTTAGTCCCAAATTGCTTCTGTTTTGGACTGTAATCTGGACGCACAGACCAGGCCTCCAAGGTCAAAGGGAGGAAAAACCATAAGAAGTAATTCAAACAGGGAAGGAAACATAATAATATACAGCTCTTCAGAAGTTCGTAATTCTGTATTTAATTCATGATTTCAATGCCCCACACTGGTTTTCCTCTGGAACTTGAAAAGCAAATTTGGCTTGACACAAAACAAATATTTTCAGCCTTATTCAATTATTTTGCCTAAAATAATGATTTCCCTCTCTTACTGTAAACACTAACTTCCAATGAATAAAGTACAACATTGTTAAAGAGAAAGGGTGCTGCTTGTCTTTCTTAAATGATAAACATAGTAGCAGGAGCACATTTCCTTAAATAAATCCAATATTCACCGTCACACTTGTTCATCCTTAGAAGCACCCTATTGATGCCATCATGTAGAGTGGTTGTTTTCAATGACTTTTTAGTAGGTGACTCACTCCCATTCCCATTCAACACTTCCCCATGGAGTTGTGGCTCCTGGTGTAGGGGCGGGGACTGCACAACTGTTGGGAGAAGAGATATGTAGTTTGAAAAACTCCAAAAGGGTTCTGTAATAGGTTACCCACTTCCTTGCACTTCCCACACATCAATCAATGTCCCTCTAATCCCACTGCCATCTCTGTACACACTTGGGAGACAGATGGCTAGTGTCCAAGATGACATAATGAATTAATGTCTTTTTTTAATGTTAAGAGAAATGAGATTACTACAACTCACTTTAATAACATTTTTATTAAGATATAATTCATGCAGCATACAAGTTACTCATCTAAATAGGACAGTGGCTTTTAGCATAGTCACAGAAATGTGGTACCACTCCCATGGTCAATTTTAGAACTTTTTCACCACTCAAAGAGAAACCCTGACTCTGTAGTTATCACCTCCTACCCCCTTTATCTCTGTCCCCCACCAGCCTTAAGCAACCACTAATCTACTTTCTGTGTCTGTAGATTGCCTATTTTGGAAATTTCATACAAATGGAATCACATAGTATGTTGCCTTTTCTGACTGGCTTCTTTCACTTTGTAGAAAGGTTTCAAGTTTCATCCATGCTGTATAATATATCCATACTTCTTTTTATTGCTGAAAAATATTACATCATACGGACATATTTGTTTATCCATTCATCTGTCGCTGGACATTTCAGACATCTTTTGTCACTGAATTTCAAATATATGATGGACCAAATCATAGCATCAATTTAATTTTGGATGAGATTAATGGATTACTGCTATCTGTACATATACTCAACTAACTCAAGAGACTGATGCAACTTAGAAAATGTAAACAATGATGGACATGTCAGCATAGCTGTCACTGAGCTGTAGGGATCATCAGTTACAATCGCTAAGGAGCGAACAGGGAGCCAGCCACCCTGGGAGGCATTAGCTGTGTGCAGAAAATGTCCAGGGTTCTCGGGGCACTGGAGTCAGCTCCCCTGTTCCTACGCTGCTGCTAACTAGCATTGACACTTTATTTGCAGACTGAAGAACAAGCAAGGTTTAAATCATCAAGGATTTTTAAAAGATGGATTATTTACTACTTATATCAATCATTTTAAACTGGAGCAAACATCTCTTTTTAAAAAACGTAGCATCTTTTAAACCTCTGCCAAAATATTAAGGCAAATAAGGCTTTTTTTTTTTTTTTTTGGTCTTGGCAGTGTATACATAAACATGCAATGCCTTGCTTAAATATTCATAGACTCCCAGTTCTCAGTACAATAACTTAATAATAAAATATTTTGAAGAGGGAACGATGCTGTGGCGCTTGCGATACCACTAATGGATTTGAAGAGGATGCTAATGCATTGTAGGAGGAAGTGAATTGCGCTCTCGTGTGTAAAGGAGGATTATAAAATATAATTATGAAAAAGCAATAGTGGCAGGCTTGAGGAAGTTCTGTTGATGTGTGGGTACTACAAACGACATGTTTTGTTGATGAGAAAGAAGGCTTAGATGGATATTTACTGTGCCGGCAATCTTCTCTATCCGGAAACACGGAATGCATTATAGAAACGGCCGTTTTGCAAACTCCAGAGTGAAAATTAAATAGTGTAAGATGGAGGCTGACAAGACCCATGCAGCCTCTCATTTCGAATAACCAGTTGTCGAGGAAAGCTAAGCTTTCATATTAAGAGCTTCATGAAGTCACTGGGGAGAAAAAGTGATATAACTGGCAAGGGAGAAGAAAGACTTTTTTTCTGTAAAAAGAAGCTTAAGGAATTGAAGGAAGTTAAGTAACTCCTGGTATCTTGCTGCGAGTGGAGGCAGCATGAGGACTTTCTGAGTGCCGTTTCCTGGGCGCAGCATTGACAAATTGTGGGTGTCACTGGGGGCAATGACATGGGGGCACACAGTTAGAACCTTGACTGCTTTTTAAGTTTCCAATTCTAAGCTATTTTTTTTGAAATATTTTAAAACAGATTTTTATAGAGAGAGGAAGGGAGAGGGAGAGAGAGAGAAACATGACGAGGCAGGGAAACATGGATCGACTCCTCCTGTCTGCCCCCTAGTGGGGATGAAACCTGCAACCTGGGCTTGTGCCCTGACCAGGAATCAAACTGTCAACCTTTCAGTGCACCGGACCATGCCAAACCAACTGGGCCACACTGGCAAGGGCTCTCACCTATTTTTTTTCCCTAAGGCTCTGCCTCTTCAGGCAAAATAAAGACATGTTCTTAGAATACTGATCTGATAGTTACTGAAAAAAAAATGCACAATACCCAATAATCAATATGTGTAAAAACATCAAAAAGAGGGATCTGAATTGATGCAGTTTAAGTGTCAGTCCATAACCCCTTCCCTTCATGGGAAATTCTTAACCACATGCTTAAAGCTTGGTGTTTTACTCCAATCCTTTTTTTTTTTTTAAATGTATCTTTATTGTTGCAAGTATTACAGATGTCCCCTTTTACCCTAGCCTTAAACAAGGGGTATATGTGACATAGCAGTAGAGTTCATTTTTCAGAAGCACATTAAGTAAATGAGTGTTGCCCTTTAATGGAGAGATTTGGGAGGACAAATGTGTGTTCCAATCATTTTGACATTGTTTAAAACATTTATGAAATGCCATGTTTCTGTAAAGAAATTGTTTAAAAAGTATGAAAAATTCAAACAAACTATACACACACCAAGTTTAAATACTTGCTAATATTTGCCTTATTTAGTTCAGATCTTCCCTTCTCCCTCCCTCCCTCTCTCCCTCCCTCCCTCCTTCCCTTCCTCTCTTCCTCCCTCCTTCCCCCCTCCCTCCCTCCCTCTCTCTTTCTCTTTCTCCCCACTCACTTCTTATACAAGGAGAACTCGACTGATACCCAAATTCTCACCATAATTTCATCTCTCTCCTTCCTCAGAGGAAGCTACTCTTGAGAGACTGATATGAACATTTTCCATGCATTTTTAAAGAACAGTTTTAGGTTTACAGCAAAATTGAGAAGACGGTACAGAGATTTCCCACATCCTCCCTGCCCCACATATGCATAGCCTCCCCATTATCCATATCACTCACCAGAGTGGTGTTTTTTTTTTCCTTTAAACAAAGATGAACCTGCACTGACACATCATAATCAGCCAAAGTCCCTGGTTTACCTTAGGGTTCACTCTTGGCAGTGTACATGCTATGGGTTTGGATAAATGTATAAAGCTATATATCCATCATTAAAATATCATATGAAGTACTTTCACTGCCCTAAAAATCTCCTGTGCTTTGTCTACCCGTGTCTCACCCTGGAAACCACTGATCTTTTTATCTTTGTAGTTTTGTCTTTCCCAGAATAGCATATAGTGGGAATCATAGAGTATGTAACCTCTTCAGATTGTAATATGCATTTAAGGTTCCTCCATGTCTTTTCATGGCTCATTTCTTTTTAGTGCTGAATAATCTTTCATTGTTTGGATGTACAAAGTTTATTTATCCATTCACCTACTGAAAGACATCTTGCTTACTTCCAAGTTTTGGCAGCTATGAATAAAGCAAATATAACATCTGTGTGCAGGTTTTTATGTGGATGTAAGTTTTTAACTCCTTTGGGTAACTACCAAGGAGAGTGAGTTCTGGTTCCTATGGCAAGAATGTGCTTAGTTTTGTCAGAAATGGCTAAACTGTCTCCTCAAGCTGTTGGACCATTTTGTATTCTGGATGTTCCTGCGGCTCCACATCCTGACCAGCACTCAGTGCTGTCAGTGTCCCCAGTATTTTGAATGCTTTTAATACTTTTGAATGTATGTGTGGATGCCATGTATTTATGCTGTGATTTAAAAATGCACATTTTTGGTGTTCCTTTAAAGGTCTTTTACAAGTTGCTTTTTTTTCTCTCTCAACACTAGGTTTTAGATTTATTTGTATAGAATATTTAAATTGCTATATAGTATGCCATTGTATTAATGAACCATAGTTTTTTTTTAATTTCTTTATTGGTTAAGGTATTACAAATGTGTCCTCATCCCTCCCCATTTAACTCCCAACCTCCCCGCCCCTCCCCCCCCACTCATGGTCTCATCCCCCTGTTGTCCTTGTCCATTGGTTTGGCTTATATGCATGCATACAAGTCCTTTGGTTGATCTCTCCCCTTTACCCCCTCCCTCCCCTACTTTCCCTCTGGGGATTGATAGATACTTCTCCTCTAAAAATTTACAGGGAATAGCATCTAGGCATAAAAGTTTAATTTAATATGAATTTTTACCTTCAGCTTATACCTTCTGCCCTGCTAGTGTGACTCCTGATGTGAATACAAACACAAGAGCAAATGACTGATTTTAATAAAACTTAACAAGGATTGATGAGTTGGTCACAGATCTCAGGATTAATCTTACCAACATAACTGGTTCAACTTTATACAGTAAAAAGAAAACATTGCAAAATAAGTTTCATTAAGCACATTTAATAAATGCCTCCTGTGTTCTGAAATCCTAAAAGACTAAAGTTGACTGCATTTTGGAAGCTCTTGTCTTCTCAATCATTGCATACCATTTCATCTTAATCACTATAAAATTTTATCATAAAAATGAGTTAATACTTTGTCAAGAGCACAGGGGAACTAACACATAAGCATAATATTCCTAAAGGGATTATTAGATGCACTGGAAATTATCAAGTCAATTAATAAATACTTACAAATGTCCAGGGCCTTTCCTGGTTTTTTACTTTTCTGTTTCTGTATAGTCCCACCAGCTGTCTTTTTAACACCCATTTGGCAAACATTTGTATGTTTTCCAATGCCTCGCAAGTAGCAAGCATTGTAATGGAAACTTGCTAGTTATCTCTCAGTATTATCTGTTCTACCCTTCTTCCTCAGTAATAGGACCTGAATGTTAGAAGCATCTGGAATGAAGACAATATATTTCAGTCTCTCTTGTAGATTTGGGTGGCCACATTCCTCCATTTGGGTCAATGAAACAAAAAATGGAAATGGTGTGCGCAACTTGTGTGAGGTGTGCTAACAGAGACCCAACGTACTCAGTCCTTCCTTTTCCCCCCTTTGATTGGCAAGACTAGTGATGGCGAACCTTTTGAGCTCGGCGTGTTAGCATTTTGAAAAACCCTAACTTAACTCTGGTGCAGTGTCACATATAGAAATTTTTTGATATTTGCAACCAGAGTAAAACAAAGATTTATATTTTTTGATATTTATTTTATGTATTTAAATGCCATTTAACAAAGAAAAATCAACCAAAACAATGAGTTTGCGTGTCAGCTCT
>NW_006286140.1:4849831-4854629 GCF_000327345.1 Myotis davidii
TTTGGTGGGTTGGTGGGAACCAGGCTCGCTCAGAGTCAGCATTATCAGCCCTCAATGTGGCCTCTGTGTGCACTTAGAATCAGGGACCCTGCCTGCACTGTGCTGGAACAGAGACCCCCCCTGGAGTGTGCTGAAAATCAGAGCCCCCTAGCGTGCACCAGGAGTCAGGGTTCCCCAAGAATTCAGTATCAGAGTCTCTGTTGCTTCGTGCAGCCTCGAATTGAGAATCAGGGTCCCCGTGTGCACATGTACCAAGAATTGGAGTCACTGGCTCTTCGTGTGAATGCACAGGGAATCAGGAATCCCAGGTGCAGGTGATAAGAAACACAGTGAAGTCACTGGTGCTTGATGCTGCCTCCTGCCTGTAGAATCGGGGTCCCGGGGCCTGTGCTGCGAGGGACAAGTTCCCGGTGGTCTCGCGTTAGCCCCCAGGCCAAGGTTCCTATAGCCCGCACTGCGCAGGACAAGTTTCAGGTGTTTGCGTGTTAGCTCCCAGGCCAAGGTTCCTACAGCCCACACTGCACAGGACAAGTTCCAGGTGTTTGTGCGCTTCCAGGCTAAGGCTCTTGTAGCAGCTCTGAAGCCTGGGCAAAGGGTGGGTCTATCAGTTACTATGGCACTGCCTCTGAGCCTGTGTGGAGGGGAATGGGCTCTGTTACTCACAGAGATCTGCCACAGGGATGTCTGGATTCATGGTGTCCCTGGGTCTGTACCTGTGGTCGCAGGTTTCTGTCCCCAGTGGCTGCAGGGTCCTGGTTTGCGTCTGAGAGCAGAACGGGTGGTGCTGAGGCCAGGATCCTAGTCTCAAGCAGCCTTGTTTCTCAAGATGGCGTGGTCTCTGTGCCCGCACTGGCTTCCCAGGAGTGTCTGCACTGGGAGCGGGGCTCTGCCGTCTAAGACTGCCTGGTTTAGCAGGCCATTAGAAGACCTGCAGAATCTAGCTGTCCCTAGCTCATACACACACACACCACTCACGTCCACACACTCCTCTATCACTCCCTCGAGCTCTCACACTCTCTCCCTCCCTACGTTCCTACCAGTCGCCATCTTCCTCTCCCCTTAAAGTCTGAACCATAGTTTTTAATCAATTTTGCTTCTGAAGGACTAACTATAAATATGAATATACTTCATACGTTAACAGCTATTCAGATTTTTATAACATTTTATTTATATCATTTGTTCACTTTTTGACTAAAATTTTTGTTTCTTGATATTTTAAAAATAAATTATTTCTATGTTCTGGATAGTACTAATTTGTCAGTTATATGTGCTATAAAAATTCCCAATCTGTGGTATTTTTGTTTGTTTCCTTTTCATCTAAAGAGCTTTATTCACATTGAATTTTTTATTGTAATGTTCTCAAATTTAGAATCTTTTTTCTCCTGTGGTTTTGTATTTAGAAATTCTCTTTCACCCTAATATCATATTGATCTCTTTCTTTATATATTAGGTCTAATAATTACAAAGTTAATAATTCATGTTGAGGTCTTAATTTATTTTTGTGTGTGAATGTAAGTGTATGCGTGTGTGCACACACACACGTGTATGAAATGTGGAGTAAAGATCTAGTTGTATCTCTTACCATGCAAAGCTAATTTTCATCACCATTTTATTAAATAGTCCATCATTTCCCAAGTAATATGTAATGCTGTCTCTGTCATACACTAAGCTCATATACAGTATATTCAATAGCCTGTTTCTAATTGAGTAAATAAATAGAAGTAAATTGCTAAGCTGTATAAGTGTATATGTTTAACTTTACAAGAGACTATCAACCAGCTTTTTATGGTGTCTGCATAATTTTTCATTCTTACCAGCAATGTATGAGAGTTTCAGTTGCTCAAAATCCTCATCAGCATTTGATATGATCAGTTACCTATTTATGGATTTTTAATACTAGCCATTCTCGTAGGCATGTAGTGGTATCTCATTGTGTTTAATTTGTTTGTTTGCCATCTGTATATATTTTTTGATGATGTGTCCAAAAATTTGTCCATTCTTTTATTGTTTTTTATTATTGTTGAGTTTTGAGAGTTCATAATATATTGTGAATACAAGTATTTTGTGAGATATGTGATTTACAAATATTTTCTCACAGTTGGTTTGCTTTTTTATTCTCCTAAAAATATCTTTCATAGACAAAAAATATTTAATTATTAGTGTCCTGGTGCATGGATTTGTACACATTGAAAGGAAATTAATTAGAAGAAATATTTTAATATCGCTATTTGCCCTTTCTCTGTAATAGAAGTGTCAACCAAATTCATGATCAACAATGACATATCGAAACACACACGTGCAGTTGACTCCAGCGAGAGTTTTATATGTATTGTGCATGTGTGAGTTAACTTAGCCTTTTAAAGATATAGAATAAACTAGCTTAATTAGACCTGCTTTCTGTTTTAGCTAAACTTTTTTCAGCCCAGTGAATCACCCCATCTTCTCTTTCAGGTAATTGTCAGGAACACAGCAGTAAATATCAACACGAAGCAGATTATTATTGTAGATCACTCAGGGAGAACAAAGGGTAAAATATTTAACTGCAACAGTGTTTGACTATATTCTGCACAGTGAGTAAACCTGAAGTCATTTTCAAGGTCCATCATTTCTTACTTCTTTTCATTCAGGTTGTTTCTAAACTTTCTAAATCTCTGTTTTCCAGTTAATGAAAAGAAAATAGGATTCTACCAAGTCTCTTATCTACCAACTCCAGGACTTCTGCGAGGATCAAATGAGATGAGGCACATGAAAACATTTCACAAACATTTGGTTAAAGTGTAAAATGTTTGCACTGGCTATAAAGCAAGTCATGTTCCTGGGCTGAAGAAACTACAAGGAGGCTAGTTGCTAGGGAGAGGAAGCCATGAGTTGCTATGTAACGACATTACCTGGCTCCTACAGCGACCATTTCTGGGTTGGGCTGTGGGCTGCATTTTGCGTCATGGGGTTCTTGGCAGCATTGGCTGCGATTTGGTGGGGTGTCGCTCCAGGATGGTAGCAGGGCCTGGGTCCCACTTGTGGGAAGCTGAGTGTTGGTTTGTTGGTGCCAGGTTCATGGTGCCGGCCAGTGTGCATCATGGCAGCTCCTGCGTTGAGCGTCTGCCCCATGGTGGTCAGTTAGCATCATAGCTACTGGTTGGACGGTCAGATGGACACTTAGGCTTTTATATATAAAGATAATAAAGTTCAATTTACCATTTTTTTTCTTTTATTGATTGTGTTAATGGTATTATGTCTAAGAATTCCTTGCCTAATTCAAGGTTGAAAGACTCTCCCCTCCTCACCCCCTCATGTTATGTTTTCAAACATGATAGTTTTAAATTTTACATTTAGGTCTATGCACCATTCTGACTTAATTTTTATAGTAGGCATATGATAGGAATAGGTAGATGTTCAGGTTTTTTGTTTGTTTGTTTTGAATCCTCACCAGAGGGTATTTTTCTCATTGATTTTTTTTCAGAGAAAGTGGAAGGGAGAAAGGAGGCAGCGAAAGAGAGAAACGTCAACATGAGAGAGACATATTGATTGGCTGCCTCCAGAACTCACCTCAACCTGAGAATGGAACCCGAAACCCTTTGGTGCACAGGCTGATGCTCTAAGCACTGAGTACACCAGCCAGGCCTTTTCAGGTTCTTTAATATAAACTAGAGGCTCAATGCACCTTGAAATTCATGGAAGAGTAGGCCTTCCTCCCCACAACTGCTGGCACCAGCTTCGCTCTAGTACTCAGGACCCAGGCTTCCCTCCAGCTGCTGGCAGGCACCTGGGACCCGGGCTTCCCTTGCAGCCCCGGCTTTGTCTGTAAGGTTGTCCGGAGGACGGCTGGTCTAATTAGCATATTATGCTTTTATTATTATAGATGTTTAATTATTTTGAAACACTTGCTGAAAAGACTGACTCTATCCCATTAATTGCCTTTGTACCTTTGTCAAGATCAATTGGCCATATTTGTGTGGGTCTGTTTTGATATATATTGTTTGATACCTGTAGTAGGTTGTGAAATTACATAGTGTGAGCTCTCCAACTTTTTCTTTGTCATAATTGTTTCAACTATTCTAATTCCCTTGTGTTTCCATATACATTTTAGGTTCACTTATTGATATCTCTAAAATTTCTACCATGATTTTGATTGGGATTATATTGAATTTATAGATCAATTTGAGGAAAAATTTCATACTAACAATACTGAGTCTTCCAATACATGAATATGACATATCTCTTCATTTTAATAGATTTTCTTTAATTTATTTCATTAGTATTTCATAGTTTTTAGCATATAGATCCTGCACATATTTTGCTAGATTTATATAAAAGTCTAAATGGCACTGTTTTTTTAATTTCCTCTTCCAAATGTCCATATGCAGTGTATAAAAGAGTACTGAATTGCACTGAATCTATGTTTATTTGAACAGAATTATCATCTTTAAGATATTTCAACTTCTAATCAATTAAGTTGGAACATTTCTCTTTTTATCTAGGTACTAGGGGCCCGGTGAACGAAATTCGTGCACTGGGTGTGTGTTGGTGGGGGAGTGTCCCTCAGCCCAGCCTGTCCCCTCTCACATACTGGGAGCCCTCAGGCGTTGACCCCCATCACCCTCCAATCGCAGGATCGGCCCTTGCCAGGGCCTGATGCCTCTGGCCCATGCGTCAGGCCTGGGCAGGGGACCCCCCTCTCCCCCCATCACCGGCTCTGACCCCCGCCCAGGCCTGATGCCTCTGGCCCAGGAATCATGCCTGGGCAGGGGACCCCCATCTCCCTCTGATCGCTTGCTCCAGTCCCCCGCCCAAGCCTGCC
>NW_006286140.1:4854795-4857142 GCF_000327345.1 Myotis davidii
ATTAGCCGCCCTCTTGTTGCTTCAGGGTGGGGGGCCCCAACTGGGGTGCCTGGCCAGTCTGGGTGAGGGGCTGAGGGCTGTTTTCAGGCTGGCGGGTGACTGAAGCTCCCAACTTCTCCTTTTTTTCTTTTTATTCTGGGATTTATTTACCCTCTGTAGCTGTCACTGGAACTGAGAGCTAGCTTTAGCTCTGAGGCTCGGCTCCAGCTCTGAGACCTTGGCTGATGAAAGCAGGTTTCTGGGTTTGTTTGGGTTCTATAATTGTAACATTGTTGCGGTCCTGCTCTCTCCAGCTCTGATGGCTGAAAGCAGGTTTCTGGGGATGGTTTAGCTTCTGTAATTGCAACATTGTTTCTTAGACTGCAGCTCAGAGCCCAGCAGCAGCAGGCAGGGAACCTGGGCTTCCTCCATCACTGGAGCAAGGATGCTCTGTTTAGTTTCAAGCTGCCTGGCTGCCAGCCGCCATCTTGGTTGACAGTTAATTTGCATATAGCCCTGATTAGTCAATGAAAAGGGTAGCTCGTACTCCAATTACCATTTTTCTCTTTTATTAGTATAGGATACTTTGTCTTTCAGTAATTTTTCTCTTAGTTCTTTATAATCTTGTGGCAAATGCAAATTATATCATAATAAGATTTTATTTATAATTGTTTCTTGTTGCATAGAAACACTATTATATTTGTATTTTAATATTATTCTCAATAGCATTGCTAAACTCTGTAAGTCAGCACTGTTCTATAGATATGAAATATGAACCATATATGTAATTTAAAATTTTCTGGTAGCTACATTTAAACACAGAGGAAAAAAAAGATTGAAATTAAGTTTAATAATATATTTTCTTTAATGTAATATATACAAAAATTATCATTGTAACATAAATCAATATATAAATTACTAAAATATTTTATTCTTTTTATACTATTTCACCAAATTTGGCATGTATTTTATACAGATCTCAAATTGGATGATTAATTTTCAATGGTTAAAGTAAAATATAGTCTGCTAAAACAATGAAATTCTACCTAAACAATAGTATTTAATAAAATAAATTTTGTATTGCTTCAGTTTTAAATTTTATAGTTAATTAAAATTAAATTAAAAATTCTCTTCCACAGTTGCACTAGCTACATTAGACACATGAAGCTAGTGGCTACCTTAATGGACAGTGTAGCTCTAATTAGTACTAATATTTTTCATTTTTCTTTACAATATTTGGCCTTATTTTAACATTTTCTTTTCTTCTAATTTTCTTGAGTATATTCTATTGTATATTTATTCCAACTGGATGATTATTTTATTATTTTTCCTTCTGTGTTAAGATTATAATTTCCTGCCCTGACTGGTTTGGCTCAGTGGATAGAGCGTCGGTCTGTGGACTCAAGGGTCCCAGGTTCGATTCCAGTCAAGGGCATGTACCTTGGTTGCGGGCACATCCCCAGTAGGGGGTATGCAGGAGGCAGCTGATCAATGTTTCTCTCTCATCGATGTTTCTAACTCTCTATCCCTCTCCCTTCCTCTCTGTAAAAAATCAATAAAATATATTTAAAAAAGATTATAATTTCCTTCAAAGTACTGCTTTACATATGTCTCATTGTCATTCATTTTAAAATGTGTTCTAATTCTAATTTCATATCTTCTATGACTCATAAATAATTTAGGAGTGCTTTTTCAAATTTCTAAACATATGAGATGTTGTTTATGCTAACTTTTCCTCTTCTACTGGTTTTGAAAATAAATGTTTTGTTTGAATTTTTAGTGATGACCCCTAAAATTTGAATAAGAAAGATTTAAACTAAAATTATTTGTTATCTCAAGCTTTTTCAATAATAGAGGCTAATTTATTTGCAATCACCCACCCCTCAGTGTCTCTTTCAATATGTGGGTAATTGTTGCACAATATTTTAATTTATACTTTGTCTTTATTCTATACCACATGTGATTATTATTTTTATACAGTAAATGCTTGCTTGCTAATTTATATGTTCACCATTGTTTCTCACATCTAACTCTTTCCATATGGGCTCAGTTTATTTTTTCATTAAATATGTCTGTTAGCACTTCTTTCAGTGAACATTTGTAAACAGTAAATTTTCTTAGCCTTTTTTGGAAACAAAATGGTTTAGCTTTCTCTCATTATTGAAAAACTAGAGGCCTGGTGCATAAAAGTTTTGCCCAAGTTGGGCCCCTAATCCTGCTGGCAATCAGGGCTGATTGGGGTCTTCTGACTGCCTGCCAGGGCCTTCCTTCATTCTGCACCACCCCCTGGTGGTCAGCACATGTCATAGTGAGCAATCGAACTCCCAGTCTTCAGATCGAAATCCCATGGGGCACTCTGCATATTAGC
>NW_006286140.1:4857881-4862069 GCF_000327345.1 Myotis davidii
CACTTCTACTGTTTTGGTAAGCAGCCTGCTTCCCTATTTATAATGGTCTGGCCCTCTAGCAACTTCAGCATGAAATAATAGCTAATTTGCCTACAAACGTCAGATGGTCATACTAATCTGGCCATTCACTGTGTGTGTGTGTGTGTGTGTGTGTGTATATACTAGAGGCCCGATGCATGAAATTTGTGCAAGGGTAGGCCTTCTTTCCCCTGGCTGCTGGCATCACAGTCCCAGCTGCTGGCTTTGCAGCCCTGCCCCCCACCTGCACTTGCCTTGGCCTGGCACTGTCTACGTCCACCACCACCCACCATGGTTCCTCGGTTCCCCGGTTCTGCGGAGCCCCCCACCCCCGATTGATTGCCCCACAAATTTTTGTATCATTATAGATAATCTATTCTTCCTACTTTTGGCTTTTAAATTTGTTTTCTTTTTAGTATTCTTTGGTTTCACAATAATGTGTCTAGGTGTTTGTTTAATTTTATTTAGTCTGCTCTAGAGTTACTAGACATACATCCTCAGTATAAAGATTTATGTCTTTCATCTTTTCTCAAAATAAAATTTCAGCTGTTATCTCCTGAATATTTCCTCTCTTTATTCTTTTCTTTTGGAACTTATATTAACCAAGTCTTGGAATTCCTTGTTTTATCTATTATGACTCTTCATTGCTTTTCTTTGTGATATTGTCTTTTATCCTATCAATTTCCTCAGATCCATATTTCAGTTCACAAGTTCCCTCAGCTATTTCTAATCTGTTATCTATTGAGTTTTTAACTTCTGATATTATATGTTTTCATTTGTTTAAGTTCTAATTGGCTTATTTCCAACGCCTTATTTTTAGCCTAAGTAGCTTGACAATTAGATTTTATGCCTCTAATTATTTTACTTATTTTTGTTTGCTTTCTGAATATTGTTCTATAATCTGAAATCCTAGCAGTTTTAATACAGCTTAGTCTTGCACACGTTGGATTGATTTCCTTTGTGTTTGGTAATTTTTCATTGTGACCATATCTTTTAGGTGGGATTTATTCTTTCCATGAGAATCCCTTGGTCTGACTTTTGGAAGTGTAGGTGCCCTAGGACTACCAGTAGTTCATGATCAAGCTTTGTATTAATTCTGAACCATGTGGTAATATCTGACCATGATGAAAGTATATTTAGGTTTGTATTTTCAAAAAGACTTTTGTTTGTTTGTTTTACCCAATCTGCCCTGGCCTTTCTTGTTCCTTCCCTATGTCTATTGGTATATTTTCCCCCTTGCAACCCTCCAAGGAGTGAACCTTTAGGAGCTACATTCCCCACCTTTTTAAAAAATCATGTGGATACTAAAATCTAAGTGAACAAGATAGAGTACACCCATGTACTTCCATTTCTATTCTGAGTCTTATTTTTTTTAATAAGTTTTTTAAAATATATTTTTATTGATTTCAGAGAGGAAGAGAGAGGGAGAGAGAGAGACAGAAACATCAATGATGAGAGAGAATCATTGCCGGGCTGCCTCCAGCATGCCCTCTACTGGGGATCAAGCCTGCAACGTGAGCATGTGCCCTTGATCAGAATTGAACCTGGAACCCTTCAGTCCACAGGCCAATGTTCTATCCACTGACCAAAACTGACTAGTGCTTCAAATAAGTTTTTAATGATTTTTAGAGAGAGAGAGAGAGAGAGAGAGAGAGAGAAAGAGAGAGAGACACACCAATGGGAGAGAAACATTTATCCTGCACATCTCCCACTGGGGATAGGTCCCTCAACCTGGGCTTGTGCCCTGATCAGAAACCAATTTGGTGACCTCCTGGTTCATGAGTCAATACCCAACTATTGAGCAACACCAGCCAGATGTGTCTTTTTTATTTTTGGCTTCTAGAGCTTACCTTCTAATTCTTGAAAGCTCAGTTAAGCACTCAAAAGGCTTTTTAGTGACCTTTTGCCCACTGTTTCTAAGCGATTGGACTGGGAGAGCTCTCAGACTTATTTGGTCATATTGCTAGAACTGGAAATCCTACAGTCATTCTTTTGAAATAGATTTCAGAGCACTCTTATGATCTGCAGACTAAATAATCTTATTAGTAAGTAGCCATATATTATGTGCCCAGGTTTGCAGAGGTTCAAATAACAGCACATAGGGACAAGCCACTCAATTTGCCTTCACTTTATGACTTGAAATAGGGTTTTACGAGAATAAAAGGAATAGGACATATATTTTTCCAATGTACACATGCAATGCTGTCACATTATACAGAACCTGTGACATTAAGCAGGCCAAATATAAAAACTCAATATTTGTGCATTTCCCCCTGCATTTGAATAATGAATAATTCTGACTCATAACAAACAGAATGAGCCTGTCACATTTTAAGCTACACTTTTGGCTGACCCAGGGTTTGGAGAATTCTTGTCTTTCTTTTTTTCCTTATGTGTACCCTTTCTGAGATAATGTGACAGGTGGCTGACAATGATTTAAATAGGACTTAATCCGAACTCCTCTTACTCAAACTCTGAAATCCTATATTTTCTACTTGTGATGGCAACTTGCACACCTGTGGTTCAGGAATGGAGTCTCAGGTGTGTGTTTAGTTGTCTGAAATGCCAAAAGAAGTCAAAATCTGCTCATGGCACATATAGAATCATTACCATACAATTTTGTTTTAAAAACAGTTCTTAAAATGACTAAGAAATAAGAAATAAGGAGTCGTAACAACCAGAAACATTCAACTGTTAGTATGTTAAACCTTTGGCATTGTGCAAGGCGGTGTGCTTGTACTGGCCTTCAAGAGGGTCTTCTGGACAAGCATCACTCTTGAGTAACAGGTGCTGCCACCTGACCGCTGAAGTGCAGACCATGGTCAGGAAGGCTTCCTGAGAGGCTCTCGTAATTGGCAGTGAAGAGACAAGGCACAGAAATGGAGAAAAAAAGGAGAAAGCTTCTTACTCTGGACAAGAATAGCACCTGTAAGACACTAAACATGCAGGACGGATATAAGCAGTCAATCTAGGGTAGGGCAGCGGCATAGAACCAAGAGGGTTCAGACTCAGAGGCTTCTAACCTTACAAGTACATCCATTTGTACCTAGCATGGTTAAACATATGCAACTCACAAAATCCTTGAAGACAAAGACTGTTTAATCTATTTTTGTGTTCTTCCTGTCCAGAAAAATACTTTCTGTGCAGCAGCAACTTGTTAAGTGTGTTTAATTAAATAAATGGAAAGAAATAGGTGGGTGGAGACAGTGCCCCATTGTACTTAGTGTGTGATAGTTCTTAGATCTTACTACCCAATGTCTGATTGTCTTCGTCCATACTTTCAGAGTTCACTAATTGTTCTATTTTATTATTATCCAATATGTTATATTTTTGTTGTAATGTATTAGCTGTGGAATTGTGGGCAAGTCACTATTTTAATCCTAAATCGTCTAACCAGCTGGCTAATCTGCTTTCACCTTTTACTCTTCTCATAATTATCTGCAACTGGAGGAAATTTACCGATTGAAATTTTACTATTTTAAATAGATACTACCATCCTCTTGGTAGAAGTTACCTGAATTGTAGCTAGGACATATTTTAAAACTCAATTCTATAACAGTGACAAATGTACCACATTCATCTAGAACTTGTGTCTTTAAGATGCAGTTTTCATTGCAAGTTAATATAAGGGAATAAAGACTGGCAGGTATGTCCTGAGCACTGTCTCAATAATCTATACAAGACTTTGTCTATGTGTAAACAATTTAATTTCATACTCAAAGAGGGACACAGAGATATTGATAATGTCACTTCCCCATATTTATGGGACACCCCCTAGTGTTCTCAGTTGGAGAGGGGAGTTGCTAGTTCTTCATTTACTGCCTTTCAAGGTGTTTCCGTTGGGAACTAATCGATGTGATATGCATTTTAAGTTGCTTTTCCAATGAAGCAATGGCTTAAACATACTTACCCAAACACTTTTGTCTTGTTTGTGGCAAATGGCTGGCCAGTGTTTCAGCAGGCACCTATAACAATGAAAAAGAGGTTTTCTTGTTTTTGTTTGTTTTGTTTTGTCTTCTATGAAGATAATTGCTTACTAATCAATCAAGTTCCCATCTTCAACCTCATTTTCACCACAGTGTCCATGACTATATACATTTATGATGTATGTGCAGTTATTCATCCATCTATCTTCTAGTTACCTATTGATTTTATCATGTAGTATAAGCA
>NW_006286140.1:4862104-4882299 GCF_000327345.1 Myotis davidii
AGGAACCTATCATTTGGATCTTTATATAAGGGATATTAGATAGCAGGATAAACAATGCATTCAGTTATTTTGTAACAGAGTCCTTTCAAAAATGGAAGCTAGTATATCCTATATAATAAAACCCTAATATGCAAATTGACCAAACAGCGGAATGACTGGTGGAACTACTAGTCACACACTGACCACCAGGGGGCAGACGCTCCTGCGTTGAGCATCTGCCTCTTCCTCCCTCCCCGAGAGGGAGGTGACCAGCAGTGGAGATCAGGGGATGGGGCCAGCTGGCAGGCGGTGCCAGGCTGCCAGCCAAAATGGGTGTCAGCGGGGGCCCCCTGATTGCCCTACCCACCGGTCACCCCACATATGGCCCTGACTGCTGGCCAGGCCTAGGGACTCTACTCTATAATATTGGGAACAGTCTCTTAGATTTAATATTTAAAACCTGGCAAGGCTACTTTAACACTGAAAAAACAGGATGATGCAGCGATGACATGCGTGGACTTTGTCTTGCACATTTTGTGGTCAGCCCTGATTCTGACACTTATAACTGTGTGACAAAACCAATTCCCTCTGCTTCAGTTTTTTGACCCATAAGATGGGGAAATGGTACTACTGCCTCAGAAGGATCATGATATTATGTACTACTTTTTATAATCACAGCAAAAAATGTAGCTGCCCATACAACAGCAAGATGCCTTTCACCTGTATGAAAAGTTTGGTCACTGGTACATGCAGTGTCCTGGATTGTGAGAGAGATGCCTGACTACTGGTTTAGGCCCGACATCCTCTGAGGGGTCCCAGATTGCAAGAGGATGCAGGTTGGGCTGAGGACCCTCCTGCCTGTGCAGGGATTTCATGCACTGGGCCTCTAGTATTGACTATAAAGCTGAAGTTATAACATGAAATTGTAATTCAGAGAAGGCAGTTTTTCTAAAATCTAGGTTATTAGAGTTGATGCATTTGTCTTTAATGACCAAACTTAATTCAGTGAAAAAATTTTTCTTGCACCTTGAACTGTGGGCTGCATGGATGCCGTGGGCAGAGGGGTGGGTCTCAGCCCATCCTCCACGCCCTCGCCCAGCCCCTCCCACTACGGCCCCCAGTCCCCTGTCCGCTGGCAGCCCCGCTCCCACCTCCACTGCTGCTCCCACATGCTGATGGTGCTCCCACATGCTGATGGTGCTCCCACATGCTGATGATGCTCCCACAGGCTGACAGCACTGGCCCCGCTCACCCCCAATGACGGCACAGAGCAATTGGGGCCAGTGGCATCAGTGGGTGCAGGCTGCTGCCCAATTGTCCCTCAGGATCAGGGGGAGGTGGAGAAGCCCTCAGGGTGATCAGGGCCGGCAGCTGCCACTCGCCCCTGCTGATGGTGCCAAGTGATCAGGGATGGTACCAGGTGGTACAAACATGGTAGGGGGTACAAACATTGAATGTACATAGCAACAGTGTTGTTCTTAAGCCAAGGATACTAGCAATCCAAAACAGACCTTTTTAGGTAGTGACACTATAAGGAATGGAGAGAAGGAGTGCCTATATTTATATTTCTCTTTGGGGCATAAGCTCTGGACAAGACTAACTGCTATCTACTTAGTCTTTCTGTTTCTATTTGAAATATATATATATATATATTTATATAGCCATTGACTGGAACACTGTAACGACCAGAATGACCAGTCACTATGACATCATTGGGAGTGACACATATCATTTGAAAAACCTCCCAGATGATTTAGAAATCCTGCCCACACACCCTACAAACATTGTGCCGTACATCTGGAAATGATAGAAAGTATTACTATTGCCCTCCCACAAATTGAGGGTGGGGCTGGCCGGCCAACCTTTCATGACCCCTCCTCTGGCTGCTGACCCTCAATCAGCCCCCCCACCCCATTTGGGGGTGGGGATGGCCAGCCCACAGCCCCTCCCCACAGCCAGCCTGCCCCCAATCAGCCCCCTACCCCAATCGTGGGTGGGGCTGCTGGCCAATCACCCTTAGCTTCTCCCCACAGCTGGCCCGGCCCTGATTGACTCCAATCAGGGTGGCCAGCTGGCCCACCTCCTGCCGTCTCCTCCTCCCGGCTGGGCCGGCTGGACCCCACCTGTGCACGAATTTGTGCAGTGGGCCTCTAGTAATAATAATAAGTGAGAATGAATAAACATATAAACATACATACAGCCAAAATTAAACAAGGGTAGTAAATGTTAAAGTAATAGTGATAGCAATAGTGAAATTTTAACTTGAAAATATTGACCAACCAATCAACAAACTGCACACAAATCTCTGTTATAAAGACACCAAAGAGTATCCTTATACAAAATAAAATGGAAGAACAGTCTTTCAAATGTCCTGTGTATCCTTAGCAGGAAAGCCAAATTTTTTTTACAGCAGCCAGTATAGAGTGAATCCTATTTTTGGCAGCATGCTGGGTACTTTCTGAGCATTATTTCTAATCCTTGCAACAATAGCAAGAGAGAAAGAGATTTAATTTCATTTTACAGATGATGAGCATTGGCCATTCTTGGTGAATAGTTCTTTTGGGACCTCTAGCAACATTGTAGCTTTCTATTGATAGGTAACACAGTCAAACCCAGAACTTTCCTTGTACCATTAAACCTAGGAATTGGCATGGACTTCTTTTCTTGTCGGCGCTGATGGGGAAAGAGAGGTCTGCTGATGCCCGGGCCTCGCCATGTATACCAGGCATTGGCAAATCAGAGCCCATGGGCCAATTTCCATTCACCTCTTATGTCATATGGCCTGGGAGCTTTTACATTTTTTTAAATGGCTGCAAAATGTCAAAACAAGAATGGTATTGTATGATATGTGAAAAGCGTATGAAATTCAACTTTCAGTGTCCCTAAAAATATTTTATTGAAACAGATTCAGGCTTACTCATTCACATGTTATTTGTGGCTGCTCTGGTGCTACAGTGTCAGTTGAGGAGGTATAACAGAACCCAATGGTTTGCAAGGCCTAACATACTTACTCTCTGGTCTTTTACAGAAAAAGTGTGCTGAGGTCTTGTGGTAGACCGTAAATTCTTGGAGGACAGATCAGATTCCAAGAGTCTAGCACAATATCTACACAGCGAACTCTAAATATAGGTTATGTAAATGGATGAATGAGTAAATAAATAATCTAAAAAGCTTTCAAGAGCTGTCTTCCAAATTTCCTCTGCAATTTATTTTTGTGTGTTGTTTGCAAGAAATCTTTAACCAGATCTGCCCACTTCAAATTGGTGGAGTTAATGTGATATTATTTTGAAGTAGAACTGAAATATCCCTTGCACATTAATCAATCTTTTGCCTTCCAGTTGTTCGTCTAGTCATATTCACACCATGTGAATATATTTCCCATTCTTTTACCTGAAGATACTTTTATACAGGTTGCCATTGCGACCATTCATTCATCTTTTCTAGGACAGCGTGACATATATATATTTATATATATATTTTGCAGGAAGACAAGGACAGGGCAAAGATAGGGAGGCTAAAGGTTAGGTAAGGCCTAAATCAAGCTCCTGGGGTAGATGCCAGAGAGGCAGGAGCTCAAAGAGGACCCTAGTAGACTTTAGGTGGAACTTGTGGTATGGGGTGAGGATTCAGGGTCATGTGTAAAGGAAAAACTATTTTTCTAGTACTCACATTGCTTCTAACACCAAATTTCTGGGTTTTTCACACCAGGCCATTCATTTTTCTATGGACACAAGCTGTGTGTCCTGCATTTCAATTCAGTTCTAATAGAACCTGGAGTTAGCAAAGTCCCTCAGGTTGAAAGCTCAGTCCCACAAGACTGGTCCCCACTTCAGATGCCGACCACAAATCTAGACCTCTTATATTTCTGACTGACCACCTATATATTGGGGGGTTCTCATGCCCCCCTTCTCAGGTTTGATAATCTGTTAGAATGGCTCACAGACCTCAGGAGAGCACTTTGCTTACTACTACTGGTGTATTATAAAGGACACAACTCAGGCACAGCAACATGGAAGAGAGGCATAGGGCATGGTATGGCAAGGGGAGCAGGGCTTCTGTGCCCTCTTTGGGGGGTGCCAGCCTCCCAGTACCTCACTAGGTTCACCAACCCAGGTCTCACAACCCCAGCCACTTGGAATGTATATGAGAGTTTCATTATGTGGGTGCTATTGATCAAATCATTGGCCACTGGTGACTGAACTCAATCTCTAGCCCTTCTCCCTCCCCAGAGGTCAGGGGTGGGGCTGAAGGCACCACCCCTCTAATCACATGATTGGCTCCTCTAGTACTGCACCCCTCACCATCCTCTAATAAGCACCTTATTAGCATAAACTGTGATGTGTTTGAAAGAGGCTTATCCTATATAATAAAAGCCTAATATACAAATTGTCCCCTCCAGAGTTTAACCGACTGGGAGTTTGACCACTCACTATGACATGTGCTGACCACTAGGGGGCAGTGTGGAATGAAGGAAGGCCCTGGAAGGCAGCTGGCAGCCAGGGGAAGGAAGGACCCGATTGGCCCTGATCGCCAGCCAGGCCTAGGGACCCTACCCATGCACAAATTTCATGCACTGGGCCTCTAGTTATGAATAACAAAAGATGCTCCTCTCACCTCTGTACTCAAGAAATTCCAAGGCTTTAAGGAGCTCTGTGCCAGGAACCAGGGACAGAGACCAAATATATATTCCTTATGTCCCGATATGACAATGGAGTGTGGGAAAGATGTGCAAAGGGAGGCAGGGAGCATGGAGGGAAAGCTTTGATCTGTGAGGATTCTGTCAGGCCTGTCCTGTCCTGTGGTCACAATGTTTGAAGGACAGCGGACCTAGGTTGTAGGCCTGTGTTTCATCCGCCCAGAGCACAGACCAGCTGTGTTTTTGCCTCCAGCTTGTCACCTCAGTATGCACTAGAGAACACCTTGTCCACACTTGCAAGTTTGGTTCCAGGAGAGTGACCAAAAGAGGTGGGGGGGTGAGGGTGGGGGGTAGGGAGGTGAAGGGCCTGTCAATGAGAGAAGCCCATGATGTTTTCAGCAAGGACATTTTTACCTGAGTTTCTTCTCGTGATTTCAAGCCCTGGTCTGTCTCCCGAGCCTCCAACCGCTGTCTGCAGTGACGTGCTTTGACGCATTGGTGTCCTGTACAGGGGGTGGCTCATTTAATCAGCCGCGGTGCCGCTCTTCACAGAGAGCATGACACATGGGACAGATTTATCGCCAGACTCTGGGCTCTATTTTCCGCTGCGCTGTGGAACCCCGGCCCATTAGTGAGAGCAGGAGTGATGTTTATGCATGAGGAGAGGCCGTTCGATTGGGCAATTGCAGCCTGCACCACCGGCAGAAGCACAGCTCCCACTTATCACGCGGGGCTAATAGGGGATCTTCATAGGCACCGCAGAATCAATCCTCCGAACATGGCCCTCTGCTGCAAAAATAATTGCTGCTCACTGGTGGTAAAGATCTCAGCTGTGTCAGGGCCTAAATGGTGAGATGAATGTTTTACCGCTCCCGGGCTGGGCCAGTTCCCTAAAAAAACCAAACACTTCCGGCCCGAGAGCTGATGAGATGTTTTCCAGGTGAAATCTGGAGCTGTGCTGATTTGCTGGTTATTTGGGTGGACCTTTCCTCAGGAGCTACTTTTGTCTCTAAAGACTGTAATTAGCTGAAGCAACCAATGAACAGCTTGGGGTCCAGTCTCAGGTTCTGCAATTTAAATGCACACGTAACCGTGGACAAGCTATTTCTTCTTTCTGAGCACTGGTGTCTTTAGCTTTAAAATAAGGGAGCTGCATTCTAAACATTTGCTCATCTACTAAACAGGTATCATGTTATAATGAAAATGTGTTTGGTTTGTGTTCCCATTTTTTTTCTTCCCTAATAGATTGTGATCACACCTCTGATGCTATTTCCGGAGCTAGCCCAGTTCTTGGTACATGCAATTTGGGCTCACTATGTATTTTATTTATTAAAAATAACATTTTGTGATTCTATAACTATAAATAATTTGTGTACTCATTAAACAACAAAGCAATTCCTTGGATGATACATTCTTCTATTGGCAAAATTTAGAAAAAATTTAATGGAATTCAATGTATTGCATTAGTTGCATTGATATTGTTACCTTGTTATAGTATAGTATAGTATAGTGTTTTTAATTTAAAAAGACCTATTGAGCACTTACTATTGGCAGGAATAGTCAGAGAATTCAGAGATGAACTTGATTAATAGATTATCTTGATCTGTGAAGGATTGGTATGCTTGGTGAATAGGCGGAGTAAAAACATAAAATCATTGTAGGTGAGAAGAAAATAAATATGGCTACAAAGTGTGAATAGTATAGACCAGCAAAGTCATGTGTTGATTGCAAACAAAGTTTCAGTTGGAGAATGGAAGGAAACTGGGTTAAGTGTGGTGGCCAAGTGATGAGGGTCTTGGTTGAGACTCAGGTACAATTTAGACCTACTGTAGTAAAAACAGGGAGCCACAGGAATTAGTGGTCCTTTTAGAAAAACAGAATGTCACAGTGAAAGCTGGCTTAGAGAAAAGATACTTAAAAATGTTTACCTGATTGAGAAAAACAGATGGCATCTGATACTTTTCTGTTTATCAGGAAGCTCAGCTCCCACCCGCTATGAAACAGCTACATTTACATTGATGCTCCAACTTTTGTTAATGAGTTGGATGTTTAGAAAAATTATATTCATTATTCTACCACTTCATCATCTGATGGACTCTGGGTTCTCTCTGTATGTGCTCAAGTGTTTGGTTTTTGTGATGGCTACTTTTGTGTCAATTTGACTAGGCTGTTGGTCCAACATCAGTTTGGATGTTGCAGTGAAGTTGGTTTTTAGGTGTTATTGACATTTAATCAGAGACTTTGAGTAAAGCAGACCACCTTCCTCCAATAAGCTGAAGATCTTAGGAGAAGAGACTGAGGTCTTTGAAGAAGAAGGTATTCCATCTGGAGACTGCTTTGGATTCTGGCTGCAGCATCAACTCCTTCCTGAATCTACAACATGCCCACCTATTCTGTAGTTTCTGTACTTGTCAACCCCCATAATCGTGTCAAACAATGCATTAAAATAAATCTACACACACACACACACACACACACACACACACACACACACTCACACACTATTGACTCAGTTTATCTGGAGAAACCTAATCCAGATGTATTTTTATAGGTAAGCTCTGATTCAATACTTTTAAAATCCAGTTGATGAACCAGAAGTCACTGTGTCATATTTTCTGCCTAGGTCCCAATCCCTCTGTTATCTGTGCCCTCAGCCTTCAACTGTGTGGTGAAAGAGAGCATATATTTCATCTGCACTATTATGCTTTTTCATTCCTGGAAGTGAAATTATATTGGATCCTTACTATCATATGGATCGAAAATACCACTATTATGAAAGATGCTCCTTCACTTCGGTACTTAAAGATATTTCAGCCAATTTAGTGCATATAAAACACCAAAATATAACTGTTAACAGTTTATTTATTATCACCTCCTCCTTCTCTTTCTTTTTTGTTTGTTATTAAAAATATTTTGACTTATTCCCACTCCCTCTTGTTGCCTTCTCCTCTCACCTCTTTCTAGAACTCACTTCTTCCAGAGATGTAAAAGTAAAATGGATACTGTGTCCAAATGTTCTATGTTTTCTTTATGCCACAGAAAGCTTAATTTAAGTGCAATAAAAATAAAAACACATTTGAAGAGTCTGCTTCAGAGTAATCTTCTGTCTTTTGAAAGTAGTGAAAGCAGATAGTAAGCATACTAAAATAAGAGCTGTCACGCTGTTTATGCCAGCATTTGTAAACACTGGCCAGCTAGTTCTTTTCTACTTAGAGCTATTTTGGCTACAGTCTTTCTTCTCTGTTTTTGACCATATAAACTCATTGCCTTGGATTTTGCTTGGAGCCATGTGCCTGATTACAGATCAAGAGTTACTGCCGGCGAGTAGGATATACTTCGGGATTTTTGCTTGTCAACTGATTAGGTTTTATTTTCCCCACTACGCTTTTGCAATGTTGAAGTTAATACCAGTATATATTCACTGCAAAAAAAACACACACAAAAAAACAAAAAAACCCCAACAACCCAAAAAACGAAACAATTTCAGCCATAATTCAATGGCATATAAATAACAACTGTTAGCAGTTATAGTATGTCTTCTTGTAGTCTTTGTGTTTGTGTGTGTGTGTGTGTGTGTGTGTGTGTGCGCGCCCGCGCACTCACCTGTATGTTCTCTCTCTCTCCTAAATTTTTTTGGGGGAAATAGTAGTCTCACATTTTTTAATACTGATGCAAATTTTATCTGATTATGTTCTTACTCATTAGGGTTGAAGTCCAATCATAGTTATCTTCAACATCTTCTCCTTTTCTTAGGCTGTAACAGAATGGCAGTGTTTCTACAATTCAGGAAATTAGGAAGAGCCCCTGCCCTTCAGTTTACTTAGAGCCTGTGTCTCCCAACACCCCTCATCCTGTTCCCTGTTCCAGGGATCTGCTATGGACCTGGAGATCTGGGGCTTCATGTTCTGTTTCCAGTGGCTCTCCCACACACCCCACTTGGCGGTTCTGCCATCTCAAGCTTATTCTTCAAGCACATTAAAACTTGCCACCTGGACTCTCTCTCTGAAGGTATTTGCAACCTTCTCGTCCTTTTCTCACAATCCTGGGGAATTACTCTAGTCTTCTAACTGCTGCCTGTCCATCCCCAAATCAGGTGACAGTATCCTTTAACCCTCAGAAACACCCAGCCTTTCTTTTTTCTTATTCATTTGTATCACAGCATCTAAAGGCTCATCCGAATAGCTCCATGTCTAAGATGGCCAGGTCCCAGGCCCTTGGACCCAGCATAGATCATTTAAGTTTCCAGGAGTAAGAAGGTTCCCGTTGTGACATTTAGCCTCTGGAAATTCATCCCCACGGATGTATAGAAAGCTTCTTCTACATACAGCATAAGATAATAGATTGTAGTTTTCATATACTAGTACTATTGCACTAAATGCCAACGCCTCAACTTGTTTACATAGAAGCAAAACATTATTAGAATAGCATTATAACTATGTTTCTCTCTCTCTCTCTCTCTCTCTCTCTCTCTCTCTCTCTCTCCTCTTTTAACTAACATTATGACTATTTTCTCATGCAATCTTTTTTTTTCAATTTGCACTGGGTAAAATAAATGGGTAGATCATCCGGGTATTAGCTGGCATATGTCTAATAAACATGCACTCTTCACCTAGGTTATCACATATGCTTCATTAAAAAATAACATAAACCCATTTTGTAGAGCACCTAGCCCTACTAGACAATTGGGGAAATATCAAGTTTTCTGTTTCTGAACTCTGCAGGAAGAGTTCAGAGCACTTGTCTTGTACTTTGCTTAACTGTGTTGTGTCTGATTAGTTTAATTATTCACAAACAGAATTTAAATCAAAATACTGTCCATTTCCTTTTCCTCTAATTTTTCCTATTCTATGGTAGCTAAAGACCTCTCATGGACCTCTCCCCTTTGAGAGTGAAACTTGTTTGCTCTATTTTCGAATCTCATTAGTGCTGTGATGGCCCAAGTTATAGTGTGTCAATTTTGAGTCTAGCTTTTCTGAGGACTAGACGCTGTCATTTTTTCTCTCCTGGGATACCTGCTCTTGGATACTATCCTTTAGAACCCAGCTCCCATGCTGTGAGATGCTCAAGCCACTGAGAGAGGTATTGTGCAGGAATTTCCATCGGATGCTCATCTGAGCTCCCAGCCAACAGCCAGCATCAGCAGCCAGCCATGGGGGCTATCTTAGTGCTTCTGGGTCAACGGTCCTCAAATAACTATAGGCTTAGCCAATGTCAGAACTGCCTAGGCAACATACAGAATCTCAAACGATAAAAACATCTATGGTTATAAGTCAATAGCTTTTGAAGTGGTTTGTTGTAAAGCAATATGAAAAAGGAAATAAATTATTTGGTCTCAATTGACTGTGAACCTAGTTAATTATCCTCACCCTCACACCAAGTCTATTATTGGTTTCCATATTGTGGGGCCATCTTCATAAAAATAATCCTGTTTCATAAATATTTAGAGAACCTACTCTGTGCCAGGCAGATTGTTAAGTTTGGCTGTAAAACAAAGTCGGAGTCAGCAAGAGGCAGAGAGTTTAGCACAGAAAACATATATAAATGAATAATCACTACCTTGTGATAAATTCTGTTTCAAAGATGGTTTTATTAATTTCACAAATACTTGAGCAGTTATTATCAATACATCCCAGGTATGCAAGACATTGGAATGGATGGAAATGAAGTTCTTATTCTGTAGGAATTTACCACCTGGTGGGAGAGACAAAATAAAAACAGGTATTTTTGCCCAGCTGGTATTGCTCAGTGGTTGAGCATCGGCCTATGCACCAAAAGGTCACTGGTCAGGGCACATACCTGAATTGCGGGCTAAAACCCCGATGAGGGGTGTGCAGGAGGCAGCTGATTGATGTTTTCTCTCATTGATGTTTCTATCTCTCTCTTCCTTTCCTTCCCTCCCCCTCTCTCTAACAAAAAAAAATCAATAAAAATATGTTTAAAAACAAACAAAAAACGCACAGATATTTTCAATATAATGTGAAAAGTGCTAGGACTGAAACATGAAGTGGTTGGTAACTCAGTGATATTATGTGCATATTGCCCAGCACAAAGAATGGGATATAAAAGATGCTCAAAGTATTTCATATTCCATCCTCCTCTTTTGATTGTGTGACAGATTATATAGTCTAAAGACAGTTGGAACAGCATTTTCCATCCTGCATGCCCTTTGGCCATGCGATCTTAAAGCCCCTCCATCAAGAGGAAGCATCTCTTTGTACTCCCTGTGAAACTGGGCTGGTCTTCAGGACTCACTTGTAACCAACAGAATTTGGTGGAAGTGATGCTGCATGACTTCTGAAGCTGGGTCAGAAAAGGCCCAGCTGTGTCAGCCTTGATCTCCTGAAATACTCACTTATCAGTTACTCCACCACAGAGGGCTTTTTCTGGACCCAGCTGTGATAAGCCCAAGCCACATGGAGAGGCCGTATGCAGGCACACTGGTTGACAGCACTGGCTGAGCCCCGTGTTTGAGGTCATTCTTCATTTGGGCATCAGTCTTGAATGAAGACGCCTCTAGTTCATTTCAGTTTCTGCCCTGTCTAGTTACCTTCAACCCACTGGAGCCTTCCAGTTGCTCTGGAGCAGAGACAAACCAGCCCCACTATGCTCTGTTCAGAATTCTGATCTGTGGAACCCATGACCATAATAAAAAGGTTGATATTTTATATCACTGAGCTTGCAGTGGGTTATTATGCAGCAATAGATAATCAGAACAGATGGGTTCCAAGAAAGAACCAATTTGCAATGAATTATATTACAGTATTTTTTTAAATATATTTTTATTGATTTTAGAGAGAGGAAGGGAGAAGGATAGAGAGATAGAAACATTGACCAGCTGCCTCCTGCATGCCCCCTACTGGGATGGAGTCTGAAACCCAGACATGTGCCCTGACTGTGCCGTCCTGATTCATGGGCCAAGGATCAACTACTGAGCTAGTACACTGGCCAGGCTATATTTTTAAATATAATTTATGGTGAAATTCTGGTATTTTTGGATGAAGGAAATTCTTTTAGTTAACTTGGAAACTGAGAAAATATTTAGTCACTAATTATTTTCTGAACTCAGGTCACAGGAATTTGGGAGTCAATCCCTGACTGAAATAATTTTCCACATTTATAAAATTGAGTCCACTTGCTTGAGGAGTATTTCATTTCTTCTGATAAGGACTACATCTCTTCATCTTCAGATTTAGTGCAAATGGAAATGTTGAAGAGACCTGATTTATTTGATATTCATATCATAAATCTGTGAGACACAACCTTTTAGTCAGTGATGAGTGGGAGAATGGCTTGACATATTCAGAGGCACTGGCTACCTAAAATGTAATATGTTTTCTGGCTTTTAATCACTAATTATCATTTATAGGAAGAAGTTGTCTGCATGAAGAAGAATTGGAGACAATGCAATATTAAACTATAAAGTCTGTTCTACTTTAGTCATTAGTCCTACCACTCATTAACAATTAAACATGTACATTTCTTAGATTGGAAACTTGAAAATTGTGTAAGAGAGATACTCATTCTAATTATGTGAATTGAAAGAAGCAATTGTTTTTTTACTATTTTTCTATCTTACAGTAATTGAGAAATCATTAAAAATTGGAATACAGTTCTATTAAACTTAAAGGAGGAAAAAAGAGACTGTGTTAATATCCAAAACATTTCCTTTCTTAGACTGTAGTCTTGACAGATGAGATAATTAAATCTGAGTCTGTGTGGTGGTGAAATAGGTGACATAGAAGGAAAACAAGAAGGTGCAGTAAATGGTTAATTAATGCCAATTATATCTCAGACAGAATTGAATAAATGTCCTAGGAAAGTGAGAGGACTGGTGGTCAAGGGAAGAAGTGGAGCTAGAGGGGACAAAAGGTATTTGTCCCCCCTTGATAACCAGGTGCTGCTGGGCCTAGACCAGGGTAAAAAGAAAAGGAAAGGAAGAAATCTCCTGGGACCATTGTATTTTTTGGAATCTGAACATTCAGACAGGGAAAGCTTGCTGTCTGCAGAGAAGCTTATTTCTTGATTCCCAACTTTCTGATTCTTTGCAAATGGGAGGAAGCACAGATCCTGGACATCTTTCTGGGTCTCAGACTTCACGGCCTCATCCTCATCACTCCTGTTCAGTCCTTAGATTTCTCTATCATTTTCTTTCATACCTCCTGCTTGACAGCTAATGCATTTTTGTAAGAACCCCTCAGGTTTTATCTGCGTTACCTAATCAAGCATTTTTAAAAAAGACAAATGTAAAGTTCCCTCCATCCCTTGTTCCCTCCATCCCTTGTTCAGGTAGTTCACAGCTGAGCTCTCTCAGTCTTTCCAGATGAAGAAACACATGGAGGGTGTTGCTTGAGGCATGAAAGGTTAAGCCAATTTAGGATTTAGTTTATGATAAAAGTGGGTTAGAATAAATTTAGACTTTTCTATGTAGCTTTTTGGGATATATACACATACTAAAAATAAGCAAATCAAATTTTCTCAGGAACCTTTTTATAACAAATTAACGAAGATTCATTTAATATTAAATTTTGATTTTTCTTTTAAAAAATATATGTATATTTTTATTGATTTCAGAGAGGGAGAGACAGATAGAAACATCAGTGTTGAGAGAAAATCATTAATTGGCTATCTCCTGCACACCCCACACTGGGGATAAAGCCTGTATCCCAGGCATGTGCCCTGACAGGGAATTGAACCAAGACCTCCTGGTTCATAGGTAAACCCTCAACCACTGAGCCACAACCAGCCAGACTGGATTATTCTTGAGGAGATAACACATGTCTAAGTATTGGTATGTGAGCATGCACATACCAATTACAGTATTTTTGTTCCATTAAAAACTTTCTTGGGCTTGCTTGTCAGTTCAGTCACCAAGCTTCACTAAGCTTTGCTAATTTTGTGGAACTTGGAATAGTGTTTTGCCACTTTAGAGATAATCCCTGAAAGCTTCCTTCTTGTAGATGGCAATAAATCATTCTCTCCACTAAAAGCCTCGATGTCATTTGAAATTTATTACAAAGAGCGGGTAGTGGACTTAAAAGCCATTTCACGTGTCTTATTACTTCAATCATCTAATTTATGGGTTTCAGCTGCATTTGTAGTTGGAAAAAGTATTTTCCTTCCCTGATCAATATGAGTCTGGTTTTGCATTCATTCCCACTAACCCTCCCTGCCCGATTGTATCCACTACATCTCTAAGACTGTATAGCTGCTGCAGTCATTCTCCTGGTCCCATCATTCAATGCAATGCAGGTCTGAAATGGAACGTGCCAACCAGGCTGATATAGATTGACTCAGCTTTACCAGCTCTTAGCTGCACTTGTCAAAAGATATCTTACTTATTATTAGTTGAGCAATTTTGCCCTAGGGAAGGGGAAACTGTCAAAAGCCCCCCTGTTAATATGTACATCTTTGGCTTCGTGGAGAGAGTCTGAAGGATGCCGATTACACACAAACAAGGTAAGCTTAAATAACGCACACTTAATACACAGAATGGTAAGGATCAGGTACTCTTTATGGCCATATTGGAAGCCTTTTTCCTTCCACAATAAATAATCTCTGTTCCCATATGCCAGTTATTCTCATCCCCATAATGAAAGACAGTATTAATGAATTAACAGACTGAAGAGAAATGTAGAGGAACCCTTATAGCAGGCTGGGGTTCACGAGAAAAACACTCACATGGGTGTAATAATGATTGAACCCCTGCAATGTCCAGGCCTAGACCTGGTCTTTGATTTTCAACAGGATCGTTGTAAAAACCAACTACTGTATTCTTTGATTTCAATATCAGAAAAATAAGATGAGCACCCAAATGTTCCTATCCTGGGTTACCATGAATACATCTAACCCTATTGACCTTAATTTTCAATTTCATTTAACCTCATGGGAAAATTCCCTCCTACACAATTCTTTTTTTAAAAAAAAAAATATATTTTATTGATTTTTTACAGAGATGAAGGGAGAGGGATAGAGAGTTAGAAACATCGATGAGAGAGAAACATCATCGATCAGCTGCCTCCTGCACACCTCTTATTGGGGATGTGCCCGCAACCCAGGTACATGCCCTTGACCGGAATCAAACCTGGGACCTTTCAGTCTGCAGGCCGACACTCCATCCACTGAGCCAAACCGGCTAGGGCTACAATTCTTAGTCAACACTGGGAGGTGAACAATGTTTTGTCTTTTTCACCCAAATATTCCCTTCTTTGCTCCTCTTTCTTCCCTTCCTAAAGGGGTCTACATGGGTGTCCATCCTCCCCTATTCTTCTGTGACCAAAACTGGTGGGTTGCCTCCAGAATAGTCCTTTCTCTTTCCTTTATTGCTTGCTGGGAGAGCTTACTCCCACCGCAAATGCTGAAATGCCTCGTATTTGTGTTCTCATCCCTCTTGCATCTATGACATGGGCCTGAAATCCAAACTTTGTAAAAGAGACTAGAGGACATGTTTAGTAGGGGCTCCTGGAAAACATTTTCCCTAATAAGATAGGCACAGGGGAGAAGATGTACCCTTTCTCATGATATGGTCATGTCCCCCTGTGACATCTGGGACTGCTCTAATGTCTTGCTAACACGGAGAATGGCAGAGTGAAAAAAAATAACAGTACCTGGGTTATTGGGAATTAATTGCTCAATACCAGGAACAGTGGGGTGGTGAGAGCGGCCAGGGAGAGGTCAATGAGGGGAAAAGGAGATACATGTAATATTTTCAACAATAAAGAATTTAAATTAAAGATTAATTAATTAATTAATTAAAAAAGGTAAAACAATGTGCTTTTACAGAGGCAGGTGGTGTTTAGTTAGCAGTTTGGCCAAATACTCTGGAATTTCTAACTCTGAGATGTGTATACTTGTCTCTAAAATTTGAGGGATACTGTTCCTTCTTGTTGGAGCTAAATCAACTCTAAAGGCTGAGAAGTTAAGGCAGGAGCTCCATGATTCATATCCATTTGAAGTTTGCTCATCAAAAACAACTGTGGAAGCTAAAGGTAAGATTCATACTCTTCAGATATAGGAACCTTTACTTTTTCTTTTTTTCTTTAGGTGAATTCTCATCCCAATATAAGGAATCCACAATTCCACAATTATTTGAAATGTTAGGAAGCACTTTTTAAAAAGTGTACATTGAACACAGAAGATTCTGCATAACATAATATAATTAAAATGCTGAACAATTTCACTTATAAATAAATGCAAACATTCAAAATAAAATATAAACAAATGAGTCATGCAACACATTGAGAGAAAAAAATCACCTTGACCATATGGTGTTCCTGCCAGCAAGCCTATCTAATAAAAGGGTGATATGCAAATTAACCATGACTCCATCACAAAGATGGTGGTGCCCATAGTCACAAGATGGCAGTGCCTAGTCCTCTCAGTCCTGCCGGAGTCCTCCAGTCCCGGGGGGGCGGGGGGGGGGGGCACCGCTGAGAGCGGGCAGTGTGAGCGGCTTGGCGGAATGCTTGCTTCATCGCTGCAGCAAGTACAATAAAAGTTAGTTCCAAAACAGCCTGTTTCTTGGCAATTCCAGGCAGGAAGGGGTCCTGAGAGCTCTTCTGCTGGCTGCTCAGGAAACAGCACTGACGCTGAGGGAGCCATTGGGGAGAAGGCGGTAACTGCCACTGTGGAGCCAGAGTGGAAGAGGTGTGGGAGTGAAAGTGGAGGAGGCTGGGTTGCCTCTGCTCCCTGCAGGGGTGGCCCGTGAGCTGCAGTTCAGGAGCCTCCGGGAGTGGTGGAAGCAGGCCACCCGCAGGGGTGGCAGGCGAGCCGCAGTTTAGGAGCCTCCGGGAGTGGCGGTGCCAGGCTATCCAGTGCTGCGTCCAGTCCCTGAGGCAAGCCCGCCAGTACCACAACGCCAACTGCCCGCAGCTGTCCTTCTAGAAGATGAGGTGCGTTGTGCAGCACACCAAGGGCTGCCAGCACAAGACCACCATCAAGGGAGCCGTTGGGGAGGAGGTGGTAACTGCCACTGCGGAACTGGAGAGGAGGAGGTGGGGCTGCCTCTGCTACCGCAGGGGTGGCAGGTGAGCCGCAGTTCAGGAGCCTCTGGGAGTGGCGGTGCCAGGCTATCCAATGCTGCGTCCAATCCCTGAGGCATGCCCGCCAGTACCACAACGCCAACTGCCCACAGCTGTCCTTCTAGAAGATGAGGTGGGTTGTGCAGCACACCAAGGGACAGCACCGCCAGCAGCACATGTAGCTCATGCGCCAGCGGGTGCCACCATCAACACCCGTTCCGTGCCTCAGCCGAGTATTCCTTCCCCTCCTTCACACCACCCTGGCCCCCCACACTGCATCCCAGCACATCCTGGACACCACAGCCCCCGACCCTGTCCCAGACCTCGCCTCTGAGCATGTCACTAGCCGGCTTCTCCAGAGTGACCAGAACTCTGCCCCCCACCACAGTTTGTACTGGGAAGCCCACTAACCAGGTGCCAGCCCCCTCACCCCAGCCTAGGCCCACCTGCAGCAGTGGAGGCAGGTTTCGTGCCTTAGTCGAGTCTGCCTTCCCCTCCTTCACACCACCCTGGCCCCCCACACTGCATCCCAGCACATCCTGGACACCACAGCCCCCGACCCTGTCCCAGACCTCGCCTCTGAGCATGTCACTAGCCGGCTTCTCCAGAGTGACCAGAACTCTGCCCCCCACCACAGTTTGTACTGGGAAGCCCACTAACCAGGTGCCAGCCCCCTCACCCCAGCCTAGGCCCACCTGCAGCAGTGGAGGCACCAAGCAGATTGCACATGAGCCGCCACAGCAGCAGCACCTGTACTGGGTGAGCACCAACAATGGTATGGCCCTGAGGCACAGTGACCCCTGAGAGCCAGATGGCCCCCGTGGGCCTGAATGTGACCCAAATAGGTCAGTGGGCCTGTTATTCTGCCCCCCAAGCCCTAGCAGTGGCAGCTGGCACCCATCCCCCAGCAACAGCCAATGTGATGCATGCCTGGACCCAAGGTACAGCTATCTCAGAACATCTCTCCAGGTGCCCTGCAGGACCTGCTGCAGACCCTGATGTTTCCCAGCTCCCCCAGCAGCAGCACATGCTCAACATTCTCAAGTCAAACCCTCAGCTGATGGCAGCTCTCATCAAATAGCACACATCCAAGTATGTGGCCAGCTAGCCTGGCCTTCCGCTCTAGCCCAGCCTTCTGAATCTGAACGCCATGCAAGCCAGCAGGCCACGACCTGCTGTCCCTCCACACCAGCAAGCAATGGGAGGTCAGAACCCCCAGGGCCAGGCCTTGAACATCATGATCCCGGGGCGCAACCCCAGCATCGCAAGTATGAACCACAGTTCAGAGAGATGCCACGGAGCAACAGCAGCAGCAGCAGCAGCAGCAACATTGAGAGAGGCATGTCCAACTGATGGTTGTGATGGGGCGTCACCTTACCCTAATTGCTGGGTCACCTCCCGCCCCTGAGGGTTCCAGGACTGTGAGAAGGGCCAGGCTGGGCTGAGGGACACCCCCTCCAGTGCATGAATTTTCATGTACCGGGCCTCTAGTTTAAGAACAGTTCATCCTTAGCTGGTTTGGCTCAGTGGGTAGAGTGTCGGCCTGCAGAAGAGTTCCGGGTTTCATTCTGGTCAAGGGCACTTACCTCAGTTGCAGGCTTGATCCCTGGTCTAGGTTGGGGTGCAAGAGGAAGGCAACCAATCGATGTGTGTCTCTCTCTCTCATTGATGTTTCTCTCTCTGTCTCTCTCTGTCCCTTCCACTCTCTCTAAAAATCAATGGAAAAATATCCTCGGGTGAACACAAAGAATATTATAAAACATTTTGTATCCATTCTTCATAATAAGTTTTATTTATAAACTAGAAATAATGAGGCTATTCTAGTGTAATAGGAAGCTTTCATGTGTTAAAGAACAGAAAGGTAAAACTTGAACTTCTCTGAGAAGGAAGTATGGTATATGTAAAAAGTAAGAACTTTACTGCCAAAAATATAGATTTGCATTTCAATTCTCCCACCTGCAATCAATGAGACTTTATGCATATTACTTTAATCTCTTGGATTTCAGACATTTCATATGAAAAATGGACTACAAGTGCTACCTCAGGAGGATTAATCTGATTAAAAACACATGTAAAGCATCTAATATATACTGAATTTTCATAAATGCTTGCTTTGAAAAAACAAAACAAAACAAAACAAAACAAAAAACAGTTATATGGGGATTTACCCACTCGAAAGTAGAGAGGAAAAGGGAAGAAACATCTGAATTCAGATTTAGTGGAAGTCAATACATGTTCAAAATTCCCTTTAAATAATCCAGTGGCATGGGTATTTCCTCGTTTTGATACTTTCAGATAAGATCTTCCATGATAAGAAAGTAAAGGTTTCTGATACATCTCAACAGAAAGTTGACTCTTCTTTGCCATTCCTAATGATTCAAAAGAAGATACATATTGTCTGAGGATGTGCCTGCAACCTGTTTACGTGGGGTCCAGGACATTCTCCAGACAATAGGACATCATCTGTCTTCCTGCGTTCTCCTTCTCCATCTTTCTGTTCCCCTGGCCTTCTGTTTCCTCAATCAGGCACTCATAATTCATAGAAGACTGGAGGAGCAGTTAATTTTTTTCCCCTTTTCCCAAAGCTCTCTTCTGAAATTGCAAATTAGTTTCCATAACATGGCTCTGTAATTTTCCTATGATCGTGACCCCGTTTATCCCAATGCAGCAATGGACGGAGGAAGGAGTGGAGAAACTCAACAGCTCAATCCAGGTGTCCATGTTAAGTTTCTGCATGTTCCCATTCTGTGAAACCCAATTATGTGCTTTTATGTTTTCAATAGCTTCAATCTCATTTTGCTCAGACACCTTATCCCATCAGTAAGTTTCTTAAAGCCAATGGGGATCCAAGAAATTGGGCTTCTGAGAACCCCGAGTCTAAGAAATGTCTTCATTTGACGAAGACATTTAGTCAATTTCTTCAACAAATATCCACAATGTTGTCTGGATATATTAAAAGGAAATTAGTGGCCACATTCTGCTTCAATTCCTTCTAATTATCCCATAAATTCTCAATGGATAATTTATAGTTTTTATCACTTTGTTCATCACCTCATGTGATGAATAGGTCTTACAGAGTTGACAAAACACAATCTCTTTCTATAAACTATGAAATGTAAACTGTGTCCACCAACCATCAGTCTTGACCAAGATAGTTTTTTGTTTTTATTCTAGGTGCCTCATCTCTTGCATGTGAATTCAGCTTTTCTATATTTAGGTCAAACTTCTCATATTTCTTGCTCCCAGGCACTCCAGTTAAAGATGATTTTGCATGCTAAAATTATTTAATATTATTTCTTCCTAAAAATTGTCAAGCAGACCACATACAGAGGCCTATTAATAGAAACAAATTAATGGTATCAAAATAACTATTTCTCATTATAAATAACAGGGAGTTTAAGGAGTGCATAAAAAGAAGAGAGAAGAAAATAGCAATTGTCTACAGTTCTACCATTCAGAGGTAACTTTTCTTGACAGCTTGTTTCATTTTTTCCCCCATCTTTTTTGCAGTGTACATATTTGAGATATGTGAATATATCCATGAATCTATACCTTTCTATTTA
>NW_006286140.1:4882313-4884563 GCF_000327345.1 Myotis davidii
TATTTATAGCGAAAGAGAGGGAAGAGGGCCTGCCTTGGCTGTTCTCAAACAATAAATCTTAGGTTGCTGCACGCTTCATCAATTCACAAACAAGCACTAAGCTGTTTATCACGTCTTTACTATTTCTTAAAATACATTGTCCATTATTTTATTAGGGGCTCAGAAAATCTTAGAAATCAGCCTTATAATTTTCTTCTAAATCTACTATGTTAATAGCTTATTTATCTAAATATTTCATGAAAATAGAAGTTAAAATGCCTAGAATTACATACTTCCTATGTAAAGAAGAGAAATACCCTCAACATATTGTGTAGACAAATATTTCCCCTAATTCTTGAAGCATCAAGACCTCACAAATTTAAGAGCTAGTCCTTAAAAAATGATCAAGTTTAGCCCGGGCTGGGTGAGTCATTTGGTTGGAGCGTCATCTGTATACCAAAAAAGGTTGCGAGTTTGATTCCAGGTGGAGGTGCATACTGTAGGCAACCAATAGATGTTTCTCTCACATTGATGTTTCTCTTTCTCTCTCTCTTCCATACTCTCTCTCTAAAATCAATAAGCATATCCTCAGGTGAGAACAACAACAAAAAAATGATTAAGTGCTCAACCAATGTGGCTCAGTGGTTGAGTGTTGACCCATGAGCCAAGAGGTGGCTGGTTTGATTCCCCATCAGGGCACATGCCTGGGTTACAGGCTCAATCCCCAGTAGGGAGTGTGAAGGAGGCAGCTCATTGATGTTTCTATCTCTATATCCCTCTCCCTTCCTCTCTAAAAATTCAATAAAAACATATTTTAAAAACAGTCAAGTTTAACTTTCCCATATACAGATAAAATGAAAAGTTTATTTCTAATTTTTGGGCTTTAGTAATTCTCTGGTAATTTCTGACTTAAATCCAAAACACAAATTACAGTAAAAGAATGGTTGTGAACCCCCCTATTATGCATTGTTCAAGATGCAGCACAAAGATGCATTGATCAAGAGATTTATCTCATCTCCAGAGGGTTTCTTAAGTAATATATTCATTTCCACTGCCAGTACCACTCTCTCTTCTCAGGTTGCTTGACTCTAGCTTATGGGAACACTGAATTAAGGCATAATGGATAGGGACAGAGATTCAGGTAAAGGCAGTTCTGTAGTTTGGAGTACTGCAAACTAGGAATCACTTATTATCTTGCCTTTTGTCTCTGGGTAGTATGGCAGAAGGTTTATATAGTACTGTATAAAGGATATATTAAGTAGATCACAAAAAATTTAAGGAAACATTCCTTAAGGTAAAATCAATTTTTGAAAGCAATCACCAACTTATTTAGAATAAGATAATAAAAATTAATCAAAAATTATTTAAGAAGCCATCATCTTTTGAGTTCTAGTACTTCATCAGTAGATATTTTTTATTTTGAAAATATTAGGTATGAGAATGAATTTTAACCCTAAGTATTTCTAAGATCATTAATAAAGTATTTTAATTTGCTATAATTCATATTTAAGCATGCAAAATAGTATCACATATTTTAACAAGACAAAGGCAATTAAGTTATAATCCAAACACTTAGGAATTTCAGGAACATATAACTAAAGGAGATTCCCACCCCATTCTCTTTTAGTTTTCTTTCTCATGACTTAGTCATATTTCCATCTAGAACAGCTAGACTGTATGTTAGATTGTTTGTGAAAAACCTTAAGTTATGTTAATATTAATGAAATAACACTTTAAAATGTCACTATTTGGAAATTTATGAAAATTTACATTAAAATTCACTTCCAACCGATAGGTAGTAAAACACTTGCTAAATAAATTAATCTTGTAAACAGGCTTTTCAATGACATGTATTCCCCAAGTAATAGTCCATCTTCTATCTGCCAAAGCACTTTGAATCTTGGCCATATAGTATTTAGCCTGGTGTATCGTAAACATTTGTTTATTTACCTTTCTCCTCTAATGGACTGAGTTACTGGACAACTTCTTATTTGTCTTCTTATGACCTAGCATAGTATCTAATATAAAGTACACATTCAATATACATTGGTTTACTTGAATTAAATGCTTACTTTCAAGCACTTTGGAAATAGTGTGTGTATATATCAATAATAATAAAAGTGTAATATGCTAATTAGAACAGACATCATTCTGGACATCCTTCCTGATGAAGCTGGGGCCGGAGGGAAGCCAGCCTGGGTCCTGAGTGCCTGCCGACGGCCGGAAGAGGGAAGCCGAGGTCCAGGGTGCTGGAGGGAAGCCAGTGCCGGC
>NW_006286140.1:4884803-4899688 GCF_000327345.1 Myotis davidii
ATCACACTGACACAAGATGACTGTGTGCACAGCCGGTGCACTGAGGTGGGCGGGGCTGGGCTTGATGCTGCATATACAGCAGGGAGCCTGCCTGGGAGTCCAGCCTCCTCCCAGCTGGTGCGCAGAGCTGGGAGGAGGCAGGTCCCTGGCTCTGTGAGGTGAGGCCTGCCTATGGGTCCCACGAGGCTTGCCTGGGGGTCCCCTGGCTCCACGCAGTGAGACCTGCCTGGGAGTTTCTTGGCTCCATATGGTGAGGCCTGCCTGGGGGTTCTGAGGTCCTGCTTCCCAGCTCCTTGTGGCAAGGAGGTGGGACCCCTGGCTCCAGCCTACCTCTTCGGGGCAATCCCTCAAGGAGCCCCAGATGGGTGGGCGGGGCCTACCTCTTTGGGACAATTGATTGTGGGGCTCCTGCACTGTGACAGGGCACAGGACAGCCTGGGGGACCCCCCAAAGTGCATGAATTTCATATATATATATTACCATAATTGAGTGAGAAAGACCAACCCTAATAAGCTGGTACTTTGATATCTTATCTAATAATAGGCAAACATGGTAATTGAACGTACTTTTGCTATGCCTCCCATTGGCTAATCAGTGTGATATGCAAATTAACCATCAACAAAGATGGCGGCTAATTTGCATACTGCAGGCGTGGCTGGCAGAGCTCGACGCTGCCTGCGGGACCTGGGCCCCGGACCCCTGACCCGGCGAGGCAGGGCTGGTAGCACCCAACGCTGCCTGGGGGATCTGGGCCTTGGATCTGTGACCTGGCGAGGGAGTATTCTCAATGGTAGAATATTTGTATTCATTACTTTTGCTTTTTCTAGCCATTAAAGTGAATAATATTATCTCATAAACAGTATCCATTCATATCAACTTAATAGAATACCAGCTGAGAATGATAAGACCCTGAGCTGAGCTCACAGCTAGCAAGCACAGCAGTGGTGGTGGGAGCCCCTCCTGCCTCTGTGGCAGCGCTAAGGATGTCCAACTGCCAGCTTAGGCCCACTCCCCTGCAGGCTCCCAGGCTGTGAGAGGGTACAGACTGGGCTGAAGGGAACCCCCCCACCCCCCGAGTGCACGAATGTCATGCACTGGGCCTCTAGTGTTAATATAAAATAATTTTTCTCTATTTACAAAAGAGAGAATTGTATATAGACAGATCTGGCATCCACTTTGGCATTTACTTGCTGTATAACTGGACAAATTAGCAAACCACTATGAATCTTGGTTTTCTCATATATGAAATGTGGTTATTAATTATACCTTACTCACAGACTTGTAAGGGTTAAATAAATTTATATGTGTAAAGAGTTTAGCATAATATTTGCCACATAATAATCTCTCAATAAATGTTACGAATTGGACATTCTACTTGCATCTTCAGGTTAATTCATTTATACTTCCTTTTTTTCTTTTAACATTTTTTTGGTGCAAAATGGTTAGCAATTAGAACACTCATATATCATATTAAAATATTCTTCACATAAGAAATTTATAGTTTATGAATGGGAGAAGATATTTGCCAATGATACATCCAATAAGAAGTTAATATCCAAAATTTATAAAGAACTCATACAACTCAACACCAAAACACCAAACAGTCCAAGACAGTTCTGGGAGGAGAGGGATAGAGATGTAGAGACTGAGGGGAAAAAAAAGTAAAAGAACTCATGGACAATAGTGACAGTGTGGTGATTGCATGGGGGAGGGGTGTGAGGGGTGGAGGAGGATATATGTGGAATAATGGTGATGGAAAAAAAATAAAATTAAAATAAAAATGGGCAGAAGACCTACATAGACACATACAGATGGCCAATAGACATATGAAAAGATGTTCAATGTCACTAGTTATCAGAGAAATGCAAATTGAAACGACAATGATATATCACCTCACACCTGTCAGAATGGCTATCATCAATATATCAACAAATAACTAATGTTGGTGAGGATGTGGAGAAAAGAGAACCTTTGTGCACTGTTGGTGGAAACACAGACTGGTAGTCACTGTAGAAAACAGTATGGAAGTTTCTAAAAAAAATAAAAATGGAACTGCCTTATGACCTAACAATTCCACACGTGGATATAGATTCAAAGAAGTAAAATATAATAATTTAAAATAACATATGCATCCCTATGTTTATTGCAGTGTTATTTACAATAGCCAAGATATGGAAGCTACCCAAGTGCCCATCAAAGATGAGTATATAATGAAAAAGTGGTACATATATACAATAGAATATTACTTGGCCATTAAAAAATGGAACCTTACCATTTGCAGCAGTATGAATGGACCTAGAGGGTATAGTGCTAAGTGAAATAAGTTAGACAGAGAAAGACAAATACCACATGATTTCACATATAGTGGAATCTAAAGAGCAAAATAAATAAACAAACAAAACAGAAACAGACTCATAGATACAGAGATCAGACTGATGGGTGCCAGAGGGGAGTTAAAGTGTTCAGTGAAAAGGTGAAGGGATTAAGAAGCACCAATTGGTAGTCACAGAATAGTCATGGGGTGCAAAGTACAGCATAGGACATATAGTCAGTAATATTGTAATAACTATGTATGGTGCTAGGTGAGTAGTTCAAATATCAGGGGACCACTGTATAAAGTATATGATTGTCTAATCACTATACTGTCCACTTGAAACTAATGCAAAAATATGGAATGTGAACTGTAGTCTCTATATATAAAAGCCTAAGCAACCAAACGACCGGAACGACCAGTTGACCACCAGGGTGCAGATGCTCAATGCAGGAGCTGCCCCCTGGTGGTCAGTGCACTCCCACAGCCAACCGGCCGTGGTCCCTCCCCTCCACAAGCCAACCTCCCGCAGCCTCTCCTCCCAGCTGACCAAGCGGGAGGGGCCGTGGGAGGTTGGCCATTTGCCCCAATCAGCCTCAATCACCACCAGGTCTAGGGACCCCACCCATGCACAAATTCGTGCACCAGGCCACTCATTGAAAAAATAAAATTAACATAAAACAAACAAAAAATCCCCAACTAATTTGATCTGGTTCTCAGAAAAGAAATGAGTACACCTTAAATTATTCTTATTATACATAAACTTTATATATATTACATATATTTCTATATGAGACAATTTTTCTATTTCTATGTATTTGATGTTTTCTCAGATAAGACCATAACTATTCTTTTTAGAAGCTGCAAAAAAATTGCATAGAATGGCTATACAACTTTTTTTGTTTGTTGAGGGTGATTTTGGTTATATTTTCACTCCAAAATATTTTTTAAAAATGTTTTACATTTTCTTCTACTTTTTTGAATTTTTAAAAGTACACTTTTAAATAATCAGATATTCATTTTGTGCATGCTGAAATGTCTGGCTGGTATAAGGGCTGAGAATTACTTTATGTCACTCTAGTTCTTGTTTCATAATGTGTGTATATGTTTACAACATACAGGGAAGCCCTTCACCCAGCAGTCACTTTGCTATGGATTCATAGTCATCAAAGATATTCTTGTCATTGAATGGGTGAATGCAAACAAGATTTCTAGGTTGGTGATAATGTGAATTGTGGTACCAGATCACAAAGTAGAGCCAAAAAAAATTATAAAAATATAAACATTTCAATAAGAATAAAATTGAATTCTTTTCCTTAGAGATTCTTTTTATTTATATAAATTCTTAGTCAGTCTGTATAAATGTAGTCCACCTGATCACAATAAACAAAGCAACTCTTCTATTATGTGTTGAGGTTTTTGGAAATTTTCTTCTTTAAAATATCTGCTTTAAAAACAACTTTTACTGGTTCCCCGGTCAAAATTATAGTTGCTACTTTCTTCTGCCTCAGTATTGCATTCATTAAACCTAAGTGAAAATGATGCACACTATGCTCAAAGGCTGTTCTATACTTTTCAATAGCTATTTTCAAATGTTTTTGTTTAAATACAAAGTTGGTAAAATACATTTTTAAATAGCTGGAGTTGTTTGTGTATAGACTATGGTTACAGGAACATTTAACTATGGAACTATTACCAAATAAAAGCTATGCAGTATTAAGTTTTCTTCAATTGTTACTAGTAGAATACATTTCTTTTTATATAATACTATGAATAGCTGCAGTTTAAAACACTAACATGTTAATTTGTCTAAATTGTGCTGGTGTATATTATGCTATCTGTTCTTCTTCTGGCATGGTTAGTTTTTAATGTTAATTTTTAAAAAATAAAATTGTGAAAAATGAAAATATGAAAAAAAAACTTCTGTTTTTATGTGACAAATTCTTTGTTATCCCAGAAAATAGAAAACAGCTTCACATGGATTTCAGAAAAAACACAGTCCATTAAAGCGGCTTCTGTTTTAACCAATGTATTCCATGAGCCTTGCTAACAAAGACAAATGAATAGATTTCTGTTTTCTTCTTTTCTGTGGAAATACGGCCAATGGTAAAATGGCCAAAATTGTATAGAAAAGTTAAAATGAAGCATGGACCCCAGACAACTCAGGCTGGACTCAAGCTCCATGTAACTTCACAGTGGCTGAGCCAGAGCTTAAACAATGAGATTGAGATGGATAAACTTGAAAATCTGCTTTATAAAATTTACTCAAATAGGAAATTGGAGGTAAAGCAGATCTCAGACTGAATTTCCTGTGAGCAAAATAATGCATTATTTTTCTAGGGACAGAGTGCACTAGGAATTTATGCGATGGACAGGGAAGATTCTAGAATGAGAAATTATATTTCTTAAAACTCTCCAGAGACTACTGCAGAATCATGTGACCTGAAGAAGTCGTTCCATGCATCTCCTGATTTCCAGGAAAACATATTTCTATGCTAGTGCAAGAGGTGACATTTTATTTTCACCATAAAAGAGTCTCTTAGGAGGTTATTTTATAGTTTCTCTCTCAGACCCATTCCAAAGACTTTTCTTGGTCCAGACAGGACTCATATCTCTTATAAAAGATGGAGAGCAGGTAGACTAGCTTATTCAGAGCTTGGGGAATGTGTGAGAGAGTAATTTAAAGTTTTTCCTTTTATCAACAAAATTTTATCTATATCCTTCTAATGTTACTGAGCCAGAACTACAGAATGATTTTCCAGTATTCCAGAGGATATAAAATATACCATTGCCAACTTCAAATTTGTTTTTCTTCTACATGTGCATTTTACACTGTGTGGGGGCTTATTTGTTGCTAACTATTGGTGGCAGTGATTTAAAAAAGCTTGTTAATGATTACCAGAGGGGTAGGGGGTAGGGGAAGGTGAAATGGGTAAAGAGGGTCAATTGTATGCTGACAGATAGAAACTAGACTTTTGGTGGTAAATATGCAATTAGTGTATACAGCAATTTCAACCTTTTTCATCTCATGGCATACATAAACTAATCACAAAAATTCTGCAGCTCACTCTAAAATATAGTATATATTTTGCTGATCTGACAAAAAAAATAGGTATAATTTTGTTTCATTTATACTGGATGCCTATTGTTGTGTTGGCTGTAGTTATTTTTTTTTATTGGACAATCTAAGGGAAAAGAGGTCAGTGCCCCTGACTAAATAGTCAGGTATTGCATGTTTTAAAAATTCTTGTAGCACACTGGTTGAAAATTTCTAGTGTATACCGATATAAAATGATCATGTTGTACACCTAAAAGTTATATAATGTTTTTAATCAATGTTATCTCAATTAAAAAAAGAAAGAAAGAAAAAGAAAGGGGAAAAGAAAATACCTGGCAAGGATGACATCAACTCTTAACCTACAAATCACCATTAATACATCAAACAACTTTTTTTCTATGAGTTCATGAGCCCGAATCAAGCAGCTATTACAAATCAATCAGCACTGCCATAGTAGACAAATTCTGATCTCTAAGCCCCAGCTTTTAATCAATCACCATAGCCTGTCAGGGACCAGACGGCTAAAGATTTCAATGCAAGATGGACTTCAAAAGCTAGAGAAAGACCTCAAAAATTACATTTTGGTTTTCTTTTGTGAATTTGCTTAATTTTAAGTGGGCGAAGATCTTTATGCCACTGGAAAAAGGAAATTCATTTACTAGAACAGCACTCACATTTGCATCAAAATAATCCAGCCACTGTCCTTCCAGACAAAGGAAGAAAGAATGCTGAGATGTAAGGGTATTTGCTTCTTTTGAACATGAGTAGCAGAAGCAGGTCTGTTGTCATAATGCTCCTGACAGTAGCTAGCAACAGGAGGTTGGGGAGTCTGGCACCTGAGGCCCAGGTCCTCAAGTTGTGTCATCTCCTCTTGGGCACAGTGTTCCTGATGTTTTGATGCCAGACTCAGGACCAGGCTCTTCACCCGATTTTGTACATGGGGTTCTTGGAAGAAGGTGATTTCAACTAAGTTCCCAGAGTTTACTATGTCCATCATTAACCAGATTTGGTTCATCCTTTCTATGTCAGGAATTATGGCTTGGTCTGGGCCAAGATAGAGTCAGCCAGTCATGCCTCCAGTAAAACACCAACAGGTCTCTCAGTTCCTGTACAGGAAACCACCACTACCGGGGTGTGAACCATGGTGGTGGAAGTAGTATCCTCAGCAGCCTGTACAGGGGTTGGGCAGACATCCACTGAGCCCCCTGGACTGCAGCACTGCCTGGTGGACCATGCTAAGACCAGGCCCAAGAGTGAAAGTTTTCTGTCACTTAAAACTTTCAAAGCATTAGTTCCTTCAGGTGATAATGTGTTGGCATATATGTTCTCAGACATCCTTTCAGTCTACAATTGTACAAAAAGATTAAGATATGAGGTCAAGCAAATATCATCCTTTGTGACGACTGTGAAGTGTTATCCAATCAAAACCTCTGGGATGAAGAAAATGCGTTGTGCTGTCCAATATGGTAGCTACTAGCCACACGTGGCTCTTGTGCATTTCAAATGTGGTTAGCACAACTGAGAAACTGGATTTATTTTTTTAGAAACTAAATGTGATTTCTTAAAACTAAAAATTCAAATAGCCACATGTCACTAGGGGCTACAGTATTGGACAGGGAAATTCTATAGAATACTTCCCTGGAGTATATCTTATCTTATGTGATTGAGCATATTCTGATTAAATTATATGTTTCCTTCTCTGCTATAAGTCTACTTAAAATGTATGCTATGAAAAAATAATTATAAAACCTGAAATTGATGCATACTTTGGAAATGTGTAAAAATGATGATGGGTGGTATAAATTTTAAAAATATGAAATATAAAAAATGTGGGCTGGTCCCTAAGAAAATATTTATGTAAACTTTTAAAAAAATAGAGACATGATATTTCTTTATATATTCTGCTTCATTATAAGGGTATATGCAGAGTTTCTTTATAGGTTGGTAGATCCTACTATTTGTAAACAGAAACTTTTTTCTGTAGTTTTTTTTTCTTACATCATCTGGTATATGATGAGCATTCAAAAATATTTTTAAAGAATGAATAGAGTGTATCAAGTTCTATCACCCACAGGAGGTACCTTCCAAATCTGCTGAGGAGCAGTGATAAAAAAAAGAGTTCTTCAGCAACTCATTATTTACTTGCTGCAAAATTGCCCTTGGCTAATCAACCCACTGCAGGAACTCAAAAGAAATAAAAGCACAAACTTTCACCAGTGGCATTTCTTTTTAAAAAAATATATATTTTATTGATTTTTTACAGAGAGGAAGGGAGAGGAATAGAGAGTTAGAAACATTGATGAGAGAGAAACATTGATCAGCTGCCTCCTGTACACCCCCTACTGGGGATGTGCCTGCAACCAAGGTACATGCCTTTGACTGGAATTGAACCTGGGACCTTTCAGTCCACAGGCCAATGCTCTAGTCACTGCGCCAAACCAGCTGGGGCACCACTTTTTTTTTTTTTTTATGTAAAAAGGACCATAGCAAATCATAACCAGTTAGTTTGTGCTTTGTTATTAAGTTGTCTCTGTGCTGTACTTGCGAGTCTAGAAATCCCAAGTGACTCCATGTTCTCACTTAAAATGAACTAAAGTCCTGGTCAGCTAGCTCAGTTGGTTAGAGTGTTGTCCAAGGTTATGGGTTTGATACCCGGTCAGGACACACACAAGAAACATTTGTTTATATCATCCTTATAGCTTAGCCTAAAATTCCAGACAAAGCATCTAGTTCAAAGATATTCCTGAATGGTTTGTGACCATATATATATATATATATATAAATAGCTTGAATTACTTAGGATACTTCTCTGCCTTCCCAATTGTACACCTGGCATTAGATACAAACCAATATGTCACGTGGTGAAATGTGTACCTTTTTGTCAACTTCTAGATTTGGGTTAGGAAGATCTTACACCATCAAAACTTCCTAAGGAAGCTTCACAATATAATTGGGCATTCTTAATGACAAATGGTTGAGAGCCTTGCTATTTTAAATTGCATTTACTGACTAGTAGAGATATCATAGATAATGAAGATGATTTCAGTACTGTGTAGTGATGGTATAATTTAGTACACAGACTCACAATTGGACAAAAATTCTAAAACAAGCTCACGGTCAGTTCAAATAAAAAAATCATGGGCCTTAATATGGTCATGGAACTTCTTGTCTCCAATTTTAACATCAGGGATTCCTTAATTTTTGCTTGCTTCTATGTTTTAGATGACACTGTAAGCAGTTGGTGTCCCAGTGCCATCTGGCACATACAGCAAACATAGATTCATTACCATATGGTGAAATGCCAGAAGAACAAAACAAGGTTCATTTCATCATAACTTGCTGAAACATAAAAGTAAAGACATGGCTGACGTTAGGGAAAGTTCTCCATATTGGTGAGTTCAATACTGAGGAATGCCTGCTCTGCATCATGGAGGTGAGTTACTTGTTTGTGTGTGTAGGGTAAAGTCTTTGTATCATTATATTTGTTACTAGTGGCCTGGTGCACAAAATTCATGCATGGAAGGGGTGGTTTCCTCAGTCCAGCCTGCACCCTCTCCAATCCACCTGCCTGCCTTTCTGATCACCCCTAACTGCCTCTGTCTGCCTGCCTGATCACCCCTAACTGCACTCCCTTGCTGGCCAATTTGGTTCTGATTGGTCGGTTTCTATGCCAGTGAGCGTCAAAAGCTCCGCCTCCTAGGCAGCTATTGGCTCATTACAGTTCACCCAGATTTGGTTCTGATTGGTCAGTTTCTATGCCAGTCAGTATCTCTTGGCCTATCTCTGGGCCTGATCAGAGAGGTGGAGATGATCAGCAGCCCCCAGGAGGCCTGGGGAGAAACAGAGGTGAGGCTGCTGGCAAACCCCGGAGAGAAAGAAAGAGGCAATAGCTGATCAACAGCTGCCACGGAGGCTGTGGATCAGACCCTGCCTCTCTCTGTGGGCCTCTCTCCGGCCTGATCCACAGCACCCTTGGCAGTCAGTGCTGGGTTGCTATGCCTGCACCAGAGGCAGTCAGTGCTGGGTCACCACGGCAACCCAGCAATGATTGCAGGACCGACTTCCGGTGTTTGATCCAACCTTCGGTCGGTCGTTACAGACCCTGGGTTTTTATATATTAGGATTTTAGTTGGTGGTTATATTTATTTTCTATTGCTGTAAAAATTACCACAAAGTCAGTGATTTAAAACAATGCCCATCTTTTGATGCTTGTCTGTTATCTCATGTTTTCTGTCAGAAGTTCGGATACAGTACAGCTCAGTTGATTTCTCCACTTAGACTCTCACAAGATTAAAATCAAGGTGATGGCAGGTTGCATTCAGATTGCTGTCAGAATTCAGTTCTTTTGTTGTAGGACTGCTTCCATACTAGGTACTTGAGGATTCCTTGATGGTGGTCAGCTAGGAGCAGCCCTTAGCTCCTAGGAATCTCTCTGCCACCTTTGCATGTGCCCCTCTGCATCTCAGAACCAGCAATGGGGTGTCAAATCCTTTTCCCACCTGGAATATCTCTGACTCTCCTTTCTATTGTGTCGCTCTGCCCCTAGCCAGGGAAAGTTCTCTGTTTTTAAGCACTCATGTAATTAGATTGGATCCCTTGGATAATTCAGGCCCCTCTCTCTACCATAAAGACTTCTGCAAGTCCTTTTTGCCATGTAAAATAACACATTTGGTATTCCAGGGTTAGGGAGGGTGTGGACCTCAGGTAAGCCTTTGTTCTACCTACCACAGTGATTATCAGAATTAATAGTTTATTATTTATTAACTAGAGGCCCGATGCATGAAGATTCGTGCAAGGAAAGGCCTTCCTTCCCCTGGCTGCTGGCACTGGCTTCCCTCTGGCACCTGGGACTCAGGTCTTTACTCTGGCCGCCACCTTCTGCCTTCGCTTCAGGCTGGAGCTTCCTCTCGCCTTCACTTCGGGCTGCTCCAGCTGGCTCCGTGGCTGCTGCCCAGAGGCCTGCCCAAAGGAAGTCAATCATTCTGCCTGTTCCGGCTGGCTCTGTGGCTCTGGCTGGCTCCGCCATCTTTATGGCTATGGGCACTGACATCTTTGTTGCTATGATGGTTAATTTGCATATTACCTTCTATTGGTATAGACTAGAGGCCCAGTGCATGAAATTCGTGCACTGGTGGTGGTGGTGGGGGTTCCTCAGCTGGCCTGCACCCTCTCGCAGTCCAGGACCCATCGCTCCTTACTGTGTGCCTGCTCGCTGCTCCTTAGTGCTGCCACGGAGGCAGGAGAGGCTCCCGCCACCACCACTGTGCTCGTCAGCCATGAGTCTGGCTTCTGGCTTAGAGCTGCTCCCCATGTGGGAGCGCACTGACCACCAGGGGGCAGCTCCTGCATTGAGCATCTGCCCCCAGTGGTTAGTGTGCATCATAGCGACCGGTCATTCTGGTTGTTCTGCTGTAACAGTCACTTAAGCTTTTATTATATAGATTATACTTACTTTTACCTCTCTCTGTCTCATTTCACGCTCTCTTTCATTATATAACTGGATAAATTAAGAGCTTTCCTATAAATTTATTCTCATAATTTTTTCATCAAATACGTTTTAGGTATTTATTATTACATATGGAAATCTAAAAAATGAGGTCCCTTGAAATAGTCTATTCAGGATTTCTACTTCTCCTCGGTAATTTATATTATTCTAGAATATCCATTTCATTCAAGTTCCCAAGCTCATTGGTAATTTTGAAATGTTCTGTTATAATTCAAAAATATCTTTATTTGTAACTACCCTTATTTATTTGTGTTTTAGTTTGAACATTTTTATTATTTCATGTTTTTTTATACACTCACAAAATATTTTATTAAATGTTTTTAATGAGGCACCAGTTTTTTTTAGTCAATTATCATTATTTTTTTGTATGCTTATCATCATTTTAGGGCTTTATCTTTAATTCCCCCCATTGCTTTTATTTGGGTTTATTTTGTTGTTTCTGTAGAAACTTTAATTTACTTAATCTCTCTTGTTTCTAATAACTCATTAAAATATAAATCCTTTAAAGGTTTCCTTCTGTGAGAGTTTAAGACAGTAAAGTTTCTGAGTGCTTAAGCATATTAAAATAGATTTATGTTACTTTTGCTCTTGGATAGTTTATTTTTACTTTTTAAAAATATACATTTTTATTGATTTTTAGAGGGAGAGAAAGGAAAAGGGATAGAGCAATAGAAACATTGATGAGAAAGAAACATCATCAATTGGCTGCCTCCTGCACACCCCCTATTGGGGATTGAGCCTGTAACCCAGGCATGGGCCCTGACCAGAAATCAAACAGTTGACCTCTTGGTTCATGGGTTGATGCTCAATGAGCCACATTGACCTCGCTATTTTTACTTTTGAAGTCTTATTGTATAAACTAGAGGCCCGGTGCGTGAAATTCATGCATGGGTAGGGTCCCTAGGCCTGGCCAGCAATCAGGGCCAATCTGGGCCTTCTGACTGCCAGCTGGCACCTTCCTTTGTTCCACGCTGCCCCCTGGTGGTCAGTGCACATCATAGCTAGCGATCAAACTCCCTGTCTCTTGGTCAAACTCCCCAGGGGACACTTTGTATAATATATATATATCTCCACATAGATGCCTAGCCACCAGCAAGTCCTTTTAACCTCTCTGTCTCTCTGTTAAGATGTATCCTGGTTTCAAATATGTTAAATTTTGGAGAAAGGAGTATGCATACAAATGGAAGGAAATACAGTACTTTGAGTACAATTGAGGACTACTGCAGAAGTGTTTGTAACAGGCAATTTTGGAAACAGAATAAAACTCAAATACATCCTCTGTCTCATCCCGCCCTTGTCATTTGAGCAGGTAGATCTCTCCACAGTGACCAGGTCCAGTGTTTCTGGGACCCCAGAATCTGTCCTAGCTCCCTGGAAAGGAAGCCGCCCGACTTTTTGAAGTTTGTGGGAGAAGGGTATGTGGTTAATGGGCATCTCTTTTTTTCAGCTGTGACTGGTGCAGAGCAAGGGGCTGCATCCTGCCGATTGGAGCATGTGGGAAATATCCTGCTTCTGAATATATAAAAAGTAAATGTCTTGTTACCAAAGTGGAGAAATTTATGAAACAGTTAATGACAGAGAAGCTTCCTTTAGAAGATGCCCCTTCTCACTACTCCCAGACATGCCTCCCTCGGACTGACGACAGGCAGTGTGGCCTCCTACTCACCAGATCCGCCTCGGAAGCTGGTAGGACCAGGGATGGGGGCGTGAGAGTGCTCGGTCTTGAGGCTTTCAGCTCCAGTGGGTGTCTGTTTGGAGGAGGACTGGTAACAGATTTTGTTCTTTCCCAGCCTTCTATAGGCAAACCATATTCCCAAGCAAAATAATCATTCTTCAAAAGACGCCCAACGTTCACGTCGGCCTCCGGACTGGAAGTGGGTCTTCTCCAAATTCCCAAAGAGAAGGGGCCTAGGGCGGGTCTGCTGCTCCTGATCAACCAACGCGGCCTTTCCCCGCCGCAGCACCTCTCCTGGAACCCACTTCCAGCACAGCTAGGCTAGGATACATCTCGTAGGAGGCGGCTTTAGTGCCAGGGCTGTGGTGACTAGGTCCTCCAGTGCCTCACCTCTGGGCTGCAGTCTGATGTCTCCCAGTGTCCCGGCCTCGGACACGCCCCGCAGTTGCCCGCACCACTGGTCACCTTAGCGCAGGCCCCAGCAGCCCAGGTTCGGCCCACCCAAGCTAGCTGCCCTGCAGGCCGGCCACCATGTCCACTGCTGCTGGTAGCTCTTGGCTGCAGGATGCTATGGACACAGCCATCTTTGTCACAGAGTGATGGCTAATTTGCATATTACCCTTTTATTAGATTAGATTCCAGGTTCAAAGTTATTTTCTCTTAGGATTTAGAAATATTTTTTTATTGCTTTCTTGCATTTTGTGACACTAATAAGGAATTTTATGTCATTCTGATGCTTATTTCTGAAGCTTTTGTTTCTTTTCTCTCTGGTAGATTTTGATTTTCATTTTTATTATGTTTGTGCTTCTGTATTGTGAGTGAGGTTTAATATTTATTTTCCTTCTTGCCACTTAATAAGCACTGTCAACCTAAAGACTCATGTTTTTTTCTCAATTCTAGAAAATAATTGACCACTGTTTTTTCTAGACTTGCCTCTCTTTCATTCTTTCTATTGTTTTCTTCTAGAAATATCAAACTTTGGTTGTCTACTCCAAATGTTTTTAAGTTTTCTTATTAGCTTTTCATCTTTTTATCTTATTTGCGCTACATTTAAAATAATTATTCAGTTCAATCTCCCAAGTGATTATTACTGTAGCTAGTATCATTTCTCATTTAATTTATTTAGTATTTATTTAGTGAATATGCTACCAAAGTCAATAACTGAAACACATACATTAACTTACATATGTTATATGTGCCTCTCTTACCTCGTCTCTCTGCTTCTCTAACCCAACTGTCTTAAGTTTTGTGTTTATTTTTCATTTGCTTTTTTAAAAGTTTGACTACACATAAGACATATGCCTAAAATAAATGGGTTAGTCTACTTATTTTTGTAGTTTATTATAACTTGTGTATCTAATCTCCTGAGACTTAATTTTCATTCATTAGTAAAGTTCAGGGTGTTTCTGTGAGAGTGTTTTTGGATGAGATCAACATTTAAAACCATAAACTATGTAAAGCAGATTTCCCTCTCTAATGTGAGTGAGCCTCACCCAATCAGATGAAGGCCAAATAGAACAAAAAGCTGACTCTCCCCTAAATAAGAGAGAATTCTTTCCTGCCCAATGGCCTTTGAGCTGGGACATCAGGGTTTTGTTTGTTTGTTTTTGGTGTGTGTGTGTGTGTGTGTGTGTGTGTGTGTGTTCCCTTCCTGAAAGGGGATTCTTGGTATGAAGTGACACAGAACTTGGTTGAATTGTGTTCTAGTGTTTTATGGAAAGTAGAACTTGTGACTGTAAACTTGGATATTTAGCTGAGGAAATTTCTAAGCAAAATGTTGAAGGTGTGGACTGGCTCCTCCTGACAATTTATGGTGAAATGTGAGAAGAGTAACATAAATAAAAGGAATTGTTAAGACTTGAGGATTTGGAAAATTTTCAGCTTATCCATATTGCCAAAAATGAGGAAGTTTGTTTTAGAGTCCCTTAAGGGTGTGGCTGAACCACCTTTGATAAGGAGATTAACATGGGTGTGAGCTGAGATTTAATCAGTCATCTCAGAAGAAGCCAGGAATAAAGATGAGATTATACTAGCAGAAACACTGCCAGCTGTTACAATAAGGGACAGAAAAAAAATAGAACAGAATGAAAGAAGGTTGTCAGATTTATTAGATTCTACAGTACCAGAAAATAGACCTATCCCACTGTGAACATGTGTCAACCTTCAAGGAAAGGCAAGAATGCCCCGGAAGATGATTCAGAGATCAGCGCGGCTGCCATTCCCAACCCGGGGACAGGCTAGTTCCACCTCAGTTTCTAAGAGTTAGGCCTCTTTTTTTCCAAAGGCCAGGATGCGATTGCCCGGTACCTCAGGGGTTCTGCTGCCCTCACAGAGC
>NW_006286140.1:4899855-4901527 GCF_000327345.1 Myotis davidii
GACTCTTACCCTCCCACCCCATTCTTGGTCTTTGAGAAGTCGTATATTGGGGTGGTTTGGGGAGCAAACACCCTACAGCCAGATTGCTAGACCTTGAATTTTAGCTCTACTTCTTGATAGGTTTAGTGCAGTGGTCGGCAAACTCATTAGTCAACAGAGCCAAATATCAACAGTACAACGATTGAAATTTCTTTTGAGAGCCAAATTTTTTAAACTTAAACTATATAGGTAGGTACATTGTTATTATCTTAATTAGGGTACTCCCAAGGCTTAGGAAGAGCCACACTCAAGGGGCCAAAGAGCCACATGTGGCTCGCGAGCCACAGTTTGCCAACCACGGAGCTAGAGTCATTCAAGCAATATCCTCAGGAAGCTTCTGGAGGTTGTGCTCCACTAAAATGAAGGACTAAATGAAGAAAAAAGAAGACATAGGATTTAGGAAACAGAAGATACAACACAGGAAGAAATTGAAGTGATGCCCGACAACTGTGCACTAGAAATAGAAGGCTCCAGGAGAGACTCCTTCAGAGCCATGAAACTTCTAGAACACCCCCACTTCCTCTATCTCAATCTGACTTCAGGAAAAACGAAAAGCTGAGCAGGAGAAGTAATCACAGTATACAGTGCCATTTTTCCCAGGATATGAGTACTTATAATAAAAACAAATCTATTTTTTAAAAAGTACAGTATAACTATATTTGGCATATAAAGCAATGGGAAGTGTGGTGGAGTGGGGGAAGGAATGGGGGAAGTAAAATAAGCAAAATCCTTATTTTCCATTAAGGGAAATAAATAGATAATACCTAAACGTAAAATACCATGAACTAGCAATATAAATATTTAATGTAGAGAAAAGAAGATAAATGTCAAGATAATCAGTTGAAAGATGAAATGACTGCCTTTGAGGAGCAGAATACAGGCAAGGTGAGGAGTGGGAGACAGTCCCTGCTGTTCCAGTGCAAAACTCTGACCACGGACCCAACAATTGGCCAAAGAAATGTGAACATTTTTCCTCCACACTCACTTATGAAGAAATGGGCCAAAATCTCAGAGAAGACAGTTTTTAAAGCACACAAAAATTAAAAGTTGGGTTTGAAGTTTCACTGTGTGGCTATAATAAAAATATTTTCAGTTGCTGTCATTAGGACATTAAACTATGAATTAACCACAGCCCAAGGACATGTGACTATATGTTGATTAGGAACAGAAAACTATTCAAGGTACTTAACCGAGGTGAATAATCTGGGCAGTATAAAACCCTACCAATCTGAGCAAATTATCTCTATTTAGTTATCCAGATCCCCACATTTAAACCCAGATTTTCAAAGTAAGTCTATAGCTGCTATGTAAAACAGTATGGGGCCTGCACAAAAAATTAAAAATAGAATTACCACAAGATATAGCAATTGCACTTCTCCATATATACACACAAAGTAATTGAAAACAAGGTCTCAAAGAGATATTGGTACACCCTATTAACATTGTGATGAACATGTGCATTACTCACAATAACCAAAAAATAGAAGCAATCCTAGTGATAATGGGCATACTAAATGTGGTGTATACATATAATGGAATATTATTCAGCCCTTAAAAAGAAAAAAGGAAATTGTGACACATGCTACAATGTGATGGATCTTAAGGATATTATGCTAAGTGAAGCCAGTCACAA
>NW_006286140.1:4901561-4906531 GCF_000327345.1 Myotis davidii
GTCCAGAGAGGAAATTTATGAACTGAATTCATATATGAATCCCTAACCCCCAAATGGGGTTCTATTTGGAGTAAGGAAGTAATTAAGGTTAAATGAGGTCATCACAATGGGGCTCTGATAGGATTAGTGTCCTTAAAAAAAGAGACACCAGCGAGCTCTCTCACTGTGTGCCCAGGGTTGTGGGAATAAAGCAGCTGCCTGAAAGCCAGGAAGAGAACTCTCATCCCCCCAAAAGCTTTGCCAGCCTTTGATCTGGGACTTTCAGCCTCCAGAACTGTGAGAAATAATATCTGTTTTTTAAATGACCCAGCCTGTGATATTTTGTTATGGCAGCCCACGTTGACTGTTATAAATAGCAAGGGCACAGTTTTATGTAGTGTTTTCCTAGTTAATGTAATTGTTTTATTACATTTCAGAAGGAAATTTAGGGAGGTTGATAAGTACACAGCTGCTATTGTTTTTAGCAATGGAAAAACTAACACATTTGTTAAATCCAGTGTGAGTTCTTTTCTTTTTTTTTTTGTTTAAAGTGTAACATATAATATTACATATATCTCCTTTTTCCTCCATTGACCTTCCCCGGGTGAGTGATTTCTTTAAAGAATTCTGAATACAGTTCACATGGTTTTCCTGATTCTTGATATATTTGGACTTTTTTCATTTCTTTCTACTTGTGCCATTTTTCCTTTCTCTTACCATTTTTGTATTTAGTATTTTAAATCTTTCTTCTCTAAGTTTTTTCTCTCCTTCAACTATATACACTCTACTTTTGTTTTCTTATTGATTTCCATTGAAATTTTACCATACATATATAATAAAGCAAAACTAAATGTAAAAATATCTTTATTTTCATCCTGTAGAAGAGATAATCTTGTCTTTTCTTTCTGGCTGTTCAATAGATTTTCTTTGTTTTCAAACCCTCTAGTTCTACTAAGAGGGGTCTTAGGGAATTTCTTTTGACTTATCCTGTTTGGGGAAAGTCATGCTCATGAGATCTGTGGATCCATGTTTTTCATTCTTTCTGAGAGATTAAATATTGCCTTTCCCCATCACATTCATGCTGTCTGTGTGGGCTGCAAGTAGACTTACGTTGGTCCTTATCATTCTACTAGAGGCCCGGTGCATGAAATTCGTACACCGGGGAGGGGTCCCCTCAGCCCAGCCTGCACCCTCTCCAATTCGGGACCCCTCAGGGGATGTTCAACTGCCAGTTTAGGCCCGATCCCGGGGGTCCCTCTCACAATCCGGGACCACTTGCTCCTAACTGCTCACCTGCCTGCTTGATCACCCCTAACTGCCCCCCTCCCGCTGGCCTGGTTGCCCCATGCAGCCTGCTGTTTGGTCATTACTGTTACTGTGAAGGCGTCCCAGACAATTTGTGTATTCCTCTATTATTAGTGTAGATGTTTCAAACTCTCATATTTTCTTATTTCCTTATTCCTTTTTGCTACATGTTGAATAACTTTAGGGGTAATATATCTCAGTTAACCAATTCTCTCTTTCTGGCATCAAACTGATGTTTAACTCAACCACAGAATTTTTGATTTTTACAAATATATTTTTTATTTCTAGAAGCATTTTCCCTAAAGTTTCTATTGCCAATACGTTTTTGATGAATACTCAGATTTAGGGTGAATTTTTTAAAAAATTATTCATGCAGCTATGATATATATCCAACTTATTAAACACCTGAAATTTTTGTGAGTATAAATCTGTTATTTTTTTGTTTATGCTGACTGATGCTAATAGCAGTGATTTTGGTAATTTTGTTTGTGAGTTGATTACTTGATCTTAACTGGGGCGTATCCTTCAGGACTTACACATTTATTAAATCTAATGTGACTCAAAGAGTTAGAGAGCAACAAGACCCTTTTTTTTTTTCTGAAAACATTGAGTTTATTCCACTTTTTAAAAATCTTCATTGGTGTTATAGTGAACTTTTTCTATTTATTTCTACTTGCCCCATTTTTTTTTTCCTCTTACCATTTTAGATTGAAAATTTTTTATTTTATTTTCCCTCAACCGTTTCTCTTATTTAGAATTGTACGTTCTATTTTTCATCTGTTATTGGTTATCACTGAACCCTTACCATCCATATCTAAAATAAAATCCAAAGTTAATACCTTTACCTAGATCTGAAACAATACATGAACTTTAGAACACCTTTCCTCTGGTTGTCTTCCCTCCGACTTACCTATATTCTATAGAGTTTCATTACATTAGCTCCTCTCTGGCTCCCCAGTGCTTTAGGTCCCTTATGCTCGAGCACATATTCTCCACTCTGGGGCCTCAGCGCCCGGCTCCCCTGGCTTCAATTTTGTGTATTCTTAACTGGACTCCTGAGCTGTCACCCACCTCAGATGTTAGCCTCAGAAACCCTAGGCCCTGCATGCCTGGCTGTGCTCATGTTTATTTCTCTGAGGCAGTGATGGCGAACCTTTTGAGCTCAGCGTGTCAGCATTTTGAAAAACCCTAACTTAACTCTGGTGCCGTGTCACATACAGAAATTTTTTGATATTTGCAACCATAGTAACACAAAGACTTATATTTTTGATATTTATTTTATATATTTAAATGCCATTTAACAAAGAAAAGTCAACCAAAAAAATGAGTTCGCGTGTCAGAGGAACAAAACTCTCTGCTTTCGTGAGTTCATTATCTTAGTAAAAGAAAACGGTGGATAACATTTATAGAGTGCTTAAACTGTCAGGTATTAGTCAATACTAATGTTTTCCACATTCTGTAAAAAACATATAATATTTCTGTGTTTACTTACTATCTCCCTGGATATTAAGATATATATTTAAAAATTATTTTTATATTGCCCTACTACTTTTATTCTTTCAAGGTTAAATTATTCCACAAGTGGATCTTGTTTTCCCTCCTTTATACTAGATTTCTGGATGTTTGGTGTTTTGCTGCAGTATTTGCACTATGTCAGAATGACTTCTTGGCCCATTATGAATTATAATGACCTCCTTAGGAGATCACCTTGTAGCAGAACTAACCCAAATCTCAAGACCTTAAAAAGTTCAAGTTTTAGTGTTTTTTAAAAAATATATCTTATTGATTTTTTACAGAGGAAGGGAGAGGGATAGAGAGTTAGAGACATCAATGAGAGAGAAACATCGATCAGCTGCCTCCTGCACACCTCCCACTGGGGGTGTGCCTGCAACCAAGGTACATGCCCTTGACTGGAATCGAACCTGGGACCCTTCAGTCCACAGGCCAATGCTCCATCCACTGAGCCAAACCAGTCAGGGCTGTGTTTGTTTTTTAAGTTCAAGTTTTAAATAACTCTTAGAGTATAAACAAAAATGGTATATTTGATAAAAATCTGTAAGCACATGCATGTGCACACACACACTCATATATACATATATGAACATATATATGCATATGTAGCAGCAGCATCTTTTGAAAATTTTGTCCTCTTTTTACCACTGTAACTTCCTGTTTGTTTTCTGTATGGAGGTATGTCTTTCTAATCTATAGAGATCTTCTATTTTGATTTTCAAGCATAAATATGTATTTAGTCATTTTCTTTATCTCTTTTCTATCATTTCTACCAGTTTTGTGAGAAAAGAGATTTCATTCTATGCTTAATCTGCCATCTTAAATAGAAAATTCAATTTAGATTTCATATGTCATTTTAGAAGCCCTAATAAAAACTTTGCCGGTGTGTTATCAATAGTTTTTTCTTACATTTTTTTTATTAGAAGTCTCCTCTACCTTTATGGCATCCAGTACCATTGTTTCATTACTAAAACATTTCCTTGGGTTTATTTTTTGAATAATAAGTAATCAGTAAGTAAAACTACTGAAGGTCTTCATAATTAATCTTATACTCATACAGGAATTATAGCTAAGAAAACCTCAAATACTTTTAGTCTTAAATGCATAAGAAGTGGGAAAATAGTTTTATTACAACTACCATTTGAGTGCTATTAAGTGCCAGAAGTATAGAGCATGCCTATTCAAGGGCCTATATACATACCAACTATTTCAATGATGGAATGAAATCCGCTCAGTACATGATTCCTCTGAAGTAGGATGAATACCATCAATTCTTTAATGGATCCTGAGATACATGCTTTCGTTTCCCTCACATAGACAATGAAAGATGTACAGATCCCTGTGGACCACCTCTTACCTCTTGTTATTTTCTATTCCTTCTTCATTGAAGATGCCTCTCTACGAATTTGTACTCTGGATAGGAACCTCCAGTTCACTAAGTAGCCACCTTATAGTTGCACGTTGTTCCAGCTGTGCCAGCAACAGCTGTGAACCAGAGAAATGCATATCATCATAGAGCTTATGGAGCTCAATATGTTAGTTCTGTTTATTCAAAAGACCACCTGTGCTCCTGGGGAAATTGGAGAAGTTCCAAAGAAGAATGAAGATACAGCAGACAGTAATGACACCTTCAGAGCTGTAAGCTGAAGCATCATTGCTTTGGGTTAAAAACAATGTGACAGTCCTGTGGGAAACTTGACTTCTAATAGCGATAGCAGAGCATTTTTGTTTAGAATATTAATTAGCAAGTAGATGGCTAAACGCCCAGTTTCTTTTTCTCACATATAGACAGGGTATGAAGTCATGACTATCACTGAGAGGGAAAAGTTACATTGAATGTGAGAGGGAATGCTCCCAGTTGTCCATTTTTTAAAAGCTATGTTTTTCCATGTTTCCTTTAACATTTGTGGAAGTTGTTTTATTGGCCCTGAATACAGAAATAAAATTCTCCTTTTTCTTGAATAGATAATCACTCTGTCTCCTCCAAGTTATTGAGGGAAAGTGCATTACCTTGAGGCTCCTCATAAAACCTACCCATCAAGAAGTTCACTGTTACCATGATGATTCCTGATCTCAGGGGAGAATACAGGTCAGAAAAGTTGAGTAATGAATGAAAGAGTGATGCATTATGATACCTGGTGCCCCTTATACTACTGACTGCTGCAGAAGGGAAA
>NW_006286140.1:4906625-4940353 GCF_000327345.1 Myotis davidii
ATTTGCCTGAGGATAAATAAATTGAGCTAGGCTCAGGGTAGGAAAAATGCAAGTGGTCTTTCTTTCCCTGTCTGAGTTGTGTTCATGATGAGAGTGAACTGCAGACTTATTCTGCCATAATAATGTGGCATCACTCCCCAGTGGTTGGCAACCTGCGGCTCACGAGCCACATGCGGTGCTTTGGCCCCTTGAGTGTGGCTCTTCCACAAAATACCATGTGCGGACGCGCACGTACAGTGCGATTGAACCTTCGAGGTCCATGCGCAGAACTTGGTATTTTGTGGAAAAGCCACACTCAAGGGGCCAAAGAACCGCATGTGACTGTGAGCTGCAGTTTGCCGACCACTGCTCTAGGCAAATAGTATTGGTTGTGGTAAATCTTCCTTCAACCTTCTGCTCCATTAAAGGCTCTATGGCAGTGGTTCTCAACCTTGGTTGCACATTAGAATTACCTGGGAATCTTTTTAAAATCCTGATTTCTGGAAATTCTGTTTCTTTGTTATGGGGTGGGGCCACAACGTTAGTAACAAAGAAACAGAATTTCCGGAGGATGAGGCCCAGAAATCAGGATTTTTAAAAAGATTCCCAGGTGATTCTAATGTGCAGCCAAGGTTGAGAACCACTGCTCTACGGCAATCTTGAAGGCATCCCTTCTATACTGTAATGTCTGCCCTGACCCTGGCAACTTTTTCCAGGTTGTTTCTTCCCATAGCCTCTCAGTGCAATGAAGGCTCCCAGAGCAGTTGGTGATTATTTTACATTAGAGAAAACAGCTACTTGGGACTGAGTTGATTTAGAAATTGTTTCTTTTAAATCTCTCCAGAACACACTCTTCACTCTGGCTTGCCTCGCTTTGTTACGAAAGCATAAATATAGTGCAGGGAAGCAGAACTTCCCAAATAATGTGACATGTTTTCTGCCCAGGATCTTTCCTACTACATTTTTTGCAGAACCCATGGGACATTTCTTAAATAAGATATGGTAAAGGTGCAGGTTATGAAAGGGGATATTATTCATAAATGTATTTGTTTCCCCATAAGAGTCCAGGCTATATCTTTTCCCAAAGCCAGCAGAACATCAGGAAAAAAGAATATAGCCTCAGCGGGGTACTTTAGTAGAAGGCAGAGGGCAAACATACACAGGATTACAGTGTAGTGTAGAAAAAAAGTGTGAAAAATGCATAGTGGCAAGAGACAAAGCTCTTTGATTCTGAACGGTGTTTTACAAACATATATATTTCCTTCTTATCCTAACTTCCCCCCTGCACTTTTGATATAATTCTTGATGCTATCAGAGACACTGCCTCACAATGAGTATTTGCGGGGACTGCATTCTGGGCTGGCTGGGCTGGCTGAGCATTCTAGTTGTGGCTAGTTTATTGGTAAAGAAAAGGAAATGTCTGGACTTGCCTACAAGAAATTTCCCAACTATTCCTGCAGCTGGTCTACCTGAGAGCGGGTTTATAAGCCAAGAACTGGTGTGCGGTCAGCAGTGGTTACGAGATCCTGCCAGTGAAGCCCCCTCAGAAAAGAATTCCACACCTGTGTTTCAGGAAATAAAACTCCCATTGTTAATTTCTCCCTCTCTATCTTTACTAGTGTAACAGTGCAAGGCATTAAAAAATTAATTGGGGTCCTGAACTTTTTGTTGCCCTACATTCTTTCACATACGAAAAATGAGAAGGTACATTTCTCTCCCCTTTAAACAAAGGTAAGGCATGCAGAAAAGAAAGATGGTCCAGTGGCCAGCAGCACTAGCATCATGTAAAAGCTTATTAGAAACCAGTGCCCTGGTGCATGGATTCGTGCACATTGAAAGGACATTAATTAGAAGGTGGCTGGCGGGGTGGGACTGGGCGAGACAGGCCAGACACGCCCTGGAGCCATCCTCCTGGGTCCCTTTGAGGTCGGTGGCACCTGGGGTGGCGCAGGGGCTGGAAAGGTGTCTGTGGAGTGAGTAGGGTCCCTCCGGCAGGTGGGGTTCGGGCTGAAACTGGCTCTCTGACATCCCCTGAGGTGTCGCATTCTGTGAGAGGGAGGTTTCCGGGTGATGCTCCCCAGAATCGGGTTCCTTTCTCTCTGGTTCCAGGGTGTGTCACCCAAGAACCACTGCTGCCAAGTCACTGTAGTTCAGCAGCTTCTGCGTTGAGCGTCTGACCTCTGGTGGTCATTGAGCATCATAGCTATCGGTCAGATGGTCAGATGGTCTCTTAGTCTTTCAAATATATAGATGTACATTCTTGGGCCGCACCCCAGGTTTACTGAAGCAGAACCTGAGATGGGCACCAGAAATCTGTGTTGTAATAAATTCTCCAAGTGAGTTGTATGAATTCTACAGTTTGAGGAGTAGAGAGGGAGGAGAGATAGTCTATGTGTTTTAGCCTATCCAAGTGTATTTTCTGGATTGTCTCCAAGAGAAGAGGGCAGTTGGCAAATGGCACTCATTTCCACATAGTGCCCCAGAAGGTGGCAGAACCTCTGAGGTGGTGTCCGGGATGCCTGGAGAAAGATCACCAAATGTGTGACCTTGAGAGTGGCAATGAAGATTCTGGATGCTGACTTTGGCTTAAAAAAACTTGAATATTGATACCAGGGCCATCCAACTATTTGTGAGCCATATGAGCTTCCATAGTAGCATCTCTGGGTGAGGCTACCAAGAGTGGAAAGCCAGAGGCCCCCTCTTTAAGGTTCTTAGACTCTCTCAGGCCAGGGTTCTCAGATAATCCCAGGAAGAAGGGGCAGGTCCCTGTAATATGCCTTAGGTTAGATTTTCTTCCACTTTTGACACGTAGGGAACAAACAAGATTTAGTCCAATTTCAAAAACAAAATATACACTTGGTATATTGTAAAAACCAGTCACAGCTATAACAGAAGGAAGAAATAGTATTCAAAAATGTCAAATATGAAAATGTCTTGTTCCCCTTATGTTTTTAGTAAAAATAGAGAATTCATATATCTGACATCCCCTGAGACTGCCCCGTAGGAGGCATTTAGTAGATTATTTCTAGTTAACGAGCTGGCAAAAAGGAAAACACACATTTCATTTACTTGTTTCAATATGAACATTGCTTTTAAAAGCACTTATGGCGAACAAAAGAAAATGAAAATGACATGACTGCTTGGTTTAAGGTCGACCTGCAGAAATCATCATGCACTGTATCAAAAAGAGGGCAGGACTGGACACTTGGCTTTGACACCTCCCTCTGCCCCTTACTAGCTATGTGACCTTGAGCAGGCAACTTTATTTTTCTATGGTTTGGTTTCATCGTTGTCTTCTAAGGCAGTGGTTCTCAACCTTCCTAATGCTGCGACCCTTTAATACAGTTCCTCATATTGTGGTGATCCCCAATTTCATTGTTACAAATTGAACATAATTAAAGCATAGTGATTAATCACAAAAACAATATGTAATTATATATGTGTTTTCCGATGGTCTTAGGAGACCCCTGTGAAAGGATCGTTGGACCCCCAAAGGGGTCGCAACCCACAGGTTGAGAACCGCTGGTCTAAGTGATCCGGAAACATTGGCTTAGCCACTCCTGTAAAAACTCCAGCATACCTCAGGTCTTTGTTCCTTGTGCCATAACTTTTACTAAAATGTCTTTATTTTTTTAATATATTTTATTGATTTTTTACAGAGAGGAAGGGAGAGGGAGAGGGATAGAGAGTTAGAAACATCGATGAGAGAGAAACATTGATTCAGCTGCCTCTTGCACGCCCCCTACTGGGGATGTGCCCGCAACCCAGGTACATGCTCTTGACCGAATTGAACCTGGGACCCTTCAGTCTGCAGGCCGATGCTCTATCTGCTGAGCCAAACTGGTTAGGGCTACTAAAATGTCTTATTGAAATTGTAGGTTGTGAATATTTAAGCAGCCATAATTCAGTTTCCAGTTTACTAATGTTGGGAGAACGTTAAAATATTGACATTTGTTATGAGGAGAATAAGGATTGGCTTTTTTTTTTTTTTTCCTAAGTGAAGTTTTTTTCTTTAAGAGAAAATTTTCAAAAAAAGAAAAACAGAAGGCCCGGCCTGCATGACACAGTGGTTGAGTATTGAGCTATGAACCAGGAAGTCACAGTGTGATTCCTGGTCAGGGTATATGCCCTGATTGACAACTCGATCCCCAGTGTGGGGCGTGCAGGAGGCAGCCAATCTATGATTCTCTCTCATCACTGTTGTTTCTATCTCTCTCCCTCTCCCTTCCTTTCTGAAATGAATAAAAATATTTTAAAAAAATAAGTACTATGAAGGAGTTGGGGAAATTAGGAAGTCAAGTGGGAAAGATGTTGTCCAAATGGGCTTAGAATCAATGCTTAAGTTTGTTTTAAATGCTTCAGTAGCAAAATCTGAGCGTGAACAATATGAAATAAAATGAGTGAATATAACATGTTTTAGAAAATAAATTTCAAAAAAGGAAACTTTAAAAGGAAGCAAAGATCTCCCTGAGCTGCTCATCTGCCTAACTCTTCTCAATTCAGAACACACATTGCTCTGCACAAAAGGCTGCCGGGCTGAGAACATCAGTTCTTCCCGCAATAGATGGAGAAGTCCTATGAAAACCACGTCTGGCCGAGGCTTCCTGGCCTCTGACCCTCCTAAGCTGCACACCTCAGCTTGTGATTTGGCTGCTGCCCTTCTCTGAGGGCACTAGGTTGACTCTGGAGCCTATAAACTGTACCTTCCTGGCTTTGTGGGTAAAGATGAGGTACTTTCTTGAATTAAGTTTCCCTTTCCTATCCTCCAACTATATAGTTGCCTAAATCACATAAACTGGTACTTGATTGTCTCAGAATATAATCCAAATATAAATATAAAATGATGCCTAATTTATTATTTAGGCAATCCTTACCATTCCACCTATGTAACTTTTTCACATCAAAAGTTATATTTTATGTTTACTCGCCCTCCCACCACCAGAAACTCGAGTTGGTGCTCATAAGAAGGTGTAGAGAGGGGAGATGCTCTAAAAGCAGGTTAATAAAGCGATTGTATCCATAAAGAACCAGCATAATGTTCCACGTCGCATGGTTACCCAATGTTAATGTGTACTGATGAGCACTAAGGTGATAGAGGTCTTTTTTTAAAAATGAGATAAGAGATTCAATAGAGCATTTTAATGCAGCCTCATCTCACTCATCCTCAATTATTAAGTCTACGTTCGCTACTGTTTTTAAAAATGTGCATGCAAATGGCATCATTAGTCTATAATTAATGCTGCCTGTCCCTGGGAGCTCTGCAGTGGCCTCTGGGTGATGTGAAGGACACTGTCTGTGTTGGCGGCCCTGTGTTCTCACCCCTGTTATTCACTGTGTGCAGAGCGCCGGCATTACGTGGGCTTCTGTTCCCGGCCATGCTTCAGTGCTCCCTTCCAGTGAGCTGGCAGTACAGTCAAATTTAAAGGAATCCTGCTCTTTCAAAGAGGTCAATACAAGTGTTCGGAGAATATTTTATATTTTTGTTGTGCCTATCAGACACCTTCCTGTATAGAATTGAATCAGGGCTGTTGTACATGTGGCGGGAAGAGGGGGTGGAAAGTGTCCAATCACAAAGGCTCAAACTTGTTAGCATATGATTTTGCATACGATTTGCATGTTAATAGACTGATGTCAAAACATAGAGTTATCTACCTGTCCCTGTTCCTTCCTCTCTATTGTCAAGATGGGCTGATTAGTCTTATTAAAATGAACTCTTAGGCTTCTCCCAGCCTTAACTGCAACAAAATGAAAAGCTGCCACAATGACACAAGATGTTGTAAATAGTTCTGATTCTGCTGGAAGATCTGTCATATTGATGGTAGAAAGCCAAAGTGAAGGAGTCAGTTGTACAGATGAAAATTTCAATTTGTGAGATGGGAGATTGATTGTTGTTAATCTTATTCTACAAGCATAGAGAGTTTTCTTTTCATTGTCCTAAAGCTCCAAGGAGCTGCAATTTGAATGCTCTGTCACTTACCCCTTCTAAATGGATTTATTTTAAACAAGCCAACAAACAAAGTCTATCATCCATATGTTAGAAGTGCTCATGTTTCTATACAGCTAAATATTTCAGATGTTAAGAATGAAAAGAAACTAAATGAAACACATATCAAGTAGAAAATTCTAATGAAGAGCTTATTTGTCCAAGGATGACATCCTAGACATCATTTTGATGTGTACAGTGAAGGTTTGTTAGTGGAAGGTATTTTCCTCACATTAGTAGCAGAGAAGACACTGCATCTGGAAATACTTGCTAATAAGGGTGAGATGTTTGATTTCAAAATCCAATTAATTAGCTATCTGGTCTAGTTAGATCTGGTGTGTACAACCACACACACACACACACACACACACACACACACACACCACTCTGTGGTAATTTAAAAATTTATATTAGGGAAAATGGCTTTGTTTCTGTATTATTGCTAAGAGATTTAAAGTTATTATTTAAGATGATAAGCATGCTTCAGGAATACAAGGAGATATAAGGAAATCACTGCCTTCAACTATGATCTAACTTGGAAGAAAAGTCAAATTTATGTAGCTAAAATTTTACAGACCATAAATGCATGAATCAGAGGAAGGCAGTTAAGATGTTACAGAAAGTTCTTCATGAGTCTCAGGAGATAACAATTATAAATACCATCCATTTATTCATTTACTCATCTAATATTTACTTATTTATTTTTAATTTATTTATAGTTAATCTTCATCTGAGGATATTTTTTCCATTGATTTTTAGAGAGAATGGAATGGAGGGAGAGAGGGGGAGATGGGGAGAGGGAGAGAAGGAAAGAAACATCAATGTGAGACACATGGATTGGTTGCCTCCAGCACATGCCTCGACTGGGGCCAGGGATCAAACCTGCAAACCATGTATGCACCCTTGATCAGAATCAAACCCGAGACCCTTAGGTGTAACCACTGAGAAACACCAGCCAGGGCAGGTAATTGTTGTTGTTGTTAATCCTCACCCAAGGATATTTTTCCATTGATCTTTTAGAGAGAGTGGAAGAGAGAGGGAAAGACAGAGAGAAACATCAATACGAGAGAAATACATTGATTGGTTGCCTCCTGCCTGCACCCCAACCAGGGCCCGGACTGGGGAGGAGACTGCAACCAAGGTACGTGCCCTTGACTGGAATCAAACCTGGGACCCTTTGTTATGCAGGCGGACACTCTATCCACTGAGCCAAACTAGCCAGAGCAGCACCTAGTATTTATTGAGGGACTATGTATTAGGCACTATGCCTGGTGCTGAATATCAGCAATGAATGGGACACAGGACCTGTTTTCTAATTTAATAATAATGAATAAATCATTATTAGTATAGTATGAAAGGGTTTATAGAGGGTTTTTTTGTATTTGATTTTAATTATATAATCAACATAACCTTAAGATAACTATTTATTACCCTTGTTTTTTAATGAAAATCCTTTCAGAAAGGGAAATGAGTTTTCATATACCCTCAGAAATCAGGTGGGTGAGGCTGGACTTGAACTCTGGCCTTCTGACTTCAGGTCCTCTACCATCTCAATTATACCACAATAGAGCAATCTCACTGGAGTGAAGGTTTCATGTATGCAAGAAGTAGAAAACCATCTGGAGAATTTGGTAAGACTGTTATTGCAAACTCTTAAAGAGTGGGCTAAAAAATTCGGCAAGGGGCACCATTAACATTTTAATGAAGGGATCTCCATAAGGAGAGCCCTATCTTAATAAAATTATTCCTATGGAGGTGTGTAGGGTTAGGTCACGATGGAGAAATTGTTGGCAACAAATCAGCCACTATCCCAACACAAAGTGACAACCTACTTTACCCAACACTGATTGAGTGAGCAGACCTTCATGGCTAGAGGTTGCCAGAGAAATGGGAAAAAAAAGAAGTAAATATAAGAATACTTATTGAAAATAATGGATAAGATTGATTACTGCTTGGATATGAGATTAGGAAAAAGGTAAGATTAAAGTTGGTGTCAAAATTTTGAACCCAAGAAGTTAGGAATTGAAAAAAACTAAGAGCAATTGGGAGGAATCTTATTTTAGGGATGATGATATGTCTAGTTTGGAGTGTTAAGAATGAAATGATATATTCAACAGTTAACACAGTTGTCAATGGATGTCAAATGCCTGTGTTCAAGGAAGAGGGTTAGAGATGTGGGTTTGAGATGCTTTTTCATAGACCTCACCATTTCCTCAGTGGAAACCTTGCTGTTAGATGAGAACTGGAAAAAATGTGGAGAGTTGATTGAGCAGAGGGCTAAGAACTAAATGTTGTCCAAACAATCAGAGTTATGCCTGTGCATGCTTCAAGTAGATAATGAATGTGATCTTGGACAGAGGACTCACCATAAGAAATAACATTTCTTTTGGATCACCCTGGGCTTCCCCCGTAGGCCAAAAGAAATAAATGCTTATTTAAGAGCCAGAAGGTAGAATTATGACATGCCCTAATAATATTAGATAAAGTGTTTTTGATATAATAAAAAAATAATAATTTTTTCTTTGTCCCTAGTTGCTGGCACACATCTTATAAAACTCTGGAAATCTCCTGAGTGATAAGAATATCTTTTGTATGCTAATGCGATGACACCTACAGGAGCCCCTAGGTAGTTTCCAGATGGGGATTGGTAACCAGAAAGATCAAGCTGTGAATAGAAGGTTGGAAATTTTTGCACCCCCCTCTCTCACTTCCTTAACTGTGTGAGGAGATGGGAGCTGAACATTTAATTCAATGATCTAATCAGTCATGACTACATAATGAAACCTCGATAAAAACTTCTAAATGATGGACTTTGGAGAGCAGCTGTGTTAGTTACACATAGAACTGCTGGGAGGATGGTGTACCTGGAGAAAGCATGGGAGCTCTGCGCCACCCAAACTCCTATATCTTGCCAGGTGTTTCTTCTGTTTGGCTCTTCTTGAGTTCTACCTTTTATAATAAACCAGTAGTAGTAGTAAATAAAGCACTTTCCTGACTTCTGTGAGTCATTTTAGAAAATGATTGAACCGGAGAAGGAGGTGGTGGGAACTCCTGGATTTGTAGTCAGCCAGGCAGAAGTGTGAGTAGCCTGAGCACCCCATTGCCATTGGTGTATGAAATGGGAGCAGTGCTGTAGAATTGAGTTCTTGACCTGTAGGGTCTGATTCTACCTTTAGGTAGCTAGTGTCAAAATTGAATTGAATTGTTAGGCGTCAGTTGATGTCAGAAAATCAGAGAATTGATTGGTGTTTTACAAAGACACAACACATTCTGTGTCAGGAGAATAAAACCTCTCCATGGCCCCACAGGGTGCTGAGTTGATCAATAATATTCACCAGTTCTAGGGGTTCCCTATTCTCAGCTGTCTGTCTTGACCAATGGAAGAGTTATCTGTCTCTTGGTCACAAATTGCTATAGAGACTTCACATAGAATAGTATATTAGAAGATTACCAATGATTTCTGAAAATAAGGTTCTAGTAAAATGTGTGATGGCAGAAATCAATTCTGTGTATAAGGAATGAATCTATAGTTGGAGGATATGAAGGCCAGATAGATCACTTGTTTGAAAAGCATTGGCAGAAAAAAAGGAACTAGATGCCCAAAGCATCCCCAGGCATCCTCTGACTGATTTGGGTATCCTCTTTGGGGAATTCTTTTTCTTTCTTGGTTTTAGCTGTATTTTATTTTTATTGTTGGCAGTATTACAAATGTCCTCTTTAATATGGTTGAGAGTAATATTGTAAGTTTGATTGGTATGAAGTGAATTCATCCAGCATAGGAAATAGATTATAATTAGGGATTGTAGTAGGTATGCAGACAACCAGGACAGTGTGCCAACAATCCTATATAATAAAGGGATATGCAAATTAACCCTCATGCCCTCACAAGATGGCTGACTATCTATGACCAGGCCGGCAGGGGGTTAGTGAGGGATGATCAAACGACTGAACAAGCAAGCTGTGTGAGGAGACCAGGCCAGCAGGGGGGGCCATGAGGGGCGACCAGGTCAGCAGGCGGGTGTTGGGGGTGACCAGGCTGGCAGAGGGGGCAGTTGGGGTAAACTATGCTGGCAGCGGGGGCAGTTGGGAGCAACCAGGACATCAGGGGGGCAATAAGAGACAACCAGGCTGGCGAGGGGGCAATAAGAGGTGACCAGGCCAGCGAGGGGACAGTTAGGGGCGACCAGGCCAGGAGGGGGTAGTTAGGGGTGACCAGGCCAGTGGGGGGTTGTTAGGGGTGATCAGGCTGGCATGCAGAGGCAGGATCAGTGGGGGGGGGGCAGTTAGGGGCAACCAGGCAGGCAGGCAGGTGAGTGATTGGGAGCCAGTGGACTGTGAGAGGGTTGTCTGACTGCCGGTTTAGTCCCCCTAAACTGGCACTTGGACATCCCCCAAGGGGTCCCGGATTGGAGAGGGTGCAGGCTGGGCTGAGGGGACCAATCCCCCCCCCACCTCCCGCATGAATTTCGTGCACCAGGCCTCTAGTAAAAAAAAATAAAAAGAATTTACAGGCATGTAAAAATGGCAAACTTCAATTTTAACTCGTAGAATTTGTGTAGACTTGGAAAGAATCATAGGGATTGTCCAACTAAACTTGTTCATTTCACATCTATAGCTGGAGTAGCTTTTCTAGATCTCATGACTAGAGATTTGGAACCTCAGTCCTTACATATTTCCTCCCCACTGCTTTTTTGATTTTATATGTGGCCATCATGCTTCAGGCCACTTGAATACTGCCCATTATCTCACAAACTTTCCATCTCTGCTTTTTATCATGGTGTTTCCTATTGTTGTTCCACTCTGTTCACTTACTTCTCTGTATTAAATTCTATCCTTCTTTCGAGATTTATTAAAAATGTCTTGCTTCCCCATGAAGACTTCTCTGAAAACCCTTCCTAATAGTTCTCTCTCCTGCTGCACTCTTAGAGCACATCGACTCATTCTTGTTTTATTCTTATATATGAGGTCTTTTCATGCCTGGCTAGAGTATGAGTGCCATTCAAGGAATATGCCTTATATATATTTGCTCTAGCCATAGGATCTATGCATCTTTCCATATGGTCCTTATTTCTATACTAGGGGCCTAGTGCACAAATCTGTGCACCTTGAAAGGATCTGTGGGCTATGAGGCTGCAGTAGGAGGGGTGGGTCTTGGCCCATCCTCCAGACCCCTGCCCAGCCCCTCCCACCATGGCCCCATGGTCCTCTGTCTGCTGACAGCCCCACTCCTGCTGCCACTACTCCCACATGCTGATGGCACCAGCCCTGCTTGCACTTGCTGATGGCGCAGAACAATTGGGGCCGGTGCCAGCAGCGAGTGGGAGTGGGGCTGGAACCATCAGTGGGTGGGAGTGGTGGCTGCTGCTCTGATCGCCCCTCTGGAGTAGAGGGAAGTGGAGAAGCCGCTTGCACCCTCAGATGGCACCAAGTGATCAGGACCAGCGTTGGGAACCACGGTGCGTGGGAGCAAAGAATTTCCAGTAACCACCAGAGGCTTGCTCCAGCACTGGCATCCCCACCTTGGTCTGGTACCCCCAATCACCTGCCCCGCCATCCCACCATGGCCAATGCCCGCCATGTTTTCTGCACACGCCCCTTGGTGGTCAGCGCACGTCTGCCATGTTTTCTGCACATGCCCCTTGGTGGTCAGCGCATGTCATAGCAACCGGTTGTTTGGTTGTTTTGCCATTTGGTCTATTTGCATATTAGCCTTTTATTATATAGGATATTTTTTCTTGATGATGATAAGAGGTGTTTTTGTTCTAACTGACTTATTTTAGCACCAGCTAATTAAACTGATCTCCTCCTTCTTACTTGTCTTCCTGAACCATTGCCCATGTAAATCCATGTTACAGAAAGTAAAGGATATGTAAATAAAAATAACAGGAAGTGAAGAGTAAATGTCAGTTGCTTGAATGAATCGAAGACTGGTGTTAATTTAAGGCCCAATTAGTAGGAACTTCCTCTAGACAGAAGATTATACTTAAGTTTATAAACTTCTCATAACAGTCATTTCTGAAAAGGCTTACTCCCAGAAGAATATATTTTACTGACTCTTCTTTGGACTATATTAATATATTTCATAGAGAACTGAAAAAATCGTGTCAGCTTGATTTACAGGAGTGTGTCTCAATACTAAAAGCAACCTTTTTTAAAAGAAAAGGAAGGCTGCTAGTCTGATGTGGTTTTAGGAATACAGGGAAAGACCTCTTCCCGCCCATCCCTCCTGGCACCCAAAATACCATTTCTCACTTGATTATTGATCCTAAAAATACTATTAAAATGCTGCAATAATTTGTTTTAATTTTAATTTTTAATCATCAGCTTTTTGGTTTATTAAATTCCACATATGAGTGAGATCATGTGATACTTACCTTTCTCTGACTGGCTTATTTCACTCAGTATAATACTCTCTAGGTCCACCCATGCTGTTGCAAATGGTAAGAGTTCTTTCATTTTTATTTCCGCATAGTATTCCATTGCATAAATGTACCATAGTTTTTTTATCCACTCATCTGCTAATGGGCACTTAGGCTGTTTCCAAGTCTTAGTTATTGTAAATTGTGCTGCTATGAACATAGGGGTGTGTATATTTTTTCTGATGAGTGTTTCAGGTTTCTAGGATATATTCCTAGACATAGGATGACTGGGTCAAATGGGAGTTCCACTTTTAATTTCTTGAGGAAACTCCATATTGTTTTCTGGCTGCAGCAGTTTGCATTCCCACCAGCAGCGTACTAGGGTTCCCTTTTCTCCACAACTTCCCTAACACTTGTCGTTGGTGGTTGATTTGTTGATGATAGCCATTCTGACAGGTATGAGGTGATACCTCCTTGTCATTTTGATTTGCCTCTCTCAGATGATTAATGACTTTGAGCATTTATTCATATGTCTCTTGGCTTTCTGAATGTCCACTTTGGAGAAGTGTCTATTTAGGTCCTTTGCCCATTTTTTATATTACAATGGTTTTGTAATATAGTTTGATATCTGGTATTGTGAATCCTCCAATTTTGTTCTTTCTCAAGATTGCTGCAGCTATTTGGGGTCTTTTTGGTTCCATATAAATTTTTGGAATATTTGTTCTAGGTCTGTGAAGTATGCCAGTGGTATTTTAATAGGGGTTGCATTGAATCTATAGATTGCTTGGGGTATTACAACATTTTAATGATGTTGATTCTACCAATCAATGAACGCCGTATATTCTTCCACTATTTTATGTCTTCCTCTATCTCTTTTTTTTCAATGTCTTGTAGTTTTCAGAGTACAGGTCTTTAACTTCTTTGGTTAAGGTTATTCCTAAGTACCTTAATTTTTTTGTTGCAGTGGTAAATAGGATTTGCTGCAATAATTTTAAAAGGCTGAATACATTACATAGAACATCAGAAAGAAAAACATACATTAAATACCTCTAAAGAGGTAACTGACTTATATTTAAGCCACTTTAAGGTAAACTTTAGTCTTTGAAATCCAGTGGGCGGAGAAAAAAACATATAGAGAAGACGGGATGGAGACTGCTGAAAGCTCTAAAGAAAATTTTACGCAATGGAAAACTTTGCTTTGCTTAATAATGCACACCAAGAATGAAGTAATAATTCTAGGTCTCCAACTCTCAGTTCCAATGTGCTTATTCCATAAAGTAAATAAATATAATCCATAGACCCAACTTCTTTGTAAAATGTATCCCAATTAATTTGCAACTACTATTTCTCAGGCTCTAAAAGTCTTCTCCCAATACAAGATTCAGATCTTAAGACTGCAATCTGGTTTTCAACCATATACATGAAAACATATTTTCCTTTTTTCTTAGAGTTAATTCCTAAATTGCTTGACCAAATCACTTAAAAGTGATGCAATAATAAACTTCTAAAGATAGAAGTAATAAAGATTTCCTTTCTTACTTCTAGAGCCAATAAAGGGTGTAAAATTCCAATTTACTTTGCAACACTTTGTATACCTCCTTCCATTCCCTTCTAGCTTGATGTGTTTCTGTTGAGAAATCATTTGATAATCTGATGGGGGATCCTTTGTAGGTAACTCTCTGTTTCTCTCTTGCAGCCTTTAAGATGCTCTCTTTGTCTTGTACATTTGCCATCGTTATTATGATGTGTCTTGGTGTGGGTCTTTTGGGGTTCATCTTGCTTGGGACTCTCTGTACTTGTGTAACATTTTTCTTCCCCATATCTGGGAAGTTTTCTGTCATTATTTCTTTAAATAGATTTTCTAATCCTTGCTGCTCTTCTTGTCCTTCTTGCAGCCCTATTATGTGTATGTTACTTTGTTTCATGTTGTCCCAAAGCTCCCGTAGGCTCTCCTCCTGCTTTTTAATTTTTTTCTCCAGTTGCTGTTCAGATTGAACTTGTTATCTTCTAACTCACTAATTTGGTCCTCTGCTTCTTCTAGTCTGTAGATATACAAGGAGTCAAAGGTAAGGAAGATGTGCTAGTCTCACATTCTTTACTCCAAATTTAATGGTCTCATTAACATACCCTACTAATGGGAGCACTGTTTCACAGTTCAGCCACCTACAGATATGATGAAGCAGCTGTGTAAAAGTCAGGTTCAGGAGGCCAATGTGAAAAGAAACACAAAATTATACCAGAGCTTTTAGGAGTTTCAGCCATCTCTGGTCACAAATTTCATGACATGAAAACAATATCAATTTATGTTGCCTATTATTTTTTAATATGTTTTATAGATCTGAGAGAGAGAGAGAAAGGGAGAGGAAGAGAGAAACATGGATCGGCTGCCTCCTGCACGCCCCCTACTGGGGATTGAGCCTGCAACCCAGGCATGTGTCAGGATGGGGAATCAAACCAGTGACCTTTTGGTCCATGGGATGACACTTAACCAACTGAGCCACTCTGACCAGGTGCCTGTTGGCATTTTTTAAACAGCCACAAAGCTGTGATTCATCTGGGAGTAGACTACTTGACAGGCTCAAGCAGTTTTCTGGGGAGATCCCTCCTATTAAACATTTGAGTAACAGTTAAATTTTTAAAAAAGATATAAACTAGAAAAACCTTATTCTGAAAGGCAAGCTTCAGTTCTTTAAAACATGTTTATTAAAACTTCTCTTTCTTTTATTTTCTTTTTTTTTTCTCCATTCCAGCAAGTATTCTTTGGCACATTTTGAATTGCTGTTGCATAACTTTATCTAATAAAATTAGTACTTTTTTTCCCCCCTGACTGGGCTTTGCACATTTTGTCTGACCCTGGCAAAGAACTGCTTTGAAGAGCATAGTGTTGGGGCTTCCTCCCCTTTTCCACCTTGTGCCAGGCACATTTGCAGGTGCTCCATCCTTTAAACCTGCCCTCCAACTGAGCCTTCCAGGACAGGAATCTTCTCCCTCCAATTCCACATTCTTCTTCAGTAGTTGACTGTGACTGGGAAAATAGGCGTGCAAAGCATTTCGCATTCTCTGAATGTACCACACAGTAATTCTGCTGTCTGAAAACTCTGTAATGTCAATAATTGATGCACTTGAGAAGTGGTAATTAAATTAGTTAATTATGCTGGTAAAATTACATGCAATTATGTGACTGCAGGGTATGTTTAGTAAATTAGGCTTTCCCATACTCACTATATATTGTGGTGCCAATTTTGTTCCTTGATGATTAGGTAGCTTTTGATACTTCTTAATTGATTTAATACCTGGATCTTCATTAGCCCTTGATTGCTATGCTATGTATGTCTGACATTTTTTCTCTCTGATGTTTCACTGAGATCATACATCAGGGGAAAATACACATACATGCTTGGGGATGATACATATGTGAATATATGCACACATTTTTTCATTTAAAATGTTTAGGTGTTAGAATATCACCTCCCCCACCCCCCTTCCACCTTCTGGGAAATAGCTAATCCTAATTGTTGATTCCCATAGAATCCAAGAACTCAACTCTTCTTGGACACTTAAAAAAATAAAAAATCATGTTTATTTATTCTGTTTCTGAAATATCAATCAATACAAATAGTACTAGGCAGTATTAGAAGGAACCAAAACACCAGTAAGTCCAAGAAAGTTTATCCTTTTACCTCTTGACCACGTTTAAATTGATCCTTTATCTGTAAGGAGTTAACTAAAAGGTTATATATAATAGAAACCACAAAGCTGTCATTTGATCTTTAGAGGTTTGGTCCACTATGGGCCTCTGAAGTGCATTAGTAAGACTCTAGGGGGCAATGAGAGTGGTGAAAGAAACCATAGTGCTATGAATGGAGCTTATGGATAGAGCTTCCCGGTCAAGCTTTGTAAATGTCAGAAGCTGTAAGGAAGCCTGGGATTTGCTGGGTTAACCCCCTTGATGTGATAAATGAGAAAATGAAGATCTTATTGAATGCCTTGTGGATCTTCTCACAATTTAAGTCTTCTGCCCCGCTGGACATTGGTAATATACTCTACAATACTATACCTTTTTTCTCCTTTGTTCATTTCCTCTCAATCACTCTAAACCTTGTGTTGCCTTGGCTCAGACAGGGAGTAGGCACTTTTTCAAAAGAGCTTCTTTAGCTATAAACTAGGTGTCAGGAGGCAACCTGAGTCATTTAAAATAATACAAATCCATTATAATTATGTATATTAGAAAGTTGTTTTTTTTGTTTGCTTGCTTGTTTCTTATGCAGTTAGTGTAACAATCAGCACCAGTAACTTTTCCGATATTCCATATCCCACCCATAATATAATCAGGGAGGAACCCTAACATGGAGGAGTTCTTACCTGAGTTGGAGGGAATTGGTAAGGTTGCTCACTCTTTGGGGCTTTTGCCTTCTCTCTAAAACTGGAGAGGTAGACAAACAGACACCCCACCAAATCCACTCCTAGTGCTGATTCCAGGATCATCTGGAAAACTTTATATCTGAAATGGATAAGCAAAGACCACTTGTTACATTTCTTGTAATTTTTCTTTTTTCCCCCCTTTAATCCATTGGTAGAGTCAAGGGAATACTAGACATAAATGATAATAACTTTCATTTATACAATGGTGTATCTCTGTGGATTTTTAAATCCACCCCATGGTGACAGAAAACAAATAGTTCCATTTCATAAGTTTTAAAAAATGTAACCCAAAAATTTTGCCAGATTTGAACAGCGAATAGATGTGTAGAATCATTCAACCTGTTAAGTAAGGGTAGGTGATACCTAATTCTTCTTGTGCTTTATGAATCCAAACTTTTAATGAAATCTGCCTTTGATCTCTTCTAGGAAGTTTTTCTTAATTTCCTTCAGGCTAGAGTTAGTACTCTCCTTGTACCTCGGTGTGTTCCCGTTGCTGAATTTCTGTTTTCTTCTGTTTTTCTGGTCACATAAACACACATGACACAAGATGGTGAAATACTTGACTGGAGGTGTCCTGGTCCATAGTTGTTAAATGAGTGAATGAATGAATGAATGAATAAATGAATGAATATTGGCCTAAAAATAATTCTTATTGTGATCAGGTAACATTTAAACTCTTACCTCTGCAATTTGTCCCTAATAGGTATAAATATTAGGATCAGTTAACATGTTTTTGTTGTATTTATTACCACATGCTCTAGATATTTGAGTGCATTCCCTACTTAAAAGCTAATCACCTTATTGAACATAAACTGAAAATGCTCTTGGTTGTTAGGTTGAAGATTTTTATTTTATTAACTTAAAATTGATGTTTACTCTTCTGGTTATATTAGCTCACAAGGATATATGATCTTTCATGCAATTATAAAACATACTCTAGTCACACATAAGCATTAGTTTAAAATACCAAATGTGTTTAAGTATCTTTCTTTGTATCTTATAAGATTAATTATATGTATATATTTTAATGTTTTCCATTTAAATTAGTGTGGACACAGGTGGAACACGGGTAAAACAAAGAAACCTTTGCTGAATCTTACAGATAGTCGAAGGACTGGGGAATGAGGGAGCAATATGGGGAAAAGGGAGAATGTTGGGGAATTAGAGGAGGCACTAGCAGTATTGATGGAAACCCTGCTGCTTCCCATTAGCCCTGCCAAGAAGCAGGCAATAACACCACCTGTCTGTTTGGCAGCCACAGGTATCTGCACATGGTTTGTGTTTATTCCTCTCCAGATTTCAAGACTTAGACTGGAGACCCACCTACTTAAATCAACAGGTGAAACCAACGTGAAGCAGAAATCACCATCGGAATTGCTGTGTGGGCAGAAGAAGAGGCAGCCAGGAGCGCTCTCCAGGCACCCTTGTGAGATTTACAAGGGCTTCTTGTGAAAAACCTTCTCTTGGCCCCCGGGCTGCGGCAAAGCCAGCAAGCGCTCCTGTAAGCTGGCGCTATGCCATCATCACAGATGGCCAGCAGCGTAGGCAGCAAAGAGACATGTAGGAGCATCACAAGTGAGTGCTGAGTCGAGGAGATCTCTAGCCACAAGCCTGGAGTCTGTCTGTCCATTAGTTAGTCTTGAGCTCCTGAGCAAACTGGTGAAAGGGACTATTTATGTCTGGATCTTTGTAACTCACTTCTGGCAGAAATGCCAGCACTCCCTTATTTGTGTTTTAGTATTCAGTTTTCTATTCCAACTTTGGTGAGTGTGTGTGTGTGTGTGTGTGTGTGTGTGAAATATCCCATGAGGGGGACAAAAAAGATGGAGATATTTTAAATAAAACTCTTAGCTCACTTGGCCTGACCAATTCATTCTGTGTACTCCTGCCAAATTAATCTCCTAAGGCACAGCTTGGATGATAGCCCCTCTTTCCCAAAACTTTTCATGAGGATGATAATAATTTTGATAAGGATGATGGTATTGATCAGGGGTCCTCAAACTACGGCCCGCGGGCCACATGCAAATACAAATATTGTATTTGTTCCAGTTTTGTTTTTTTACTTCAAAATAAGTTATGTGCAGTGTGCATAGGAATTTGTTCATACGTTTTTTTTAAACTATAGTCCGGCCCTCCAACGGTCTGAGGGACAGTGAACGGGCCCCCTGTTTAAAAAGTTTGAGGATCCCTGGTATTGATGGTGGTGATGGTCGTGCTGCTGATTGTTAAACACTTACTATGTGTATAATTTTCTTATTTCACAGGGAACCAGGGCTCACAAACTAACTTCCTATCAAAGGTCACATAGCTAATCAGTGGTTAGAACTGGAATCTAAACCTCTGTGTATCTGAGTCTAGTGCAAGAACCTTAGCAGCTATACTAAATATTTGCAAATACAAGCAAATTCATCTGCTAAAGATTCTATGGAAATTTCTGGGTTGTTATCAACTTATAATTTAATAAAATAAAAACTTTTAATTTAACTCAAGTTTAGTTTAGCTAAAATACTTTTTTTTTAGTTTTGAAATGTTTCTCCTATTTAATTTCTCAAGAGAATGTTTGTTCTGAAAAACTAGATTGAAGTAAATAAAGACCAAGATATACCAGATGTCTTAACAAAAGTACTAGAATGATTTTCTGCATCATGGTAGAGTAGGTTAACATAAAGAAAACATTTCTTATCTATTTCAAGAAACTGCCAGAATGTCTGTTTTTAATCACATGGAATTTCTATTTTCTTTTTTAATTTAAATTCTTTATTGTTGAAAGTGTTACATATGTCCATATGTCTTCTTTTTCCCCCCATTAACCTCTCCCTGTCTGCTCCTACCACCCACCCCCAGGACATGCCCTCACACCCCTACTTTGTGTCCATTTGTTATGTTTATATGTATGCATACAAGTCCTTTGGTTGATCTCTTACCATCCCCACCTCCCCCCTTTTCCACCTGCGGTTTTACTGCCTATTTGATGCCCTTATGTCTCTATATCTATTTTTGTTCTTCAATTTATGTTGTTCATTATATCCCACAAATCAGTGAGATCATGTGGTATTTATCTTCCTCCCACTGCCTTATTTTGCCTAGCACAATGCTCTCGAGGTCCATCCATGTTGTTGCAAATGGTAAGAATTCTTTCTCTTTTATAGCAGCATAGTATTCCATTATGTAGATGTACCACAGTTTTTTAATTCACTCATCTGCTGATTGGTGTTTCTGTTTTCTTGGGATATATTCCTAGACATAGGATGACTGAGTCAAATGGGAGTTCCATTTTTAATTTTTGAGGAAACTCCATACTGTTTTCCCCAGCAGTGATTGAGGGTTGCTTTTTATCCACATCCTTGTCAGCACTTGTCCTTTGTTGATTTGTTGATGATAGCCATTCTGACAGGTGTAAGACGGTACCTCATTGTTTTGATTTGCATCTTTCAGATTTTTGGTGACTTTGAGTATGTTTTCATATGCCTCTTGGCCTTCTGTATGTCCACTTTCAAAAAGTGCCTATTTAGGTCCTTTGCCTATTTTTTTTTGCATTGTTTATTTTCCCTTTGTTAAGTTGTCTGAGTTCCCTATACATTTTGGAGATTAAATCCTTATTGGATGTAATATTGGCAAATATTTTCTCTCATGCAGTGGGCTCTCTTGTTTTGTTGATGGTTTCTTTTGCAGTGCAGAAGCTTTTTATTTTGATGTAATCCCATTTGTTTACTTTCTTCTTAGTTTCTATTGCCCTAGGAGATGTATCAGTAAAGATATTGCTACCACATATGTCTGCTCTTTTGCTTGCTGTAAGTTGGTGGTCTAGTATCATTTTTTTTCATGTATCTGTCCAATTTTCCCAACACCATTTATTGAAAAGACTATCTTGACTCCATTATATGTTCTTGGCTCCTTTGTCAAATATTAATTGAGCATAATGGCTTGGGTCAATTTCTGGGTTCTCTGTTCTGTTCTATTGATCTATAAGCCTGTTCTTGTGCCAGTACCAAGCAGTTTTAGAACATTGGCTTTCTAATATAGCTTGATAACTGGTATTCTTATCCCTCCAACTTTGTTCTTTCTCAGGATTGCTGTGGATATTTGGGTCTTTTTTAAATTCTATATACATTTTTGGAAAATTTGTTCTAGGTCTGTGAAATATGTTGTTGGTAGTTTAATGGGATTGCATTAAAACTACAGATTGTTTTGGGTAGTATGGACATTTTAATGATGTTGATTCTACCAGTCCATGAACATGGTATATTCTTCCACTTGTTTATGTCTTCCTCTATCTCTTTTTTCAACATCCTGTAGTTTTCTGAGTATAGGTCTTTTACCTCCTTAATTAAGTTTACTCCTAGGTATCTTAATTTTTTTCTTGCAATGGTAAATGGGATTTTTTGTTTTGTTTTGTTTCTCTTTTTGTGAGTTCATTATTGGTGTGTAAAATGCCATAGATTTCTGGGTGTTAATTTTGTATCCTGCTATGTGCCAAATTCATTTATTAAACCTAGTAGTTTTTTGATGGAGTCTTTAGGGTTTTTTTTGTACACTGTCATGTCATCTGTGAATAATGATATTTTACTTCTTCTTTTCCAATTTGGATGTCTTTTATTTCTTCTTGTCTGATTGCCATGGCTAGCACTTCCAATAATATGTAGAACATGAGTGGTGAAAGTGGGCATCCCTGTCTTGTTCCTGTTGTTAGCGGAAATGGTTTTAGTTTTTGCCCATTGAGTATGATGCTGGCTATAGGGTTTTCATATAAGGCTTTTATTATGTTGAGGTATGATCCCTTTATTCCCACTTTGGTAATAGTTTTTATCAAAAAAGGGTGTTGTATTTTGTCAAATGTTTTTTGTGCATCAATTGATATGATCATGTGGTTTTTGTCTTTCAAGTTGTTTATATGATGTATCACGTTTATTGATTTGCAGATATTGTACCAGCCTTGCATCCCCAGAATAATTCCTACTTGATCAAGGTGTATGAACTTTCTTTGTAGTGTCTTTATCTGGTTTGGAGATTAGGTTAACGCTAGCTTCATAGAAAGAGCTTGGAAGTATTCCTGTTGAATTTTTCGGAATAGTCTGAGGAGGATCAGTGTTAGTTCTTCTTTGAATGTTTGGTAAATGTCCCCTGTGAAGCCTTCTGCATCAGGGCTTTTGTTTGTTGGAAATTTTTTGATTACTGCTTCAATTTCATTGGTAGTTATCAGCCTATTCAGGATTTCTGATTCTTCCTGATTGAGTTTTGGAAGATTGCATTTTTCTAGGAATATGTTCATTTCATGTAGGTTGTCTAGTTTGTTGGAGTAGAGTTGTTCATAGTATTTTTTTTATAATCCTTTATATTTCTGTGGTGTTGGTTGTTACTTACACCACAGAAATCATTTCTGATTTTGTTTATTTGGGTCCTCTCTCTTTGTTTCTTGGTGAGCCTGGCTAGAGGGTCATCAGTCTTGTTTATCCTTTTAAAGAACCAGCTCTTGGTTCTATTGATCTTTTGTATTTTTTTTTTTGGTCTCTATGTCATTTATTTCTGCTCTGATGTTTATTATTTCCATCCTTCTACTTACTTTGGGCTTTTCTTGTTGTTCTCTTTCTAGTTCTTTAAGTGTATGGTTAGATAACTTATTACCAGTTTTTATTGTTTTTTTTTTTTTTTTTTGAGGTAGGTTTGTGGTGCTCTAAACTTCCCTCTCAGGACTGCTTTTATTGCTTCCCACAGATTTGTGCTTGTTGTGTTCATTTTCATTTGTTTCTAGATTATGTGTTTTTTTTAAATTTCTTCTTTGATCTCTTTGGTAACTCATTCATTATTTAATAGTATGCTATTTAGCATCCATGTGTTTGATTGTTTTTATTGTAGTTGATTTCTAATTTTATGCTATTGTGATCTGAGAAGATGCTTGATATAATTTCAATCTTCTTAAATTTGTGGAGACTTAGCCTATGTCCTAATATGTGGTCTATCTTTAAACTATCCCATGTGTACTTGAGAAGAATGTATATTTCACAGCTTTGGGGTGAAATGTTCTGAAGATGTCAATTAATTCCATCTGACCTAGTGAGTCATTTAGGATTGCTGTTTTTTTGCTGATTTTTTTTGTCTAGAGAGTTTAATCTAATGGTGTCAATGGGATATTAAAGCCCCCTACTATGATTGCCGTTGATCTTTCCCTTGATATCTTCCAGAAATTTTTTTTTTTATGTATTTGGGTGCTCTTGTATTGTGTACATATATGTTTACCAGCATTATATCCTCTTGTTGAATTGATCCCTTTAGTCTTATGAAGTGGCCTTCATTATCTCTTGTTATGGCCTTCACTTTGAGGTCAATTTTGTCAGATATAAGTTTTGCTGCCCCAGCTTTTTTTCATTTCCATTTGCCTGAAATAATTTTTTCCCATCCCTTCACTTTCAGTCTATATGAGTTCTTTGTTCTGAGGCAGTCTCTTGTAGACAGCATATATATGGGTCATGTCGTTGATCTTTCCCTTGATATCGTCCAGAAATTTTTTTTTTTTATGTATTTGGGTGCTCTTGTATTGTGTACATATATGTTTACCAGCATTATATCCTCTTGTTGAATTGATCCCTTTAGTCTTATGAAGTGGCCTTCATTATCTCTTGTTATGGCCTTCACTTTGAGGTCAATTTTGTCAGATATAAGGTTTGCTGCCCCAGCTTTTTTTCATTTCCATTTGCCTGAAATAATTTTTTCCCATCCCTTCACTTTCAGTCTATATGAGTTCTTTGTTCTGAGGCAGTCTCTTGTAGACAGCATATATATGGGTCATGTTTTCTTATTCATTCAGACACCCAATGTCTTTAAAAGTAAAAGAAAAAGAAAGAATATGAGAGAAAACACACAAAACAAACAATTAAATCAAAAAGCACAAATAAAAAACACCCTGAACAAGGGGGAGCAAAATCTGTAGAGGCAGAGCTTAAATATAGAAAATAGGGTTAAGGAATTGGATGAATAGGGGAAGGACCACGGTTTAGTATAGAGGAGGGTGAAAGAGAATGAGTGGATAAGAGGAAAAAATAAATAATAAATTTATTTATTTATTTATTTGAAAAGGAGAATAGAGGGGAGAGCAGATGGGCCTGAATTTGGGAAGTGAAACTAATTAAAAAATGAGGAGAAGAAAAGAGCAAGAGAGGAGAGGAAAAACAAAAACAAAAAAAAAGTAAAACAAAAAAATATGTAGTGAAGAAAGAGAAAAGAGAAGGGGAAATGGCATAGGAGAAGGGAAGGAGAAATTTTATATATGAATAAGCCAACAGAGTCTACAATAATAATAATACATCAATGAAGCAGATAAAGAAGATCCATAATTAACAAGAGGTAAAAAGAAAGGAAAGTGAAGAGCTAAAGCGGGGAAGGGAGAAGAAAAACAGGATGGAAAAGGGAGAAGCGAGGAAGAAAAAGGTAAAATAAAAGATCAAATAACAATGCAAAAATACTAAATTTTTTTAAATAAAAAAAGAAATAAATGAAAAAGTGAAATGTCGTTGTCTTCAGCTGCATTTTAATGCTCCAGGGGGGCTGGTTGAGGACCCCACTCCTCTGTTCTGTCTGCCAATTCTGGGCTTCCTGTTAGGTAGTTGGGTGCTGACCACCGTCAGGCACTGACTTTGGGTTTCAGCACCATGTTGAAGCTCCCAGTGATCCACCGCTCGCTCCTCTGCTTGTGTCTGTCTCCACAGGCCTTAGCAGAAAGCAGGCAGGGCGGATTTGCCTGCTTTGCCTGTCTGCCAGCTGTCAATCTTCATTGCTCAAGCATCTGACAGGGCTTTAGGTAGGCCTAGTGCTGTTTTACTTTCCGGGGTCAGACAGATATTTTTTCCCTGACCCAGGGCCATTCCTCCACAAATGGCCCAAAATATTACTCTGGCCTTGGTTGGTCAGAGATCCTTGTTTGGAAACCAGTGGGATTGGCTGGCAACCTGGAGTTTTTATCAGTCTGGTACCCAGAATAGTAGGGCAGACTGGCTCTTCTCTCAACCCAGACACTGAGGGTTCTTGGGGGGCTATTCAGAACCTTTGTTTCCTTTGTGTTGCTCAGAATGCAGGCAGGGTATGACAGGCTGTATTACCTGCCTTGAGGCTACTGGGCGGGGCTAGCACTTCAGGAGAGAAATGGCCGCTTAGGTTGGAAAGATTATGAATGTTCCAATGCCGAGTCCTGGGCACGTCTTCCTGCCGTGCTTCCCTCCCCAGCCTCTCCTCAGGCTCCACAAATCTGTGCCTCTCCCTGCTCTGCAGCCTCGGATGAATTCTTGAAACTGAAAAGTCCTATTTTCTGGGTTTAGCAAATAAAACCAAAGACAAAACAAAAGCAAAACAACCACGAAACGGCGGGTGTCTCTCCTGCCGCACCGCGCGGCTGAGGCCACTTTTCAGGCCGCCTTTGGGGTGCAGCCTTTCCGGCTGTGGTATTAGGTCTAGATTCCCCAGGCGTCCGCAGCCCTGTGGCTTTTCCTTTTCTCAGCTGGGTGTTGCTCCTGTCACCAAGGTACGCGGCTTTGGCGCATTGCAGCTTCCACCTCACCCTCTGGGCCCAGTGGACGCGTGTCCCCCTCCAGCTCAGATCCCCGTTTCTACCATTCCCTAGGCGTCCTCTGCCCTTCCTTAGGAATTTTTATCTTCTATTGGCTTATCTGTAATTTTATGTCTGGAATACAATACATATGAAGGAACAAAGATCATTTGATTTGTTTCTCCTAATGGCTAATTGAGACTCCGGTGTTTTTCTTTCTCATTCTTAAAACTTAAAAATAAGGTGCCAATCAATCTTTCTTTTTTTTTTACCTGAATCTCTTGTAGTGCTTTCTCATTTCCAGTCAAGAAAGGAAACTTCATCATATACTTAAAAGAAAACAAATAACCACAAAAATGTTAGTGGCATACAGAATCTGCATTCACTCTCTCAGCTCTGACGGTAGCAGGACTTTGGCCCATAGTGGCCACTCTAAGTGAACATAGGCTCACATTATCTCTTATTCTCCAGGTGGAGTTGGTGTTTAGCCTGAGAAAAGATTCTTAGCAATGGCAGAAGTGGAAAAGAACAGCTTGGTCACTCAAACATTTTAAAAAACCTTTGGTCACATCACTATTACTAATATTCCATTGGTGAAAGCAAGTCTCTTGATCAAAGTGAGGAAATCTTCTGCCTCTTTTTAGGAAGTGGGAATAAGAGGGAAGGAAATAAGGTTGACCCAGTAAAGAGTGATGATAAAGGGAGGGGTGGAGACACCAAGCCGTCATTCCAATATCTGTCTATTCCTCATTGCATGGCTTCATGCTATTCTTGCTCCACACAGTTATATAATAGGACTAGAGGCCCGGTGCACAACATTCGTGTACTGGGTGGGGGGTGGGTCCCACAGCCCGGCCTGCACCCTTTTGCAGTCCAGGAGTCCTCAGGGGATGTCTGACTGCGGCTTAGGCCTGCTCCCAACTGCGGCTTAGGAGCGGGCCTAAGCCGCAGTCAGACATCCTTAGTGCTGCAGAGGCAGGTGGGCGGCTGTGCTCACCAGCCTTCAGCTCAGAATGCACTGACCCCCAGGGGGCAGCTCCTGCATTGAGCGTCTGACTCCTGGTGGTCAGTGCACATCATAGTGACTGGTTGTTCCACCGTTTGGTCAATTTGCATATTACCTTTTTTTTTTATAGGATGGTTGTGCCCGTCTATCAGACCATGCATTACTATTTCCACAAGATTGCAAGGCTCGGCTTTTGCATCCTCAAAGTCCATTGTTGATAACATTTTTCAGTTGGCACTTTCCTCTTTCAGGCCATCTGATAACATTCTTTTTGAGGAAGTACTTCTCATCGCAGATATTGCTCACATTTCAGTACATATTATTGCCCCCCTGCTCTAGTGCTTTGGAACCTGAGTGCTACGTATTCTACCCAGTCATGTATAAAACATGTCCTTTCGGCATGAAGAGTAACTTCCTGATTGGAGTAGATCTCAAAACGGCTCCTCCCTTGGGCAGAAATGTGAATGATATAATATTTATTATGAGATATATTTACATCTTCCCTGGCTGCATCACCTTATGGTTTTGTTTTGTAATCAACTTTATACCCACCATCATTTGTGCTTTAGTTCTCCTATATTAAGGATCAGATGAGATATTGGTGGGAGGGGAGGGAGCATGAGCTTGTGTATATGTACCTATGTGTATGTATGATTAAGAAGAGTATGTTTTACAATTAAGCAGATTACCAGTGCTGTTATGTGCTTTGTATGCCCATCAATAAGTGTGAAATATTACTTTATGCTTATGTTATATTTTTATAGTGAACACACAGACACACACACACACACACACACACATCCTTATCACCACTACTTAAGTTTTGTCAAATGCATTTTTAAAATTGCAGATGTGAGGACCTGTGAGAACAGTTATACTTTAAGATTTTTGTGCACATCTTATTTTTATGTTTATCAGGGAGAACAGGCTGAGTCAGATGTTTGGGAGCATAAGAGCACTTAATCTGTTACCACTGCTTTGCATCATACCATGTTCTAGACTTCTTAGGAGCAATCTTTATTTTTGGAGCTCACAGATCACATTTGAACAAGTCAGAAATATTTTCCAGCTTATTTTAGTGGACTTACTCATGTTTTGCCCAAATGGAGCAAAAACACTATTTTTTTCCAAAGAGTTGCTATTAGTGCCATTCTAGTACTGGATTGTTGTTTCATTTGATCATCCCAAGAAGTTCACATACTTGTTGGTTTTGTACATAAAGGTGTGGACATGCCAAAAACCACGCTTCTATTGGTGAGATAAATCAAGAAGAATCTCTCACTGAAATCTTGTGTTTTAATATTGCTTCCCACATGCAAATACTTTGTGTTCTTAGATAATCCTTCTGCCTTGAGGCTTTTAGTAAACCATAAGCATTATTTCACCTTTAAGAGCTCCTTGGGGTGAAAAATATACACATTTGACTCAAAGCTTGCACTCTCAGTGATGATGGGTTTAGTTGCTTGGAATTGCCTGGTTATTTATGTGTTTTTATGTTTTTTGTTTTTGTAGCACCTGTGGATTCCAAGACTGATAGTTTGTTTCATCAGAAGCATGTGTCATACATTTGTAATAACTGATTGAGTGGAGGTGTCTCCTGATTATCTATTTGATTAACATAGTGACCAAAATTAAAACAGAGTAAACAAGTCCTGATATAGTTACTTTCTAATTTCCATTGTCATATCCATGGACACTGTTTAAAGTAGAGCTTAATGGTTGGCCGCCATTTCATTTTGATTTAGTAGAACCTAAAATCACTAAAGACTCTTCCCAGGACCAAACATCATGCCTGGTGCAGAATAGTCTGTTGAATGAATAAATGAATATCCGACTGAACATACGCATGTACGTATGAATAAGTTTAATGTGAATGGTCGTCACAAGTGCCAGGATTGTGAATAAACCATTCCTCTTTAATTTTGCTCCTATTTTAAACTCTGCTTGCAGATATGATTCTTGAGTATTCAGAAACTGTCTGACGCATCATGCCTCAGGAAGGAATAGAGATAAGGGACCCAAAAAGGACCAAGTCTTACAGCCCATTAATCAAACCCATAATTCTCACTAAGGCAGGTAAAACAATGCATAGCACTAAGGAAAAAAATTACTCTATATCATGAGCATATTTAAAAGCTAAAATCAGAGGCTGCGGTCCCAGGGCACACCAGTGACACTTCTAAAAGGCAGAGAAGTTTGAAGTCCCTCATTAAGAAGATGTCGCCTGCATGCTCAGATAAAACAGGAAAGAAAAATGTATCTAAAGTTCCAAGGCAATGCAGCTCATATTCTTCCTCCCACTCTGTTCCCTGAATGATTCTCTAAGTTACAATATGAGCAAAATGGAGCTTGAAATAGACAAAATGGGACTAGAGCTTTTTTCAAAATGTAATATCTTAATGGAATTGCTACTCCCGGCCTTCTGTGCGAAGATTGTTTTTTTTTCCATATACTTAAGTAGGAAAATTTTAAGGTTCCAGTTAATGTACTTAGTTTCAATAAGTATCATCGCCGTATTTCTAGATGCCTCATAATTAGGGTGTTTAGGGGATATATTTATTTGCTTGTGCCTTATCCAGTTAGATTAGGTACCATTAGTACTTGCATGGTTTAATGGAAATGATAGCTAAAATGTGAATGAATGCCTCCTCTGTGGGTGAAGCTAAGCCTAGAAGCCAAAAGCTATAGCAGTTAAATGTGTGCCAATTCTCATAAACAGAGCGGCCACAAGCAGTGAAGACTGGGCTGAATGCACAGGACCAGAAAAGGCTTCCATGACTTTCCTTGCTTACAATCTGCATGCTTGCCTAGCCCTTCAGTAACACTGCCCTTCACCCATCAATATAGGCATGCACTCATGCACATCCTATACCCCAAATCAGAGAAAATCTTTGCTTTTCATTCCTTTAGCAAAAATATCAGCTTTTTATTTCTTTTAGCTACAGTTTTTAAAAATTATGCACCACTTTTGGAATTCTCCAAATCACCATATTTCAGATTTCAAAGAAGACTGATTCTTAGAATAATTTGTACTTTAAACATGAAGAGTGACAGCCAAATGGCTCATGTACCCAGTTAACCACGTTCACTTCTAGTTTTTAAGGCTCCTAAAACTGTAACTCATTCAAAAACCAAAACCAAACCAAACAGACAAGCAAAACCAAGAATCTCTATTATCCAACTTAGGGATGCAAAACCTTCTTGAATTACCTGAATTACTTGGCTATTCTCATGAGTGGACTTTGAGGGGAAGCAGAAGCTCCTTGCTTTGGAGAGCTTGTACCTTATTGTCCCTGATAATGTAGGGTGACCTCCAAGCAGTGTAGGGTCACTGATTCTTTTTCATTTATTAAATGGGGACCAGGTCCTGTGTTGGTTTATAAAGACTACAGTACACATTAAGAGATAGTCGCTCTCTTCAAAAAGTTCATGACACAAGCATATAAAACTATAAAATGATATACTTATATATTTATTACTAGAGGCCCAGCACACGAAATCGTGTGTGGGTAGGGTCCCTAGGCCTTGCCTGCGATCAGGGCCATTTTCTGCCTGCTCACCGTTCCCGTCCCACCCTGCTACCACCCACCTGGGAGCCTGTGGGCCGGGGGGCGGTGGTGGGGGAAGAGGAAAGGGATCAGGCCTTAACTGGTAGTCAAACATCCCTCTCACAATCTGGGACTGCTGGCTTCTACTCACTCACCTGCCTGCTGGCCTGATTACCCCCAACTGCCCCGCTTCCAGCCTGATCACCCCTAACTCCCCCCATGCTGGCCTTATTGCCCCCACCTGTCCCCCCTGGTGGCCTGATTGCCCCTGACTTCCCCCCGCCAGCCTGCTCACCCCCAACTGCCCCCCCTAACCACCTCTGCTTCAGCCCCGCCACCATGGCTTTGTCTGGAAGGATGCCCGGAAGGTCTCCTGGAAGGTCTCCTGGTCTAATTAGCATATTACCCTTTTATTAGTATAGATAATATATAACTTTCTATATAATAATGTAATGGAAAATGAATTGTGGAAAGACAAAAGTGGAATCAAATAATTTAACCTGAAGTTGCTAAGAAGACTTAACTGAGGAGGTGGTTGTTGAGTCATTTACTCAATGGAAAGACATATTGGGTGAATGGGAGGAAGATCAATAGGTTTAGCACATAGGATAGATGAAATTTCAGACTTGTACCATCAAATAAGATAGCCAATACTGTTACCAAGTAGGCAGCTGTCAGTTGGAATATGGGCTTAGCTGCCCACTTCAGAAGGATGGGCCACAGTGGGGCTACTGTCTGTGCCAGGATCCAGGGCTGCCTTGCATACTCCAACCAGTTCCCTTGGATGTGCAGGTACTGTGTCCAGGATGAGGAGGCAGGCTGAGGGCCGTGGCATTTCTAGGCTTCATGATGGTTAGTGCTACAGTCCCCCAACCCCACTACAATAGGCAGTCAGGAAGTCCCAGGAAGTCTCCCCAGTTGGCCAAGATGGCACAGAGACAGGTTCTTACATCAGTGTGCCAGAAGTTAGCAAGATAATGGGATAGAAAAAAAAGCCCTCTCTTCCATATCCCTATAAGAACCTGGGGCTTGAGCAGGAAGGGAGGATGGTCTTTGAGATTTCAGTCCACCTTCTTCTAGGTCATAGCACATGAATAAACCTTTTTTCTTTTTCATCAGCACCTGTCTCATGAGTTTGTCTTCTGTTGTGATAAGCAGTGGAACCTGTGTTAAATCTCCACAGTACCACATGTGGCTATTTAAATTTAAATTTTTTAAAAGAAAAAAACTTAAAAATTTAGCTCTTCAGTAGTTGATCACATTTCAAATATTCAATAGCCACACATGGTTAGTGTAGATATAGAATATGTCCATGATAGCAGAAAGTTCCATTGGATAGTGCTGATGTGGAAGTCGGTAAGAAATCAGTTGGAGTTAGAGATTGGGCATACTGAACACAAAGACAGCGTGGAAGCTGTATGAGTTAATAGCTTCACCCAGAGAGTAACAAGTGAAGAAAGAAAAGGCAGTTTTCTGGTTACATCACCATGTAAGAGGTGGATGGGGAAGGAGATGGGACAAGAAATGACCCTGAAAAGAAATGGTGAAAGGAAGAATGGAAATCAGGGAGAATAGAATCCTAAAAGTTCAGCAAGGAGAGTGTTTGCAGAAGTCCACAGGTGGTAAGGATGCCTGATATAGCAGAAAATCTCATGAAAGCTGAAAATTGACCTTGAGACCTAAAACATAGAAAGTCGCCCATCAGTGATATTAGTGAAGGTTGGTTAAATTGAGTTGTGTGTGTGTGTGTGCATGCGCACGCGTGCGTGTGTGTAATGGATGTGGATGAAGTGGACTAAATGGTGGCTCCAAAGATATGTCCACATGGCAGCCCACAGAAGCTCAGAGATGAAAAAAAAAAATGGTTCTCTGCTAAAATATCCAGAAGGAGCATGGCCCTGTTGACACCTTGTTTTCTGATTTCTTTCCTCTAGAACTGTGAGACAATCAAGTTCTGTGTTGTTCTCTCTCTCCCCGCCCCCTCTCTCTTTCAGCAAATTTGTGTTAATTTGTTACAGCTGCCAGAGGAAACTAATACAAAGGGCACTTGGGAGCAAATGGGGAGTAAAGAATGGAGATAGAAAACTTTGACAAATGATTACAAACTCAAATGTTCTCAAGGGAAAGGCAGGTAAAGTAAATGATTGAATAGAAGTAGAAGTGCTAAAAACGGGTGAATTTGAGATGATATGTCCAGTCTACCAAATCAATGTAGAGATTATATTTCCATTCGTACCTCCCACTCTTCACACTACGGAAGCTGCTGTCTAAATTTATTGCAGTCTTTCTTACTTAACTTCCATTTTCTCTTATATATCTAGCCTAGACTTTTATGTTTAGCCATTTTAGCTAACTTCTCATGTCATGTTAAAATTTCTCTCATTCTTTTGACCTTGTAGCACATGTTTCTTGTTAGTTCCTCAACCTGGTAAAATTCTTCTATTTGTCTGCTCTTGGGAGAAATTCTATGGTAACTACGACAATTTTTCCACTACATGTAAAGTTGTCTGACAACACTTACCTCCTCCGTGCAGATCAGCTTTCCTTTTATTTGTCTCTAGTTCCTCTCTTCTAATTGCCCCACAGTAGCTGTCCCAAAATATTACTTTTGAGAATGTAACCCATCTCTTTCCTTTATCTTTAATGCGAACATTGCAATTATTTGATATGCATTTTGTCAACACTGTTTCCTTCCACTTTATGATTTCTTCATGCCTTTACTACATTCTGTTTTATTTTTATCTTTCGGAAAATAAAATTTCTCTCCATTTAAAGACATTTTTCACGTTTTGAAATGAGACTATACTTTTTTCATCTTCCTGAATATATGTGTTTTCCTTCATCCTCTGTTTTCCTGAGTTTCTACTCACAGCTCTTTTGCCTTTGCAGGCTTTTTCCAGGTTGATCTCACCCAGTTTACTGTAATAATCTCATCCTAATTCTCAACCTCTCCTCTGAGCTCTCTGACTGCTGGCCACCTCTAACCACATAATTTACAAAAGCTTAAACACTGAGCTTTAAAATACACGTATCTCTTTCTCTCCAAATCCCAGTTCTTCCCATGATTTCCCTACTCTTGCTAATATAGGAGAAATCTTTCCAGGAGTGTAGATTGGAAACTTTGGATTCAGCTTTAAATCTGCCTTTTCCCTGACTCACCTGCCTCCTTGTAGAATGATATAGTGCTTTCAACATTATAGTTCTTTAAAGGACATTTTTAGTTCCTGAGATAAGCATTGGAATAGTGTGGGAATTACTAGTACACTAGATTTGGAAACAGAGACTTGAACTTAAATCCTGTCTTTACCACTTAGTGCCCCTGTGACCTCTGGCGAGTTGCTGAACTCTCTGTCAAGTCATTGAACTCTCTGCCTCAGTTTCCTAACTGTAAAAAGATGATAGCAATACTTTTTTCAAAAGATAGTTGTGAGAATTACAGAGGCTAGTATGCACAAAAGATTTTTACAAATCCTAAAGTGACATACTTTGATTTAATCCTTGAGGTACCAGGTATGTAGTTCCCCAATAGTTCTCACTCTCAGAGAGAAGGGACTTGTAAAAACAAGTAGGGTTGAACCATTTGGGAACACTTCCTTAGCAGAAAGCAAACTATTCTGAATGGATTAAGTTCTACACTGAGTAGATAAGCTATAAGTTTAAATTTATACAGAACTGCTATTCTTGCAGGGTTTTTTTTTTCCAGGAAACTGTTAAAAACTGCATATAGTCCAAGGTAATAGTTGTGATACTTCCCTTTCAGATGGCTCCAGGAGAGTTGAGACATTGGAAAAGCACATAATCCCCCTTGACATTGCACTCACAAGTCATTTGCTAATGATACTGGAGTGGAGGCGAAGATTATGCAACCGCTGTTGCTATGTCTTCATCACCAGCATTC